>NC_139920.1:30996143-31328809 GCF_963514095.1 Eutrigla gurnardus
TCCAAACTAGAGAGCAGATGATCTGGACCTCTGACATCTGGACGCTCGGACCAACTACAGCGGCGGTTACGTCTGTTGTGCTGATGCTTGCTACCACTCCGAGGATCAATAGAACTTAACGACAAATCTCTCTGCAGCACTTGCTGTTTTGATTGATTTCCTCTTTTTTTCATTTAATTTTGGTTGTTAAGATATTCATTGCACTCTTTTTTTTCTAAAAATTAATTAAATTGGGGTCAGTCAGCCAGGCTGCTATTGGCTTGTGAGAAGTCAGGGTGGGAGGCGGCTAGGTGCATCGTGATTGACACATTCCTCAGCAGGTCGTTGGGCTGACAGACTGTGTATCCTGGCGAGTCTGCGTATTACTCCTGTCATGAATAGTTGACCCCTGTTCTGCACAGGTCGCCTGTACGGATCCCCCACGCCGTAAGAATTTTCCTGGCATGGCTGAGGGGGAAAATGTACGAAAACGCTGTATATCTTATATATGGGATATATCTATCTATCTTTATCTATAGGCTGAAGATAAAACCAAAAATCAGATTGCCGGATGAGTGATGAAGCGAAACGCTCATTTGAAGGCAGGCAGGTGGTCGTGCTGCGGGGGAGGAAGAGGAGGAGGAGGAGGAGGAGAAACGACCGCCGTCAGAAGGACGGAGAGGTTGAGCGACTGGTGCCGCGGTGCGACTCTGACCGCTGGAAAAACACCGTTCAACCAATCTGCCATTTAATTACAGACAGGAGGGGCCGTCCCCGCGGCGCTTTAACATGCATCCAATCACACGGCGGAGCATGCGGGACAAACAAAGTGTGCGGCGGAGAACTGACACTAATGAAAGGAAGTCAATAGGCTCATTTTCTCCACTGTTCAACCGTCCCGCCCACCTAGGGAGCTTCTTTGTGTTCCCTTCCTCTTATCTGGCTTCGCTCACAAATGTCGACCTCACGGTCAAACAATTGGAAGAGTCAGGTGGATCACTGAAGTCATTACGGTGCATCCTCCGGGGACGTTGAATGTCTGCGCTAGATTTTGGATTAAAAAGTGGAACGTCGGTCTTTGCTATCCCTAGAACCGCGGCGCTTGTGTGGCTAAATCGTGGCTAGCTGATTTAAACTGCATCGCTGCCAAATGATGAGCGAATAAAATGACACGTTTTGTCAGAAAGGGAATAGTTGCTTGAGAAATCAGCCTTCAGGCTTTACGCTGTCCTGGATAAACAGATTAGAGATCATAACCGCTATTACTGTTTAATAAGAGTGGAAGGCACATCCACCTCTGCATCGTTGATGAGCCACCTTTTCGTCTTTTCTGGCAAGGTGACACAGAGGTGGAGCTTCATGAGAATGCATGACAGACTCCGCCAGGGTAAAAAAGAGTTAGGAGCCAGAAGACAATAAAGACACAAAATGCAGGGGGATGTTGCTGAACAACACGGCTCTTCTGAACGCACCACACTGTAATAACGATCCCCTTTCCTGTCATCAGTCTGTAGCTCTGTGGTGGCATCGACTGCGTTAAACTGCAAAAGAGCTGCTTGATATTGATCCCCATAAAGCACATCCTGCTTTTGATGTATGGTTTATTAAAGGACTTCTGATATCTTCGCTTCACGGTCCGGCTCTGCCCTCCCCATTGTTCAGGTACCACGGTAATGGTCTGCTGGATCAATGACTAATAATCAGAGAGCCACAATGGAGGATCCGACGAAACAAAGGAACCCGTGTTTTCTGCGGCAAGAAACAATAAAATACCGTCTTTTCAAATCCGGCCTCTTAATTAACATTGATTGTCTTCTCCTCACCTTTTTCTCAGGCATGGCCAACGGCGATGCTGTGGTGAACATGCGGAAGGTGACCCATCAGACCATTAGCGAGGAGCTGTCCAAAACCGTCCTCCTACCCTGCATCTTCACGCTCCGCCCAGGCGCCGGTTCGTCCCACGAGCCCCCCCGGATCAAGTGGACCAAGGTTTGGGGCCAGAGGGGCTCGGACGGCCTGCAGAAGGAGCAGTCGGTCCTGGTAGCCAAAGACAACGTGGTCAAGGTACGATAAAGGCTGAGACATGTTGTGTTGAGCTTCTTTGGTGGTGTTTCTCTCATTTTGTCCTCCTTGTTCCCTCAGGTGAAGAAGGCCTTCCAGGGGCGTGTCACGCTGCCCGGGTACAACGGGAACCGCTACAACGCCAGCCTGGCTCTGTCAGGACTGCGTTCCAGCGACTCTGGACTGTACCGCTGCGAGGTCGTGGTGGGCATCAGTGACGAGCAGGACACGGTTCCCCTGGAGGTCACAGGTGAATTACACGACAGTTTTGGCTGAGCTTTATGCAAGTCAACAGATATCACCATGTTCTGACGAATGTTGTAAAGATTTATCTCAAGGAGGAGTACTTCCTGAGATAAGCCTAAAATTGCAAACTAGAACTTTACTGAAAGGGAAGAGGTGCATAGACCAACACGGCTGTGACCAAAGTTGTTTTCAAATTCAAACAAAAATGTTAGGTTCATATCAGAGTTTTAATTAAACAGAAAACACTTAATCTTCCTTTTAATAGAGAGCATTTAATATATTCCTTGTGGGGGTCGCTATTGGTAACCAAGCCTTTTCTTAACAGTGAGCTGAGGGACAATAAAGGCAACGATAATATAGCTTCTGAATTAATAAAGGTTTAATCCACTTTCTAATATAACTTTTAATCCAGCTATATATTGTGATATGTTGTGCTATGATATTAACACTGGATCGCACAACGCTCAATCGTTATTGGAACAGAGAGAGAAAGAGCAAGCGAGTCATAAACCTCGTTAATTCTGTGATCCGGTATTTCTTTGGAAATGTAATATTACCAACAACTGATGATGCATCTTGATAAACGAAGCAATTAATGCCCCTTATTTCATCCCCGGCGTTCTGCACGTTTTCATCTGCAAAACTGATTGTCTGGAATCAACACTCGCTGGTCGTGTGCAGCTCTCCCAGAGCGCTCAAGGTCCGCCTCCATGAATAATAACGATGCTGCTCGCCATGCCAGGCGAATACAGCCATCACACCCAGGGTTGTTTACTGTCCGTGTGGAATGTATGGTCATGTGGAGAAGGCGAGGGAACTATACAACGCATTAAACGTCATTGACCCGGATCCTCTCGTGTGCTGTTCATTCGCCGAATGAATCCAATGAGGAAGAAACCAGCAGTAAGCGCTACTGTCTAACATGGTTACTCTGTGTGGATGCGTCAGGTCCTCTGTGGCCAAAACCGTTCACTGCATTATCTGCATGCAGGATCCCATATTTGTTGGAATTAGCAGACTACCTGGAGGCAGCTCGCTGTAGTAAACCATAATTACTTTGTCAGGGTATTTTAGCTACGGAGCTTTCTTTCAGATTCATTCTAGGTCGCTCGCTGTTTTTATAATAAGCTAGTATTATAATGACTCAAGGGAATGGCACAATGCATTTGTCCACTGTGCACCATGCTGCCGCTTCTACAAATCCATGCAAAGAACCAACTCAGATGCATGCATGCACATTGTCGTTGTATTTTCATAATTTCAGCATTTCAACAAGGACTCTGTTTGGTGTTTCCATACAAGCAGTCTCCATTTAGAAAGCCGGACCCCCTGTCATGATGCTTAGGAGACCACCCCCCACCCTGCCCCCTAGTCTTGGCCAATCGATTAAAGCGCCATGAAAACCACTCCTTCAGAGAGAAACCAATTACGTGGCTGGCGAGGACCGGCCATCTCCAGGGCTTAGTCTTAATTGGCAGTCGCGCTACATGGCGGACCACAGCCGTCCTCACACTAATTCAACTGAGTGCTTAAAGTATTAATTAGCAGGTATTGATGCTGCTCAGCTATATCAATATCATATTAATCCACACTGCTCTCCTCATAGAGTAATTTGTGTGCGTGCTTAAGCCCCAGATGAGATGTCCTTCCTCTCCTGCCATCTCTTTCTTAATTCCTCCCCCGCCGCCTTGAGTCTTACTCCTTGTTTAGTCACCGTTTTCCGTTTTCTTTCCCTTGGCACTTATTGAGTGGCCAAGTTGCTTCGTCCCACCAATTAGAGGACGGCGTCGGCCGTTGTGCGTGGTGAGATATGGCTGCCCACTATTAACTGGTGTGAGGGCAGTAGATGGTTTAGATGGTGGAAAGCACACTGTAACTGTTCGCAAAACTTCTGCAGGAGTTAGTTTCCCCACTTTATTTCTCTTCTTGCATTGATAGAATACCAACCCTCCGTCTGTGACGCGAGGATGCTAGCCTCTACACCAGACAATGCTAGCCGCTACACCAGATGATGCTAGGCTCTACACCAGAAGATGCTAGCCTCTACACCAGATGATGCTAGCCTCTACACCAGACGATGTTAGGCTCTACACCAGACGATGCTAGGCTCTACACCAGACGATGCTAACCTCTACACCAGACGATGCTAGCCTCTACACCAGACAATGCTAACCTCTACACCAGACGATGCTAACCTCTACACCAGACGATGCTAGCCTCTACACCAGACAATGCTAGCCTCTACACCAGACGATGCTAACCTCTACACCAGACAATGCTAGCCTCTACACCAGACGATGCTAACCTCTACACCAGACAATGCTAGCCTCTACACCAGACGATGCTAACCTCTACACCAGACAATGCTAGCCTCTACACCAGACAATGCTAGCCTCTACACCAGACGATGCTAAGCTCTACACCAGACAATGCTAGCCTCTACACCAGACGATGCTAACCTCTACACCAGACGATGCTAACCTGTACACCAGATGATGCTAACCTCTACACCAGACGATGCTAACCTCTACACCAGACAATGCGAACCTCTACACCAGACATTGCTAGCCTCTACACCAGACGATGCTAACCTCTACACCAGACAATGCTAGCCTCTACACCAGACAATGCTAACCTCTACACCAGACAATGCTAACCTCTACACCAGACAATGCTAACCTCTACTCGAGACGATACTAGCCTGGTCTCAAATCAAACATGCTTATTCTGCACCAGAAATTATAAACTTTTGCCCACTGTTTCATGTAAGGTGGAAAATACACCATTCAGCTAGGCTACTTATGTAGCAAGTATAAGTACATAAGAACTGACTTTAAACAAAGTAACTTTGTAATGCAGTTAAGTGTATTAAACAATACGGCCAAGGGATGCCGGCTGCTCAGCAGGCTGCAATGGGGGCAGCATGCAGCCGTAAAGGAGAGGGCCTAACCCACACGATCCCGCTGTCCTCTTCGGAGACTTGGCGTGGGCATGTTGAGGATGCAGCGGGTAAAAATAGAAGCATGAGATATTGGGCATTCAGCCCTCATGTGGAATAGGACTGGGTTCTTCCCGTACTGAAAGGGGGCCCATTCATCTCTCTGGTGTACGTATTAGCCAGCGAGCTAGCATCTCTGTTTGGACAAGATTCCACCGCCCCCGAGGAGAAAGGATGGAAAACTGAGACATTAGGAGAAAAGACGAGAGGATTTTCTGCTCCACATTTATGTGAAGAGGGAGAATGAGGGAGATGACAGAACGGCGAGATGGACTGCGGGGGGACTTTGTCTGGCCCCTGCCTCGCTTTCTTCGGGCATAGCCCGGGGTGCTGATGCTCAAATTGCCATGCGGGCGTCCATCTCGCAGGAATCTCCGTCACTCTCCCGGACAAAAGCCGGCGGAGATGAAGGAGTCGTGTTAGCAGCCAGACGCCCACTGGCTTTCATGTCACCGGATGCTCCTCAGGGGAGCAGCACCCGGTGAATGGCAGGCCGAGGTGGGAAACGTTAGACTGACACTTCTGAAGCTAGTCCTTTCCCGTTTAAGTGGGAAATATGACCCTTTCACAGCAAGGGAACTGTGTCTCACTTTGTTCCCACTTTATAGGCTTTTTTTCGTTTTGTATTCCCATCTACCGTTCACGCTCTCCTTCCGTCTCTGCAGTCTCAATGTGAGATTCATATAATATATGCATCTCCTTGAAAGCCGCGTATCTCTATTTCCACGCTCTTTGTCTTTCCATCACGTTGCGCGGCGGTGTGTGTGTGTGTGTGTGTGTGTACTGTTGAAGCAATAAAACAAACATCATCGCTGTTTGTCACACGCTGTATCCAAGGGCAACATCTCTTTTCCTCTAATGATGAGCCACGCGACACGTCTGATGCAAATGAGCCTCACGTACGCGGGGTTGCTGAACCCGAATGCTGTTGTTTCCTCCTACACAGATGGAACAATGTCACTACATGTTGCGGATGTCTCCAGGGCTCCATATTTACATATCTGTAGAGCGTGTGCATGCTCATTTCCTTTTTTTTCAATGGCTCAAGGTTGGCAGTGTGGACACATCCCTGTGACCCAGAGGTTGTAAGGTCGCAGACTGTCCTCCTCACCGCTGTATCTCTCTGCTCCAGGTGTGGTGTTCCACTACCGGGCCCCTCACGACCGCTACGCCCTGTCCTTCTCCGACGCCAAGAGAGCCTGCGTGGAGAACTCGGCGGTCATCGCCACGCCGGGCCAGCTGCAGGCCACCTTCGCCGACGGATATGACAACTGCGACGCCGGCTGGCTGTCGGACCAGACTGTACGGTGAGTTTTCTCTTGCTCTCCAGGCGACACTATTTCCTGTCCTTAAATGCAGTGAGATCCCCTGATATCACATGTACGGGAGCTGTTTGCTGGCAGATCTTGTTTGTCGAACCAGGCGACTATTTTAAAATCACCATCGGACGGTTTCAGACTAATTTTTTTGATTCACACATCAAATGATCAAACGTCGCAGCAAAAATAAATGCACTCTGTGACTAAAAATACGTCTTAAAAACAGAGAACTCGAGAGGAGTGTGAAGCATGGCAGCGTGCGGGTCGTTTTGATAATTTTTCAGTTTTTATAAAAACATGAAACTGTGCGACATAATTGGACCTAATTGCTTGTTTGCACACTGGAGAGGCAGTTAGCCGTATCTGCCCCTCTGAGCCGTCTGTCAGCCTGTCACCTTCCATGAAGTCCCTCTCAACATTACCAGTCGGAGCTCGTCTCCACGGCGACGTCTACATTTTAATTCCCAATCGCCGTCGCTCGAGCAGATTGACTGTCGTCTTCCCTGACAGGTTTCCCACCGCCTTCCAGCGCTTCCCGCCTTGCTATTCCTCACTCTCCTCTCCGTCCTGTTGTTTCCACTCGGGAGTTATGTAATTGGGCCACATCCAGGAGGCTCCGACTGCACACCGGCCAGGAGGAAAGTGTCCAATTAATACGGTGGAGAAAAAAACCAGACATCAGCTATCGCTTCATCGGCCAGCAAGCAGAAGGAAGGAGGCCGAGGGCCGGAGACTCTTGTCTCACTTTGGTGAAAACGGGTCGCTGCAGGTTTCTGGCCCGCGTCCGTCTTGTGCGTGGATGTTTGTCTGTTCCCACTCCCGGTACTTCATAAGGCCCTGTATACTCAGCGTAATCTTTTAATCAGCCTCTTTGCCGGTGCCCTGGTGCTGCTCAAATCAATGTTCTCGTGGAATAAATTGCTCAGTCGGAGCCTGAATATAGATCGCTGCTTTTCTCAGCCCGACAGGCATGCCAAGCCACCGAAGGAATCCCTGATTCTTTAAACCTCTCCTTGACTTCCTACCTCTCCCTCTCTCTCTCTCTACTGGAATTCTTTTATTGCCGGAGCATTAAAGGCATTTCAAAATGTTTTTAAGTAAAACGGGGGTGATGTTCCATGAAGCTTTGCACTGTGAGGGCCAGAATAATTAAAGGAAGCAAGATATTGTATCGGTTGAAGTGCTTTCCAATGGTTGTCCAGTGGTTGTTGTGACTTGTAATGAATGTGACTGTATAGCAGTTCCGTGGGGGGTTTATGTGTTTATTTTTTGGGTAATATATTTGGGTAATCTCTGGGAAGGCAGTACACTCGAGCTCATTGTATTCATGGCATGAGATGATGAAAGTGTTGTTCAGTTCTCATCTTGTTTTTCATGCTTGTGAACACACATGCTTGTGCCTTCAAGGCTATTTTAATCTCCCTCTCTGCCTCCCCTGCAGGTATCCCATCCAGTCGCCTCGGCCCGGTTGCTATGGCGATCGCGAGGACTCACCTGGGGTGCGCAATTACGGCGATAGGTCCCCCGATGAGCTGTTTGATGTCTACTGCTTTGCTAAGCAGCTTCAAGGTGGGAGTCCGTGGTCATATGTTTGGAGATGAGTCATGCATGGGTCCACTGAGCCGGGACCCTGAGACCAGGACTTAGGACTTTGTTAGCACGAGAGGCTGAGATAGACCATATTCAGTCCAGCTGAGTGGGTCACTAGTGTTATCCTACTACTTTACTTTTACCACAGGCAAGTTATCTGTTCTGAGGCTTCCAATGTTAGCTTCTGTGGCTAACTAGCTAAGGGCTAGCAGGTTCCAATGACAGGAAAACTGTAAATATAGCTTAAACTGATGGATTGAGGATGGAAATTAAAATTAAATTTTCATATCGTTCCATGCCTAGATGGAAATCGGTGTTTAATGTAATCAAAGTCCTCATATTGTCCCATTAGTTATGTTCTAAGATTAATTATATAGACAACTCTGATATGTCACTGCCAGTTAAACATGAAATAACTTCACTGCAACATATAATCCAATGCACCTTTTCTAATAGTAATACAGGTAATAATAATTAGCAGCACAAAGTGCTTTACTATGAGGCAATGAACATAATGACAGTGGTTAAAGTAATATAGAAATAAGATTAAAAAAATATGGGAGATAGAACACATAGTATGCATAACTAAAGCAGCAACATCAGAAGGTCTTCATTCTGTCTTAAAATGGTAAATGGTCCTCATTTATATAGTGCTTTTATCCAAAGCACTTTACAGTAATGACTGACGTTCACCCATTCATTCACACATTCACACACCGACGGCTGAGTCAACCACGCAGGGCGACAGCCAGCTCGTCAGGAGCAATGAGGGTGAGGTGTCTTGCTCAGGGACACCAGGCACTCAGCTAGGAGGAGCTGGGGATCGAACCAGCAATCTTGGGGTTACCAGCCAACCCGCTCTACCTCCTGAGCTAATCCCCCCCTCTGTTTTATGTCTTTTCTGTCTACATCAGTGGTCGTGATTTTAATTTAAGACAAAAAACTCAGAAAGAACCTTGTGTATGTACTTAAGCCATCGTTCCTGCTGCAGCCCCTCCTCCATCAGTTATCACTCCTGCTATGGTGAGCTTGCTTTTCTACACTCACATCATAATCAATTCTACAACAGTGGACGGAGAAATATTGTTTGGGGCTTTGTGATATTTGCATATTCCAATGATGAGCGCAGCAGGTTTTTTTTAGCACCACAATCAGACTCACTACAGGGGTTTGGCTCGCTGCGTCCACAACTGTTATTAAGTGTAATAGTAGTAGGAGTTCCAGTGCCAGAGCTATTTATAGATACGAACACCCCGTATCAAGCGAGATGCTGAGCAGGGAAGATTGCATGACCACCTGTAGACTTCATTATATCCAGCAGTTTACAATTGAATTCAGTGAAACTACCGACCTGATTGAAACAATCAGCAGGCAATTGACTTCAATCAAACTCAAATGACTAGCAGACGGAGAGCTGGTGTTTTTATCTTATTCTGTTTTTAAAAATAACAACTAGAAGCTTAATTAATAAGCTGTATATGTTAAACACACAACCAGATCTCAGCCAAATTTACATTTTCTCAACACATATCTCAACAGGGTTTGGTTTATTCAAGCGACACATCAGCTGGTTTACTACAGCACTAAGAACCAAAAATAAACTATTTCACTGTGATTTAATGGCCATAAATGGATGAAAAGGATGCCGGAATAACTACATGTTGATGAGGATTTGTAGGAAGTCTGAAGTCATGTCTTGTTTGGTCTGTCTGTGAGACGACAAGCAAACACATTTGAAAATGCTTGTTTTGAGAATGAAGAGTGATTGGAGGAAGGCTATGCTAATACTGTAGCTGCTCCATCAACACTGGAAATAACATCATCCAGGCATAAATATGCAGCGACGTTGTTGTTGCACAGCATGTTTTCCATGAATGAAAGTTAATTGGTTGGGAAAAAAACGATGGCGACGCCCAAAATGCAGAGATCGAGGCTTCACGACAGTATCAAACCAATGAGTGACATCAAGGGACTCCGCCCCTTTCTTCTCTGGTGTGCACATCTTCACCCTCTCCCTCCTCATCTGAATCAGATAAATCATTGAGCACTCGTCCAGCTTTGTCTGCCAGTGGACTCTCTGATCGTAACCTTTTATGTGTGCAGACGTAGTGGTCCCTTTGACTCCTGGTCTGGTCTGCTCGCCCCCATTTCTGCATCACTATTTCATCCACATCCACCCCTCTTGTCCTCAGCTCCTCCTTTCTTCTCCTTCAGTCGCCGCCCGTCTTCTCTTAGATCCCGTTTGCAGCTGCTTTGAATTCAAAGAACCGTCTTCTATAAAGTCTGTTTTTTGAATGATTTTTTGTTACATTTATGCACAAAAATCTAAATCCATTCTTATGCATAGCAAAGAAAAACGTATCTTTTATCAAACTACTTCAAGTCCACACGTCTTATTGCTTGGTAAAGTTGACTCACGAGAAAAAGTAATCATTGAAAAATGGAAAACTAAAGAATAAAATAGAATAAATCTTTATTGTTCACCAGCGTGGAAAACTATCTTTGGCTCACCATAACAGACACATGTCTCAGAGACATATCACTTGACAGACAGCAGCACAGACAAGGCAGAATTAAAAGGTTAAACGAAACACTAGAAATGAAATAATAATACATAATAAGTAGCAGTTCATGTGGATTATTCACTTTGTTGAGTTAAAAAGACTAATGGCATTGGGGATAAAAAGCCTTTTTGAATATGCCTTTAACCAGAGGAGCCCTATAACGCCTCCCAGACCACTGAGGTCCAAACTGGGAAGCATCTGCCACTCTGCTTCTAGATTTCCTCCTCAGCCTCTCAGGGGAGAGGTTTGTCAGCTGGTTTTGTGGTTTGCCTACTATTTCTCTTGCCACTGACACAACCCTGTTTAGTTTTACATTTACAGCTGAAGTGTCCAAACCAAGCAGTGAGGTGGAATGTTCAAATACTCTCAATATGTGTAGTGTACACAAGTTCAAGGATCTGTGAGCACTAAGACAGCTTAGTCTTCTAAGAAGACGTCGTCGCTGTGAACATTTTCTTTAAATGTTTTCAGAGAAGCTCAGCTGACAGTCGAGGAGTGTGCCACGATATTTAAACGTTGGCTTTAAAGCAAAAGAGGACACTGACTGAAAACGTACACAAGCCGACTCAAAGACGTCTAAAGTTTCACCCTCTTCCACTTTGGCCACAGATACAGACGAACTTTATCACGGAGCGACGTAATGTTCTCTTAGAAACGAGCTACAGTTCACTGAGCTTTTTGTCTCGCCAATGAAGGCATCAACGTACCTACATATTCAATGTGTAGACTATTTAGTATTTATTTAGTAACACAGAAGCTTGTTGGTCAGAAACAAGATGGGGAACTTTGATGACTACTTTCAACCAGACCAGATTCATTCCTTCTGTTCTTACTTTTCACAATAAAAGCCCGTGTACACTGTGCAGCTGTTCCCAGCAGGAACTCAAATTCATGAAGCGTATTTTGGCTAAAAAGGAACTGAGTAAAATGTCTTGAATTAGCTTAGGCTATACAAGAATCAAATTCAGACAGACTGCAAGATGCTGCTCTGGTAGTTGATTTGGAGTATTTGCCAGTTTATTTATCCGTCACACCCCTGGTGTGTAAAGGCCACACTGTACCGACTCAATGGCTCCCTGTAACACCCCAAACTGAACTCTTCTCCTTCTTCTTCTTCAGGTGATGTCTTCCACTCCACGGTGCCGGAGAAGTTGAGCTTGGCCACGGCCTCCACCCACTGCCACTCCCTGGGAGCCCAGCTGGCCACCGCCGGGCAGCTCCACCTGGCCTGGCAGGCCGGCCTGGACCAGTGTGACCCCGGGTGGCTCGCCGACGGCAGCGCCCGCTACCCCATCAACGTCCCGCGCAAGAACTGCGGCGGCGACGAGCCCGGGGTGAGGACCGTCTACAACAACCCCAATCGCACCGGCTTCCCCGACACCACGGCCCTCTACGACGCCTACTGCTACCGAGGTACTGTGAGCCTCCGTCGCCGTGGTAGTTGCCATGGCTACGACAAAGGCCTCCAGAGGGGGGAACTTGCTTTCTATTCTGGTTTTAATTAACGCTACATGTTTGAAGTAGTTGCGAAGAGAATGTGTGACATTTGTGTCGGCCCTGACGGATTAGAGGGCTCGTATGTTGTGTGTGCTGAATGTCTGACCTTGTCTTTCCTTGTGAGCCTAATGACGCTGGAATTCGTTTATCGCTGCTTTGGATTGACTTTACGCCGCAATATGTTCATTGATATTCGTAGATTAGCAAACCTATAATTCTTCATCTGGAGCTTGTTTTTTTTTTTTCCAGCTTCCATTGAATGTTGCACACTACAGACCGACTTGACAGTGGTATTTCCACAGATAGGGGCAAAGACTTGACATTTTCATCTCTCACAATGTCAGTTTATGCAATTTTCATCCAGGCGAAACATCTCCATAACCCAATCATTTAAAGTAAACAAGAACAGCATGGGAGCGGGGCATTTGTCAAAACACTCGGCTGATAGATGAACCTCTACATACCGCGTGCACATTGACATTAATATTTTAAAACAGACCATGCTTTCAGATAGCTGAACGTAGATAAAGGCGGTAATATGTTTTGTGAAATAGCGTGAATCTTGGTTCGTGTAAATAATGGCGTCGCTTCGATCTCATTAATATGGCATGAACACAAAATGTGCATGTTTGTTCGTTTGGAAGATGATTGGATTTTGTGGTTGAAAAATGAGAGCTGCATGTGGTAAAGCGTTGTCGGCCTGACGACGGGCAGGATGCTCCGAGTTGAAGCCAGGTTGAGTGGTAATAACAGGTTTGCTGCTTCGGGGAAGAGATGGGTGTCGTGGTGTTCTGTGTTGTGCTGCAGCAGCAGATAAAGCAGGTCAGGTGAATAACAGTGCTGATGCTTTTGTTAAAGTGTATTGTTTTTTATTGTGTTGCAGCCCACCAGCCAGCAGGGGTCCAGGCTGCAGAGCCGCAGGTTTTGTTCCAGACCCCCAACCCGGCGTCGGAGGTCATCTCCTCCGTCACAGAAGCCCAGCGTAGTGCCCTCTTTTCCAAGACGTCCCTCCTGACCGGCTCGGCCCGCTCAGACAAAGCCGGAGTCCGCTCCGTTGCCAGGATCGACAACTCGTCCGAGATCTCTGGAGAGCAAGTGGTGATCCACCTGAGGCCGGAGGAGGGCTGGGCCGGGAAAAAGGATGGACCTACAAGCAGCCAACTCAGCCGGGAGGAGTCCGACAGTCCACAGAGCAGCAACGCCATGGGCCTCTCTGACCTGGAGAACCTGGAGAGCCATGGAGGTTCTGCTCACGAAGAACAAGACGGTGCCTATTTTGGATCGTCCCCAACATTATCTTCCACGGCGTCCACCACTCCCCAGTCTCACACTAGTAACAGTGTGTTGGCTGAGTTTGTGAACACTCTAATGAGACCCTTTCGGTACTGGAGGGGAGGCGAGGAGGTGAAGGAGACAGAAGAGAAAGCAGGCGAGAACCAGACCCAAGGAAAGGCATCGAGCAGGACCCCGAGTGTACCCAAAACAAGTGGAGGCAAGGGTAGCGTGGACAACGCCATCATGGAGCACAGGAGTGGTAGCTTCCCCTTCAGGACTCCTGCCAGCGGACTACAGAATCTGGAGGAAGGTCTGTCTGAACGGGAGAAAGAGGTGACGCCGCTGACTCGATTGGTGCCTGCAGTCCAGAGCAAAGGGCAAAATGACACGTCCACCCAGCCGGGAGAACAAGCTGACAACAGTAACGGTAGGAGCTCAGCATCTTTCTTCCTCCAAACTAATCACCGAGTATGAAATTGAAACAGAAATGATGGTAAATTGAAATGGTTGTAGTTCAAGTGGAGGCCCGGTGCATTTCCCCGTTAGTCCTCGCTGGTAAATAGAGGATGTGTTTGTGCTTTGGAAACAGTCTCTGTCTCTCCGTTGCAGCCTCTCTTCTTTTCCCCCGAGCATGCTGTAATATATTCCTCCGCAGGGCAATTTGAAGTATCGCTGTAGATTTAATTAAACAGTAATTGGAAACAAACAAAAGGGGCCAGATACAGTGATGCAAAAAATGTTGGAGTGGAGAGCGTCCTAGCCTTCATTCTCATATTCATATATTGACGGGGTGCTTTGTTTACAGTACAGGCTTGTCAGAAAGAATACCAGCTAAGCTTGAATTTTAATCTACTTTGCAATAAAAGGTTTGCGAGCGTGTAATGTTTGTTTGAGAACAAAGCGGACCTGCGTTGGAAATTACAGCTTAGTTAGTCGTCAAAGAAGGATTCGACTTAAAAAATGACTGGTATTATCTGTTGAGAATAAATTAAACAAAGGAGAAAAACAAAAGAAACTTCACCAGATATGGAGGGAAGTTGGAGAAATGTTCAGCCCACATAACTATGGACGAGGTGTCTGTGAAGTCACTCACTGCTTGCTTGGGAGCCATTGTGGCAGTGATGACCTGCAAATTAGAAATGGTGAAAGAGGTGACCTTTCACTCAAAGCGCCCAACTTTAAGCCTGAATATAATTCAATGGATGAGTTGTCATGAACAGGAAAACAACCTATCGAGTAGCAGGCTGTAAACATGTTGATTTCTGCTGTACAGATTTACTGGCTTCTGGGGCCAGCGTCAACCGGCCGTTTGAGAAAGTACAGTTTTGGGTCCCTTCTCCTTCAGCAGAGCTACTGCTCGGTCCAGACACAAGCAGAGCGATGCCCTGGGGGAGTATTAAAAAGCCCTGACACATGCAGGCTCCGTTGTTGGCTGGTGTGCGAGCTGAAGAACCTGAAAGCTGCTGTCAGACAGGTGACATCCGCCCTCAGGAACGGAGCGGTACATCCAAGGATAGAAAAGGTCACCGGGTCAACGCTAGTGTATACTCAAAGAACTCTAGCAACCCCCCCCAAAAATCAATACCTGAAGGGGTGGAGGAAGACTACAGATTTAGAGGTTCACATCTGGAACGTTGCTGACCGATGACAGCCCAGTGAAACCAAACCACAGCTCAGTAAAGGGATTATGAGCCCAACTGGCTGGGCTCTGTGAACCACCAGCACCGAGCCCTACTGGCATCTAGACCTGCTTGCAGTGTCCTCAGACACATTCTGATTCTCTAAAAGATTATTCATCTCAATGTGTGCAGCTTGCTATCAAAAATAGATATGGTTAAAATATGGGTTAAATCAACAGATGCAGACGTGGTTTTTATTTCTGAAACTTGGCTGACAAAATCAGTTATAGATACATATATTAACATTAATGGATACAACGCCCATCGTATTGACCTAAGGAAGGCGGTGGAGTGGCCATCTTTACAAAATCAAAATGCAATGCCACAATAATCTTATCTAAATCTACAAGCAAACAACTTGAGCTTCTGGCAGCAATCCTAGACATATCAAAGGGCTTCTCTTTAACTGTGGATGGAGTTTATAGGCCTCCATCTGCCTTGAATGATGCAGTGCAGACATTATCACCCCGGTTAGCCAGTCTACACCTTAATGAGCTCGTCTTGGTTGGAGATCTTAACTGGGGTTGGCTTAACCCAGTATCTGATGTGTTTAAATCCTTTTGTGATTCCATCAATCTCACTCAGCTGATTAGTGCACCAACACGTCTAAATATCCTGAGAGATCCACCTTACTCGATTGGATTCTGACCAATGAACCCACACATTGTCAGCCGTAGGTGTGTTTTGTCACGATATAAGTGACCATTGTGTTGTTGCTGCCAACAAGGACACGGAAATCCCTCAATCAAAACCATGTATGATGGGGGGGACACTTTCTGTTATGTTGCTTGAAATCATCCTAACAAACTCATTAACAGCTTTCAAATGGATGTTTGTAAATGTGTATTTGCTGCTGACTGTTTTGGCCAGAAAGAGGTTCTTAATGGGACCAACTGGTTCAATAAAGGTTAAATAAAAAATATGATAAAGTAAGTAAACAATAGTTTACCGGAGGTGAAAAGGAAGCGTATGGCGGCTTTACTTTGGAAGAAGGTAGCTTTTAATGGCCGCCACACACACCTGGTCTCTGCCATGGGCTTAACGGGAGGACACAAAGAAAGTCTTCAGAGTCTCCGACAGACGGCGAGCAGAATTCCTCGATGAAGGTGATCGGCTCCTCTCACCTACGAACTGGGATTTGTGAATTTTAACAGTGTGCTACCTTAAAACCCGATGCCCACCGCCATGGTATTAATGAAAATCCGAGCTTTAGTCCGCATGCATTATTCACAAGCGCATCCAATTAAGGTGGAGGTTTGGCTGCACCGCCGGTCGCTCTCACCTCCATCTCTGCCTCTGCCAATTAGGCCCCGGCTCTCTGAAGGTAGGCGGTAATGATCTCTACAGCGAGGTACGAGCAACGCGAGAGGGGGGGTGAACAGAGCGAGGGGGGGCGAGGATGAGTCGCTTTCTTTTCTTTAATGTTGCCGTGATGGAAAGCTGCCCAGCTGATGTCTCTTCTTAAACTAGCATCAGTGAGCTGAATTAACTCTGTTACTGCACGCCGCAGGCTATCCCTTGATCTCAACGCTGCTTTGTAACTGGTGGAGCCATGTTGCCTCTTTGATTGGGGGGGGGGGGGGTGCAGACACCACATCCAAGAAACATCAGAATTTTAAATATTGAATCAAATTATTTTGAAAATTCATAGGCCTCTCTGAATGTAGAGCGATTATCTCTCCTGCAGATGAAAATCTGTTTTTGGGATCATTTCATTAATAAACGCATGTAGAATTAGAATCAGCTCGACATGCAGGAGCCGGTCTCACCAGACCGCCGGAGACTGGACTGAGTGATAGAAGACGACTCGATGCAGATGCTCTCTCACACGACTCACGCGGTCCATGCAGGGGTTTTTTATTAGATGCCATATCTGCAGACGGCTGAGTGGCATCGATGCCAGCTCCCAATTTAATATCATGTCTGCCCGACCCGGGGGATCCTCGCAGCCTGTTTACGCCACTAAAGTGGAGTCAACACAGCACAACCACTCACAGCGGAGGCACAAAATTACCATCTGAACGGGGGCTTATTATTATACGTTTGTTTTGCAGCATTTCAGCTTTTTTACCCGCCGACGGACTCGCGGCGTCGGAGCAGCGCTCGCATCATCCCAAACTCACACTGCTAATTGTCACCATTTTATTTATTAAGCGGGTCATTACACAGATGATCAAACCAGATTAATGTGTTTAATTATTCTCGCTTTCATCAGGGTGTGTGTGTAGTAAGAAAATATGGAATTAGCTATTTGGATTATTAATAGGACAATTAAGCCGCGGCTCTCATGGAAATGAAGCTCGGCCTTCGTAAAGCTCACTTGGACGTAAGGCAACAGCCCACTGAATAATTTACAAGCGTTTTAATATTTTATGCATGAACATATTTGTGTATGTTCCCCCTCTCAGGGTAATTTGTTGCCCCCCCCCCCCACCCCCCCCCCCACCCGCGGTACTACTTTGCAGACACGTTAACTGAACTGAGGACAGCTAAAGCAACACGATCCGGGCCTCTCAGTGACACGACTGCACTGCAGTCCTTCAGAAAAGCACAGCCGCCGTGAGTCACACATGCAGACACAGTGAATTATTGATGCCAGAGACGGTGTCTGCTTTAAAGCAGGAAGCCGATGAGGTACAGTGGGCCACTTCATCTAAGTAAACAGGTTTAGATGGAGCTCCATGTGGTTTTTCCACGTGGCGTCTCGCACCAAGTGTTCCTGCGGGAGGTTGTTTCTGGGGTGAAAATAATCCACGAGGAAAACAGGGACGGGGAAGTGTGAAATTACTTTGAAGACATGCCTCCGTCCTGTGGTGTGTCTCCGTCTCAGTGTGCACAGGGGGGGGGGGGTCTTTGTTAGCAGCAACTTTAGCAGTCACACTTGATCGGCTCCACCGATGAGGAAAGAAGCACTAATTTAAACTAAATGACACTTAACTGCTACTTTCAGTTCATCAAAAAGTCCACAGCCTGAAAAAAGGAGCGTTAGTTGGGAAATGTAACTGCTCGTTGAATGTCTTCATACTGGATCTTCAACAAACTTCACAACATGTTCGACTAGACACTTAATATAAAGGCTGTCGGGAAATGATTATGTAAATATCCAAAAGGTCACTGTGGGGCCTGTAGAGAAGAGAAAATACAGTTTGAAACTTAATGTTTAAAAGAGTTCATGAAAGAAAGTTTTATTGTCGAGGTTTAGTTTGATCTGGTCTTAAAAAAACCGAGTCGGGACCAGATGGTGGGCTGGGATCCTTAATGAGCATAATGGTTTGTCAAAGTGAGAACAGTTCTGTGTTGTTATTCGTGTGTTCTTATCTGTTAGAAATGAACATATGAAGTGATATATTGTCCCAGCAGCAGCAGGTGGGATCTGAAGTCCTGCATGATACCTTCCTTGTTGTATAAACCTGAACTTGGTCTGTAGCCTTGCACCGCTGATCCCAGCAGACTCCCGGGTTGATTACATTCTGGAACTGTGCTGCGGTCCAACAGTCATGTAAAGCCTTTAGTTTTAATTGCTAATTCCACATCCGTAAAATTAAATCCGCCACGTGTTCATTAGTCTGTTCTGTCTCTTTGTCCCCCTTTTAGGATTCACTTCAGCGGATCCCAACGAGACGTCTCCACCAAGTTCACACGTCAACGTATCGGGTCCTCGGGGTCCCGAAGGGGGCCCGGCTCTTGCCCCCGGCAGCCACTTTCAGTGGGCCATCAAATCCATGCGGGGCTCTAAACTAGGCCCCCCTGGAAACGTGGCCTACGGGGGTAAACGCCCCACCTGGGAGCCTATGGAAGCCAAAGCAGGGCCCCTAGAGGTGATGACCCTGCCCACTGCCCTTCGACAGGACACCCCAGACCACTATTCAGGCCAGGGGAGGGACCAGGAAGCAGAGGATGCTAACCCTCCGGCGTCGGGGGAGGAGAAGGAGCTTGAGGGGAGCGGCGAGGAGAGCAACCTGCCTGCTGGGTTTGGATTGAAAGCCAAAAGCAGCCCTGAACCAACAAGCCGAAGCCAGACTGAGCTTGTGACCGTGGCAGAGCTCACTACTCTGTCCATGTGGCAGCTAGTGCAACAGCCCACTACCCCACCACAGGGCCCCCAGGAGCCCGACCCAGCAGAGGAGGCGAGGGGGGAGGTCCTCTACGTCCGAGAAACCACTTCCAATGTGGGTTACAGCCAAGTGGTGACTTCCGCCCCTGAAACCCTTATGGAGGTGCTGACGACCTCTGAGGTGACCACGGTGGAGCTGACGACCAGAGACGCAGCGACCGCCACGGAGAACTCCTCCGACAACGCCACCGCTGCCGAGGACGCGTCCATTTCCATCTCGTGGGTTCACGGGGAGAGGGAGAAGACGCCGCCCGACCTCGCCGCCACTCCGGCGCCCGGGGATGGATCTCCGTTGACCACCTTGGCGGCGCGCTCCGACGTCGGCGCCACAGAGATGGAATCCAGATCCGCCGTGTCCGAGTCCTTCGTGGTCGGGAGCCGGTGGACGCCCTTCAAAAGCCCGAGCCTGAAGTCGGAGGAGAACAAAGCCGCGGCGTCGAAAAACGAAGGCAAAGACGCCATCAACCCCTTCGGCATCCTCGGGCCCCACTGGGCCTTCGGGCTCATCTCGTCAGGTACGTGAGCTCCCGCCATGGACCCGCCGTCAGCCATTATCTCCTGATTATGAGTGATTATCTAATCAGCAGCCATTCATTTAATTATGTATGAGGCTCAAAGGAGACGCGGCGAACATCCCTCACACCGAGGGGCAGCACATTATCGGCGGTACGTTACCACGGCAGCACGCCTCCGCCCCGATCACGGCCTCTACACATCTACTTCCTCACGGCGTCCCTACGTCTCTCTCCCACCCATGCATGCATCATGAACCCGCGTTGGGTTTGGAGAGGCAGCTCCAGACAGCGAGGGGGTGCACCGAGGGGAGACCCACCAGGTCTGAGGAAGTAATTAGGGGGTCAGAGTGAGTGCAATTAGGTGAACTGGTGGCAGGCAGAGATCCTAGTCCCCAACCAATCAATGTAGACATAAACTACAAGGTGGGACTTGTAATTGACTTACTCGTGTGTTGCTCGGCCTTCTCTCTCCTCCCTCCCTTGAACTTCTCCGTTATCCGCCGGTTGCCTCAGCATGCTCACATTGATTTTCTTTTTGATAGGTAATGGACCTGCAACTAAGGCAGAAAACCTCAGAGTCAATGAACACGACAACAGCAGCACCGTTGTCATCTCTTCCACCTTCACATTTGCAACAAACAAATGAAATGACTGCAATATTTATTCATCCATTTTCTGCCCTCGTCTCAGCCCGCCCGGTGCTTTCAGTTTAGAAAATCATTAGTCATCCTGCTCAGCGTTTCAAACTTTTTCTTCACAAGTCGTTGCTGTTCAGAGCTGGTAGAGGCTCAGTCGCTGCATTAACATGAAGCATTTAATGCCACAGATAATGAGGATAACATGCTCCTCAGGCGTGGGATTCTGTCTACATGTTCTGTGAAGCTACTTCCATTTACTGCATGTTTCTAAATAACTCCACTTGATTGCCTCGTCATTTACAAGCACTTCCTTCCATAATGACCATTGTCTGTGTAACAGTTTCCCAGAGGGAATCCATCTTTACTCAGATGTCATAGTCTCCCCGTTACAGAAGAGAGGTGGAGACATAGAGGAGGGAGAGGGCAGAAGGATGGGGAGCTCTGGGGAGGAAGGAAGGGGGAGAGGGAGGGCAGAGTGCTGTAGGTGGGAGTAGATAAACCTCTTTATTATCAGAAGCTACACTAACACAGCCATGAGCCCCGTAGACCACACTGCTCTCTCTTTACTTGTCTCTCTGACTTTTCTTACAATCACCATTCAGTGTTTGTTTCCACATTCAGCCCCTCTGTCTCTTATTCGGACATAAATCAGACTGATAATACTCTGGTATATATATATATATATATATATATATATATATATATATATATATATATATATCTCGCCGGCCTCCAGCTAAACACCCACAGATGGGTGGACACACACCTGACGCATAAAAAACACAAATGTATGTGAAGAAGTACCAGCATGCCAAGTGAAAACCTCCATAATCCACCCGACATGTCAGCACCAACACACACACACACACACACACACACACACACACACACACACACACACACACACACACACACACACACACACAGGATATGTCTTAATCCTCCGCTGTGAACACTGAAGAAAGTAAAGTTCTTTCTTTCTTTTTTTAATTACTCCTATCTCTGCTGCCATATTGTGTAATCCTAAAGTCAGTATTTATGAAAAGTTACACTTCTTAGTGGAGAGAATCCCAGAAGGGGTGGATGTATGGAGCGGTCGGGTGCAGAGCGGGCGGATACGGTGACGTGGGCCGTCCCGCTGGTAAATCACCGACGGCGGTTTGATACTCTGGTGGACGGGGGACAGGATGCCTGAGTTATGGTTTCTTGAGTAAAGCCTTGTCCCGGCCTCGAGATGGATCAGACCTCTGGTGACATCAATAACACGTGTGTGTGTGTGTGTGTGTGTGTGTGTGTGTGTGTGTGTGTGTGTGTGTGTGTGTGTGTGTGTGTGTGTGTGTGTGTGTGTGTGTGTGTGTGTGTGTGTGTGTGTGTGTGTGTGTGTGGGATGAATTGGGGCAGGGACAGGCTGGGTTATCAGTGTGTGGATAGATGTTCGGTGTGTCTGCCGGCTGTTGGGGTCCTTGGTCGGCCGTCTGGAGTGAGAGAGGACGTTCTCCATGCTGCATATAGAAGTCTATTGATTTTCCTGCCTCTCCCTCCGAGTGTCTCCCATCTTCTTCGTCTCTCCCCGACTGGCCTTTTGTTTTCTCTCCCTCCCTCGTTCCCCGTCTCCCTGACTTTATGTCTTTTATTACTCCTCCGGTCATTGTTAGACTCTCGCCGGCATAATGTTGTGCTAGCCTTTGAACTGCGATGTGGTGCACTACAAGGCATTGGATCGCCGTCTGTCCGTCCCCCGACGAGCCGCCGCCTCGGCAGGACGTTGTCACCGCCGTTTAGAAAGAAGAGTGTCGCCTCCCTTAATATCCATCCACTCCCTAATCTCTCCTCCCTGCTATCTGCCCCTCGCCTCCAAGTTTCTCTTCTTCTTCGTCCTTTTCATGATGTAATTCCTCCGTTTTTTCATCTCAAACACTCCCACTGAAGCTAATCCTGCACTATTGGCTGCTGCATATGAAATGAATGGGATTTGTTAAAGCGCAGCCTTGAGGGACGGTTGTTGGATGAAACGGCGTTCCTCACCACTCTTTGTGTCCCGGTAACCGGCGGAGCAACGGAGCGGAGTGAACATTGAGTGTTGATAATGATAATACACACAATCTGCTGGTTCATAAGTTCATAAACACCTGTCTATGTAGGGCTGCAGCTATAAAGGATCATTTCCATCCTTCTTGTTCTTGTCCCGTTCTCTTTCACCACGCTGCACTTATTATTATTGTGTTGTTTTTTTAAAAAGCACTTTGACCTTTGAAAAGTGCTATGAATTACTATTTAGTTGAACTGATGTTGCTAAAAATCTCAGTTGTGAACATTTTTGAAGATTCACTTTGGACTGTTGGCATGAAATTTTCCCATAACCCCATAATGTTGAGTTTAGACCTCTTCAAATCAATTGCGTAGGACAGCTCCGGTTTAGGGGGTCTACTTCCTGTCAGCTGATGTCATTCACACAGTGCAGATGGGACACATTTGAAACGTTATGCGTTTAGAGCCCATAAATGGTCCGTCACTTCATCGTCCACCTTATCTCAGCTCATTAGCGTTAGCTAAATCTAAATCCGTCTCTGGCAGATGTGCGTTCGCTTCGACGGACAAACACACTATTGCAGGTTAATTTAACAGCAAACATAGCAGGAGGAAATATCTTCTGTCGTCAGGGCCCCCGGTGAAGCTATTTTAAAGCTAACGCCTAATAAATGTAAGGCCCAGCTCCTTCCAACACTTTTCAAATGTTTCCTCCCGAGATGAACTGAAAAAGCTGTCGTTGGCTGCTCACATGGAAACACCTGCTACTTTTAGAATCGATTGAATCGATTAGTTGTTGTAGCCCTGCTATACATTCCTGGATAAATAGTGGTGCCCTTCTCAGCGGGGTGAAGTCTCTCCACTCTCAGAAAGTAGGCCGGGTCAATCCATCACCAGCTCCCTGAAGAAATATCACTGTTGGTCGAGAGAAGCAGACTGAAGGGTCGGATATTTGCATTTGAAAGATAAATCCAGGATGTCCAAGTGTTCAAGTGCTAACCTAGTTAATGATGCGCTAAAGTACTCTGCTAATGTTAGCTTCACTGATTTTTACATACAGATGTAATGTGTTAGAAATAGTTGTCTTCTTCCAACCTCTCTGGGTAACGAGCATCCCTGTTAAGCAGCGTTTACCCTGCTACGCTATGATTGGCCAGTCTACGTCGACTTATTAGGTGATTGGGTTTTTGATCACCTGATGTGTATATAGAACCGGAGACGGAGTTGGAGGCTTAGCGTCATTTCTATGAAAATGGCTCAGCGGCACACTAAGCCCAAAAAATATCGACTTCCGGGTTTAAAATGATCCCAATCTTTCAGCGACCTTCTGCGTCCATGAGGCTAAGGAGAGTTAGCACGTTAGCATTTCCTTGCAGGTTCACATGAACGGAGGATGGAAATAACTCCGGAACTCTGCGATTATAGTAATTTACAATCTGAAGGACCAAATGATTGAAATGACGGCTATTCAAGTGTTCAAGTGTTCCAAAAAATCTACTGATTAACTGAGGCCTCTTTCCCAATGTAAGTCTCTTGGTAAAAGTATTTTCATGATGGACCCGGAAGTTGTAATTACACAGTGTGCAATTAGTTTGTAATTAGTCCCGCATGCCTCAGGGCTGTGGTGAAAAGCTCCTATTGGGCAACGGGGGAGGGGGGACTGCAGACCAGGGACACGACCGAGGGCTTTCTCTTGCAAGCCTTTCCTAGCCGTAGAGCTATCGCTGTCGCTAACGGGCTATCACTCCTCCTGCTTGTAACATCTGGAATAGCTTTAGCATCTTCTCTCGGAGAAACTCCCTATCTGCAGAAGCGTGGCTTCTCTATCTGGGATGACTGGAGGATTACTCAGCGAACCAGGCTCGGCTGGATGCTAGAAGCTAAGCTAACAGGGCGACAACAAAGGCAACTGGATCTGACACTAAGACTGTTTTTGAAAACGGAAAGTAACAAATCCGATATGACGTTGGACTAAGCGCCGAGAGAATAACAGTCAATCAGGACAGAAGTGCAGATTAAGAAGAGTGACGGGATTAAAGCTGAATATTGAGGAGGCAGAGTAGTGATCAGTATTCAGGAGGTGGAGATGTGCTTCGGCTGAATTTGACATGTTTGAAAAGCCCTCGCAGTAGTTTTCAGCATTCAGGAATCTATACGTGTGTGTGTGTGTGTGTGTGTGTGTGTGTGTGTGTGTGTGTGTGTGTGTGTGTGTGTGTGTGTGTGTGTGTGTTGTGTGTGTGTGCGATGCTCAGTCTCTCAGTGGACCGAGTCAAGTGCCTGAAAGGTCGTTGAACATCACAGCATGCTATGAATATGAAAGGCAAATATTTGCTGTTTTTGCAAAGCGCTGTTGGTTTTTTGTAACTGTTAAAGTAAAACAGGGACTAAATAATTCAGTGAGGGGTTTTCTGTGTAGCAGGAAAAAGGCCCAAGCATTTTTGAGGGAATAAAAAGTGTTGATTTATGTATGTAAAAGTCAATGATACAAACAGCTATTTTTGTAAAGCTTGTGCACCATCAACATTTTGGGTTTAATATTCTGCAGAAAAACACAGGAAAGCTGTCTGAAACAGGCCTTTTTACGGCGTCGTAAAAATGCTTTATCATCTTTGCTGCCAACACAGAACCCCGTGATTATTCAGCCTCTCGGAGAGCCGGCAGCAGGATTTGTTCTCCAGCTCGTGTGACCCAGAGCTCCCATTATGGAGGATGAATGACTGAATCTCTTGACTGTTTCTGGTGGCAAGTTTTGTTGTTGATTTTATGAATGTTCTTTTTTCTCCCATCACAGCCCTCTGATAATAAGCTGGGTGATCACATGTGCCATTCAGTGAGTTTGGATGCACAGCTTTCCTGCCTTCCTGCGCGTCACATCTGCTCTTTAATCACCTAATTGTTCGGTTAGTGCAGAAAAGCATTGTAGCATTTTTGCATTGGAAGTTTTACAATAATCTGTGGTTAATAAACGCAGTGATCATTTATCAGCTTCTTAGAGAAGAAACAGTCCAAACCAACTTAATGAGGAGTAAAACAGCAAAGCAAACATCCGGCCGTCGTCGTCTCTGATTTTATTGGAGTCGTTTCCATTTAGTCGCCTCTGGAAACCAGATTAGAGACGACCTCTGCGGCCGTATGTCACCTTATTAAAATCCACACAGGGATTCACTGAGAAGAGTTTTTATTCTCTTCCAGGCTGAATCCCTTTCATTGTCAGAGTTCCATACAGAAAACGGACAACATCTCCTCTGTGTGCCACCAACATGGGGATGATGGTCGGGATGGATGAGCTGTCAGCGGGATAGAATCCTCCTGTGTGGAGGCATTGTGTGACGGACTAACCTGGTCCTGGTTATGTGGTACAATGGAGCATTCAGGCGCTATCGGAAATCTGCTTCCTGTTGCTGAAAGGATATTTCACTTCTCTATCTGCATCTAACAGGTCTGTCCTCTTAGAGGACGAAGGACGCAGACAAACTAGCAGCAGGCAGCCATCTTGTTCCTCGGATCAGTGCCTCACCGCGCCGACACGCCGTTTTTATTACCTCGAAGCGGATGTGCATGTAGATTTGTTATGATGAGTAGTGCACCGTGGACCCGGTGGAAACAGAGGTTGTATTAATGCAGTGGAGACTTGGACAGCCACATCCCTGAGATGCTACTTTCACATTCTCAGACTCAGCCGGCCACACATGCAAAACAATAGAGCTGATGATTTCCAACGTAGTTCTAGGTGCAGAGGAGTGGCAGCGGAGAGGAGTGGCGGCGGAGAGGAAGGGGGCGCCCAGCTGGAGTTTTTTGGAGCTGCCAGATTGCCTTGACTGACTTCATTCCCTCCCACTCTCTCGCGGCGCTGAAGGCGGAGCAGCCGGGGAGTTTGGCTCCCAGTGTCAGTCACAACACATCATCCGGCAGCCGGCCCACAGCGGGTGGAGAGTGGAGGGCTGTCGTCATGTAGGGCATGTCAGACACACCCATAGATCTGTGCCGGCAGGGAGGAAGCATAAGACGGGGGATTAAAGGGATAGTTTGGATGTTTTGAAGTGTAGTTGTATGAGGTGGGATGACTACACACTCTTTATAGCAACCACAGTGGAATGTGGCTGTGCAGCTGTGTTTCCTGACTTCTGGCCCTTTTCTAATGTCATATTCACCAAAGAAACACGATAGAATATGTGCATGAGGGTTTGGGAGGAGTCAGATAGAAATAGGAGAGTTTGATGGTTAATCGTTGTCTTCTCAGTCAGTGACATCATTGGTCTCATCCCCTTTTTAAGCAGCTGTACCAATCACAGTGGGACACGATGGAACAGAAGAGCGTAAACCAGCTTCTCCTCGAGCAAACAGGGTTGTTTCCTGTGTGGGCTGCAGACGTACGAGACACGAACACGCAGCATCACAAATGTGTTGCCAAAGGCGCCCTTTGTGAGCTCAATTTATATTTGTTGGGAATATTGAATGTTTGGTCAGATTTGTTTTCCAGGGAAATAGGACCAAAGAATGCAAGCTAAACCTCTACTGTCTACAACAGGCAGCTTGTGTATGATTTCATCAAGGTAGCCACGGTGGATCATTGTGCAATTTACCGTGGCACTTTTCAAAAAGAAACTGCAAGAAGCAGACTTCTCCTGTCGCCTTCAGGTGTCTGAAGGGAGATAACAGAAAGAATTGATCATAACGCAACCAATTTTACCCACATGCTGGCAGTTATTACTCCCCCTCTGTCTGTAAAGCGGTTGGAAAGCATCTAATCTGGGTGTTTACGTCGATTCAGGATAGTTTTGTATCTACAACGACTTCAACTAAGTGACTGATGCTGGAGCTTCTCCGGTGGCCCGTGGTGTCTGATAGAGCTGCAGCAAGCGTCCTTCAGAGTGTAACGTAAACCATGTCGTCGTCAGACGGTCAGGGAGGGGAAGATGGACCAACCAAAACTTTCACCCAGGAGACTTCTGTTCACGTCCCGTTCAAAACATCATCAACGCTGAATTATTTTACCCTTCATTTTGTAAAGTAACCTTCACACTACAACCAGCATACTTATTTGACCATTACCATGATAGCCAAACGTACTTACTTACTTGAAATTAAAAAGTAGACCATAAAGAAATTAACATGTTTTCTCATACAGTTGGCCATAAAGTTGGAATTTTTTATTTTCCTCATCAGTCATCAATGGTGACAAGGTGCAATGATTACATTATGTGTCCTAATTACAGATGAAAATGGATTCATGCATAACATTTGTTTGGGGCTATAAAAGACAAGAAATTTGCATTTTATTCCAACTTTATGGGCGACCCTATATATACACATTCATATAACTAGCAGAAACGTCCAAAACCAACACCTGACTGACCTGGAGTCAGTATTTGGAGAGTTGGGAGTGAGGACGTATGAACCAGACCTAATGGGGCCCAGAATCCCGAACCCTCTGGCTTGTGCTTGATTTGCAGGTTGCTGTTATTTGTTGCCACAAACTGATGGTGGCCAACGTGTATTTTTCCATTTTTTCAAAGAGCATACTCGTCTAATTGTCCTTGAAAGAGGAAATCCGCCTTCGTCCGCGTCATTCGGAGACATATACTAACCAAGCGTATACGTTCATTGCAGCGCGGCATCACTCCACGTGTAACAATACACTTTCAGTCCTCATGTCAGTCACAGTATGAATAATTCATACATCACTGACGGTAATTGTTCCTCCCTGCAGTCAGCGTAGTGAGCGTATAAGGATATGGTTGGATCATTTCAAGAAGGGGAATGCGGCTGATTCAGTGTTCTCATTTCACAAAGCCCTGAGAATGAGACACACAAACACACACACTGAATAGAGGGGGGGGGGGCAAGGTGGATAGAATGTGTTTGTGATGATAAGCCAGGATGGATTATTTTCTTGCCACTCTGACAGCCCAGATAATGCAATTTATTTAAGGACGAATGGAGACGCCACAAGTGCCGCTCTTGTTAACAATAGACCCCAAATTTGTGCGTCAGTCTGGCGGGGCGGCCCGCCGACTCGGCTCGCTTTGAATTGCCGGTCGTGTTGCTCCTCGCCGGCTCTCTGCCGGCTGATTCGCTGTGACGCTCGGTTCATGAGGTGCTCGCTAAGAGAGCGGCGGCTGCTTTCTGCCGTCTCAGGCTTCTGGCACTGCAGCTAATTGCAAGTGTCATGCTTTCTCCTAGTGTGTGTGTGTGTGTGTGTGTGTGTGTGTGTGTGTGTGTGTGTGTGTGTGTGTGTGTGTGTGTGTGTGTGTGTGCAGAGAGAAGGAAAGCATTTAACGCAGGTGAATTGAGGTGAAACTGAAAATGGAGAGGATCCTGTATCGTATGTGAATTCAACAAAAAAACCAGCTCAGATTTCTTCAGTATCAAAATTATTTTTATTATTATTATTATTATTATTATTATTATTATTATTATTATCCAGTGTTAGTTGTCGCTGCATCTTATTGTAAACAGCAAAATAATGAACTGATAATAGTTTATTTCGCTTAAAAAAGTAAACTCACGTTGCGGCCCGAAGTCTCGATCACTGTATCCATGGCAACGATATACTTCCATGTTCCTGTAAAACTTGATTGATGTTCAACCTCATATGCGTGTGTGTGTGTGTGTGTGCGTGTGTGTGTGTGCGTACGTGTGTGTGTGTGTGTGTGTGTGTGTGTGTGTGTGTGTGTGTGTGTGTGTGTGTGTGTTTGTGTTTGTGTGCGTGCGTGTGTGTGTTTGTGTGTGTGTGTGTGTGACTGTTAACAACGACACAACACAACTTTTCTTTCCTTTTTTCCGATCTTGGATTCCCAATAGAATATTAAAGGAGCCAATGATCCACAGATTAGATTTACACCCTGCAGATATGACTGTAAATGGATCGCAGCACTATGTAAATAAATAACAACCTGGAACGGTTGAATCCGTTGGCAAGGCGGTCTCAGTCATTTGAGTAATCCAGTGTTGATTGCAGCTTTAGGTGTGCTCAGTAATAATGAATGCACCGCTGTAGAGGAATGCGTGGCATCGAGATCTCCACTTTCATCTCGAACATCCTGCAGCAGCACAACATGCTTTGCTGTAAGTCTGCAGGTAACGGCGAGCACCAACCGAGAGACGCAAGCAAAAACAAATAAAAGCATCGAATGACATCATCTGTCTCGCCTCGCAGCACACGTGACGATGTGATGATCCTACCTGAGAACTCTGAGGCAGCTTGGGCTAACGGCCCGGTTCAGACCACAGAATATGTGTGACGGCTACGATGGTCATGATGTCCGTCTTGTGTAACATGTGTGACGTCATCCTTCCTCTCCAGCTTTCCCAGGCAGGGCTGTTGTTACCGTGGTCTCACTATGTCGTTCCTCTTTCGCTTCGCCACTGCTTACGACGCTGCGCTCCTATTGGTCAAAGTGACGGCCGTGATGGAAAGTGTCATGGATGGCAAAAACACAATAGACTTCGGGCACACTACACGGTATACAACGATTGATTAGGGTATCAGTATATCATTATGGGTCCTGAACCGCGCTGGTATCATGTGGTCTGGACCCGGCACCAGGTCTGTAACCTTCATCCGCTCCATCTGGCCCCTTACAGCCCAATTCTTTAATATAAAGAGGATTACATGTGGTGTTTACAGACTGCAGTCTAAATCCAGTGTTGTTTTCACCCTGGACACACGTACACACACACACACACACACAGGGCTCTGCTTGTGGTCAGACGGACAGAAATAGCTGCTCCCTCCCCTGCAGTGCTCATCAATCCTGGTTTGTCAGAGACTCTGCCAGCCTCGGTACAGTAATCACACCGCTGCACCTGCTGCCGTCCAGAAACCTCCGACGGGAACACACTCCCCACAGGATGCAGGCTGACGCAGCGTCCTCCTGAGCGGCGGGCTGGGTTCAAGCCCAGATTCCAGCGAGCGTCTGAGTTCGTCCGTCGCCCTTGAGCACTGACTTCCTGCCAGCCTGGAGAACGCTCAGCAGAGACCAGGTGCTCCGGGGGATCGATGGAGAATCACATTACCATTCTCCAAGCGGCCGGCTTCATAGCGGCTGTGACCCCTCCGATTAATAATAGTGCTGTACTTCTGTGGTCTTTACAACCGCATGTCCACGTTTTATCACTACACTCGTCAGTCAGACGGTTGACAGCCAACATAGAGCTTCTGCTACCTCAGACGGGCCCTCGCAATGTAACCATGGCGACCACCCAGGTTTATAAACCAGCCAATCATGAAAGGACACAGGATGTAACCAAGTACATTTACATATAATAATAATAATAATAATAATAATAATAATAATAATAATAATACATTGAATTTATATAGCACCTTTGAATGGACCCAAGGACACTATATAAGTATACCTTTGAGGTAGTTGTATTCCCATTTCATGTGACTTATACTTCTACTCCACTACATCTGAGAGGCAAATATTGGACTTTTATCCTCATTTATCTGACAGCTTTAGTTATTTTCAGATTCATTTTTCATTCACTTCCTGTCCAGTGAAAACCCTGTACCTCCAAATAGAGTTTTTATGTTAACTCCTTTATGGGTTGAGGAAACACAACCTTAATAACCTTAATTGACACAATGTACATGTCTTCAAAGTGTATGTTATGAATACATCCTCCACTATAGTGGGCTAGCATATTGTTATTGCTAAGAAATAGTTCTAAAAGTGAATGTAAATATGAATAAAAGTCACCTGGCTTTGGGGATCCCACCGTAGAAGCCCTCTTTCATTTTGAAGGTTTGGTGATGGTATGCATGACGTATGCATGACGTATGCATGACGTATGCATGACGATGGTGATGGTATCTTCCACGGTTGACATCGTGGCGGTGATGGTATCTTCCACGGTTGACACCGTGACATTGACTACATCTGTCCACAGCGGTGTCAGGCCTTACACATGGCTGGAATATTACCTTCCCAGTGCCGCGCGTGCAGAAACAGCAGGTGAAGGTGAATCCTTCAGCAGGTGTGGTGATTTTTAAGTACGCTGGTCTCACACTCGGAGAAAGAGGCTATAAAGCAACTCTTCATAAAAACGCAGCGTTGTAGGGGCCGATGCGTTTAGAGGTGTGTGTGGTTTTACTGTCGCAGCCTGGTGTCGTCTGCAGGTGATTTAATGGAGGTAAACACGGGAACCGGCACTTCTCAGATTTATCAGCATCCGACGCCTTCAGATGCTGCAGGGATTTCATGAACTGAGCTGTGGACAGTCTGTGAGAGTCGCCCACATTCATTCACAGATCAGTGCAGACTGGTTTGCTGTGCCACATTACCAAACAAGTAATAAGTAATATCACATTTAAAAAGTGACTTTTTATACTGCCCACAATGCATCAGGCTTCCATCGCATCATTTCCATGCGGCCGCCCTTTTTATTGGATCCATCTGGCAGAATGTGACATGCAGTGAACTCAGGTTGTTGTCATGGCGCGATCAATCGCTGGCACTTTGTTTTTAATAAACTCAACTAACTGGACCTCTGAGACGAGTTTCCTATGATGGTTGCTGGAGTTTTTCATTAAAGAATTACACTTTCTTTTCTCCTTTTCTATCCAATTAGTCTTTCTCCACCTCAGGATTTACCTTGTTTCCCGGTGACTGGCGGTGAAGGGTTTAAATGCAGACGTGGAAGCTGTGTTTGTGGGAGGTGAGGCTCGCTGACAGGGGAGGCAGATGTGTGTGTGACCTCGTGGACTGTATGGCTGGAAGGTTTGGTGTAATACCCCCCCCCCCTTCACTGCAGACCTTCAGCTCTGTAAATCCATCACTCGGAGGTAGTCTGAGGCCGCGTTGGGGTCTGCATCTTTGTGCCAGAGAGAGGTGTTATCTATATTTCAGCAGAAATAGGTTTCATATTTCCCCACCGGTGTGTATTCAGCTTGGCATGGCAGCGGTTGTAGCTCATCTGGCCTGTCTGGGGACACGTCGATACACGGATCATATGTCTACCCGTGAGTCTGTCTGTCCGTCCGTCCTGTCACGAGAGAGACGGATACTTCAGGAGTCACAGGGGTCACACGGATGACTCATCACATGGTTGACATCGCTGAAAAACAAGTAGAGACACGTAAGCACCAGGGTTGTGGAATGGTTAAGGACTGGTTTCTAACTGTCAGATTCTCTAGTTTCTGCTACCTCCTGGACAACAGCAATGCCATTTAAAATCAGCGTCATTAGAGTAAAACACCATCAAAAGGAATTTCATCTCTCTGCAGATGAGCTGCTGGATCAGTCTGGTGTCCCTCAGGGCTGACGTATCATCGCTTCAAGCATTAAAACACATGTTCACCGCAGCCGTCATGCAAGTGACAACATGAATATTTCACACTACCTCACGGTGGCGACGGCTGCTGCTGCATGGATGCACGCGCTGCAGTTAGCGCGACTATCCACACGGCCCTAACTCTCCGTGCGCCTCGCTACCTTTTAGGATCCACTGTAGCGTTAAATTTTAACGGGGCGGCGCTCGCTGGGCCCAGGTGATGGCTTATCGCGCTCAGAGAGGGGGACACTTGAACAGGCCGAGGCATGATCTGTCTCAGCAAAGCTATTACAAGGTTCAGTGATTCCAAGCACAGCAACGCGGCGGGCGATAAGCAGGTGTACAGTAGAGTGTGTGTGTGTGTGTGTGTGTGTGTGTGTTTCTGTCAGCACAACCTTTTCTGCACGCCTCCATTATGTTTGAATTTGCAAACCGCTGAGCCGCGGAACTTCCTGGCACGTAAGACATTCCCTTATCGCGGCCCTCTTTATGGTCCCTTCTGAATCTCGGTGTGTGTGTGAGTTGACATCGGAGAGGAGCTTCCCTAAATGTGCCACGAGGCTAAGATAATCTCTCTCTTCCCGAGAGGCTTAGGGGGGAAAGTTAAGATGACCCCCATAAAGCAGTAAAATGTCACAGCGAAGAACAGATTATTAAGAAAAACTCAACCCGGGATTGGAGAGATGTGTCGGGAATCAGACCTTCCACGATCTATCTGATTAGTGTGAGTGTGAACGCTCAGACCTGAAAGCTGAACTCGTGCTAATACGTCTCCCTTTCTTTATTCCTCCACGCGTCTATTTAATAAACTGTCCTCCTTCCCTCGGACTTCCTCCTCCTCTTTTCTGCTCTCTTGTCTTTCCCACAGAAAAAAGGAAAGACGTAGGAATGGAAGAGGCGACCTATTTTAGGAGCGGTGTGTAATGAATCATAGGCTAGCAGCGAGATTAAGAGGAGATGCATGAGAGCTCCCTCTGTGACTTCCTGTCCCTCCCTGCTGTCTCTCTCTCATACATGTGCTTCCACATACTCAATAATAATTTCTGCCTTTCCCACTTTCTCCTCACTTTGTTTTCCTCTTGAATATTCATTTTTAGTTTTGTACACGTCACCTACTCGTAATTATGTCTTTCATCCAGCGTCCCGCCATGAATGTTTGAACTCTGAACCGGACGCATTTCCTTGCACGTTGATCCGTTCATGCACTTTCTTCGGGCGGAGACGTTGCTGTAATCACACAATCCATAACCCGCCGTCTCTACTGTGATGTCACCGCCAAGACTGCAGGCTGCAGGCGGCGGACAGATGGTGAAGACCACAGTCTCATTGTGCAATAAGTCGTCACTAATTGTCTGCAGATTGGATCGATGTCCTTTTGTGCTCCGGCTCGGCTCTCCGTCTGCAGCGCGGCCGGGACAGGAGAGGAAGGTCCTCTTCATCTCATTACCAAGGCGATTCTACTGGAACTGGGCTGATAACGTCATGGTTTCATTTGTGGATGGAAATAAATCAGTAGAGTTATATCAGAATGTGTTGATGGACTCAAACCCGGGGGGGAGGGTCCGAAAATCCCTCTGGTGGGTCTTAAAATAAATAACGTATACAGTCCCTAACAAACAAACTTATTTGAACCCAAACTACGATCTTTCCTTAACCTTAACCAAGAAAGGTGCACTTCAGCCATTTAGAATATTATCAGTTTGAATGGGTTTTATCAACTATCAGTTGGTGATGCCATCCAGTTTAATCCTAAGAAGCTTTTGGTTATTTTGTAATCAATAGATGGAAAGATATGACACTCTAGTTTTTCAGGATTGGCAAAGAAAAACCTAGCGTCAGCACCCGAGCCAGACTGGAGTTTTGACCGTCTGGGTGTGATTGATGGGGAGAACGGTCATCAGAAGTGTGGCCTTTTGGCTGCTGAAGCCCTTCTTTGCTAAGGCGACTTGATGACGGCACTCCGCTGTCAGTCACGCTGCGTTCGACCGGGCTGGAGCTCGTGTTGCTGAGGTTTAATACCGAACCTGAATGCAGAAACACTCTCTCTGTTGGACTGGCAGATTATTGCATGGGGGAGTCAATGTAAACATTTACCACACTATTACCCGCTGGTCTTCACCTCCACATATCTGAGATCTGCTTCTGATGTGACCAGACTGACATTTGGTGTTTATTTTCATGTCATTTGTTAACAATAGTAAATCAGAGTGGGACTAATATGTTTGTTCTTCAGTTAAAGCATCGTTCACCTACACCTGCTGTCATGGAGCAGCAGCACTGCAAAGGACAGGGAAGGGATGCACATCCTCATTTTATAGCGTCATGCAGCGCATAGGATTTCTTTCATAATGCGTGTATTTAATGGTTGAACATCATGATTAGGGGCAACACCATCTTGTTGGGTTTTGTGGTCCCCAGAGGATACATCCTCATGACTTTGGTGAAGCTATGGCTCAACCAAGTGTTCACTCACCACGTTAAATATCTCTGCATGTATAATCTGATGGGTTGAGTACAACATGTTGTAGAGACATTCATGCTCCCAGAGGATGAATCCTACAGACCTAACCTCATGTCTAGATTTAGATTTAGCTCATGCTTAAGTTAGAGTACAATACGTCGTATCTTCCACATCGTACACACGTCGTATGTAAACTCTGTGAAATGTCACGTGAAGGTGGCGTTTTCTGGATATGATGTCACGAAGACGTTGACTTCCACGGTGGATCAGAGAAGCTGGAACTGAAGGTGCTGTTTCTGTTTAGAAGTTTAGCCACCTTGGCGTCCATCCATCTGGACGGACGGATGATTAATGAGCCAATCAGCTCCTCCGACTCGTCTGTCCACTTCCTCTCTCCGCACGTTGACCACAGCTCGTCTTTTTTTACATTTTATTTTACTCTTCATTCACCGCTCAGCGCTTGCCTATTTCACCATCTCCATCAGTGCACCATTAACCTTTAAGCGACGCATGTTTTCAAATCACGTCCGATGTTTTTTTTCTCCCCCCTTCCCTGCTGTTGATTTAAGAAATGCCTCTCTAATGGTTTTTCTCATTCAGCGAATCACTTTCATGTATTTTCAAAGGCAGACTTCCCATCGTCTCCCCTGGCCTCGTGTATCAACAGCAGCCTCGCCGCAGCGTGGGAGTCCTTCAACCCGTTTCACAGGAAATTGAACGCGTGCTCACGTTTGCCACATATCTCCCAGCATGCAGCGAGTCGGGGTCAGACGTACGCACACGTGTACATAAACATCGCACACATACAAATGACAGAACTCCCAGACTGCACTCGTACATCATTAAGTGAGCCTGAGTGTTACTATGGAGAAGATGCAGTGTATTAGATGGCCTGCCAGATTGTGTCAGGGGCTGCAATCCTATCAGGATCGGATAATAAAAAGACACTTAATCTAGCCAACTCCCCACAGTCCCTCTTTTGCACACAGAATTTTAAAAATCCTGACGTCTGCTCTGCGGCCTCAGCGTCCTTGTCAGATTCCCCTCCTCCCTTCTTCCCGTCCTAAAATATAACAGCAATAATTACGACTTAATCTCCCCGATCTCTGGCCGTTCATCCGCCAAAATATTTCTCATGAAGAGGCTTGGAGTTATAGCTCGGTGACATAAAAAGTGTTTATTGCCTCCTCTGGAGAGCCGTAATGTGCCATTAAAATAGGTGGCCGCCACCAGTATGCATGACATGACTGGCCGATGATCGGTTAATATATGAGGGACCTTGGCTCATCAGCGGCACCCGGGAGGGGGGGTCGACTCAGCACATTGTTCCTCGCCCGGCGAGCATCCGTCATGATAAACAGGGGCACGACGGACACGCCAACAGTCAATCCGTCACCTTGGAGAACGTGGTGAGAGCAGTAGCGTTTCCGTCAGCCGCGAGAGGAAGGGCTTGGGGGTAATGAGGGGGGCATAATGCGGGCTTGCCACCTGTCACAGTTTGTCAACATTCAAGGCACTTTCTTAATGCTCTTTCTCTGTAGAAAATAAATTATAAATTCCATGTGTCTCTGCAGTGGAGAACAACCCGTGCCAGACCAACCCCTGTCTCCACGGAGGAAGCTGCCTGCAGGAAGGCGACGGCTACAGCTGCTACTGTCCTCCGGGCTTCTCCGGAGAGAGCTGCGAGATCGGTGAGTACCTTCAGGTCGCCCCCTAGTGGCATACGGTGGTTGTGGCGGGGCCCCAGTGCATGCCGTTGTGACGGGCCCTGGTAACTTTCTGCTCACCGTGTGGCATAAGGTCTGGTCACATGATCAAACAGAGACCTGACATTGGTTTCTATCAACATATGTACAAATTACCCAGCAATCACAAAAATACCAAAGAACATATTGATTTCATAGCTAAGTCTCTTCCGGAGGGCCACCATGGGCATATGATATTTACCAATTTAAAAATAGGTCTCTCGGCATTGTCACATTTTTAAGTTGCAACCTGAATCCCTCACAAGGGTTCATCTCTTCCATGCAAATCCTTGGAGGGCCCCTCGCTAGCCCACGGGGCCCCAGTGCTACCACGCAGTCTATAGTTAAACGCTGGTCAGGGTGAGTCAGCAGCTGCAGACAGGTTCAGTTACGGCATCGTGCCATAAGGGGAAGACAGGCAGGCTTGTGATGGACGTGACTCCAGGAGGAAAGCACCACCTACCTGGGTTTTTATTTATTAGACAGGTCTGGGATTCAAGAGGAGCTTCTCCTGTCAGGTGGTTTCAGATCAAGCTCCTTGACTGGAAGTGACCTGGGAATATCCGTGTGTGTGTGTGTGTGTGTGTGTGTGTGTGTGTGTGTGTGTGTATGAAGGTAAATCGATGTCAAAACACTTAGAAAGACGCGCAGCAGCGTGTGTGTGAACGCATGGTTATTTGTTATGCGTGCGTGCGTGCGTGCGTTGTCGTGCGCAGGTTGTATGTCACGCGTAACAAGAAGCTGCGTACATATGAAGCAGCGCGCGCACGTCTGTCTGTCACTGTTTGACAAATGTTGTTACGCGTTCACACGCACGTGCGGTCGCAGATTCTGATGTTGCGCGGCCGGAATTGATCTGCTGTGTGCACCTACTCCGCGTAACTTGAAGGCGTAATGTAGTTGGCCTGTTCATTTCAGTCAACCAGGGGAGGCAACTACATTACGCGTTCAAGTTACGCGGAGTAGGTGCGCACAGCAGATCAATTCCGGCCGCGCAGCATCAGAATCTGTGACTGCACGTGCGTGTGAACGCGTAACAACATTTGTCAAACAGTGAGAGACAGACGTGCGCACGCTGCTTCATATGTACGCAGCTTCTTGTTACGCGTGACAGAGTCTGCGCACGTCGTTTCCGCGTACATGTGAGCGCCTGACAAAAATGTTCAATTATCTTCATGCGAGCGTTAATGCGTGCGTTCGCTAAAAAACGCATGAATGTTACGCGTAGTTACTCCGCGTAATGTGATCACAGGCGTGCAGCAGCCATCACGCGTGAACGTGCGCGTGAACGCGTGACCATTATAAGTCAATGAGGAAACTACATTACACGTCAGGCGCTGTGTGCTGCACAGGCGTCAAAGCACGCGGGTGTGACGCGTTCAGTTGATAGTTGCGCAAGTAATATGAAACGATTCTGACGCCATAGTGTGTGTGTGGTTGTGAGTGTGTGTGTGTGTGTGTCTGTGTGTGTGTGAGTGTGTGTGTGTGAGTGTGTGAGTGTGTGTGTGTGTGTGTGTGTGTGTGTGTGTGTGTGTGTGTGAGTGTGTGTGTGTGTGTGTGTGAGCAGACACAGAGGAGCCATGATCAGGATCAGTGAGGGGTGGAGCAGCTGGTTGAAGAGCTGAGGGAACACGAAGGAGACATCAGACTGTCTTTCTTACTTATGAGACTTTTAGACGGTTCCATCAGCTGTGACACCACACAGTTAGCACAACGTTGCTGTTGTTGTTGATGATGCTTCAGTCTGGTACATTGAGTCTCGGCTGCAGCCAAAGAAGTGTGGGTTGAACAATATATAACAATATAGTAAATATTAGATTGTGTGCAGAAGCTGCACTAATGTCAGTATATAAAATAATACAAAATAAAAGAATAATATATATATTTCTGGCTTTCAGAGCTTTTTTTTCTCCAGATTGCTTTGAATACTTGTTGTTTCTGGTTGGTCTGTCTGACTTCCTCGTCCAGCAGTAGAGATGTTCGGCTCCTCAGGTGTTCCTACCAACTCCTTTCTGGCTGCGCTCATCGATCAACACATGGCGATCCATGATGCTCATCTTGGACGCGATGGTGCCTGACAGGAGCTTCCGTGTTGTACAGAGGCAGCTTATTGGCCGGTAGTTGGAAGAAATTGCCTTCATGATCAGGACTGTGGTGTTAAGGTTCAGAGGTACTGAACTACACATGTAGATTATATTCAAATACATTCATTTTTTCCATTTATTGTTGCCGGCGACCGACTGACAGCTCAATTAGAATGGATACCCTGCAGCCAATCAGAATCCAGTATTCATCCAGACCACGGAATAAGGCCTACTTCCACATATAAGTATGTTTATAATGCGTTATAGACATGAACATCATAGAAAGTGTTACTCAATAATTCCTCTTCCCGAACTACCCAAATAGAAATAGACCACCAACTTTGTGCAACCCTCCTTTAACCTTCTAACAAGCCTTCTTGTTCCATATTCATGCACACACAGACCACAGGCCGAGCTCAGGTTTTAAGGGTCACCGCTCGTCATAGATCAGGGGTCGGGGGTCACGTTGTCCTGGGTTTGATTATCAATAACCTTTCATTCTTCCACCCAAAACGTACATATTATGCAGCATTCAGGTGTGCCTGTGCATTAACGCCCATTGGAAATCAATCACCAATCTGGCGTTGGATCAATAATTTGTGACAAATGCGTGTTTAATGCATGAACTACATATATATGTGGTTTGTAATGATTTCTTGCAGTCGATTTGGTTTGGGTTTGTTATTGAATAAGATAACACTTAATGTTTTTTGACCTAAGGCGTCAGCGGTATAAAATGTTATTTACTTGTGCACTTGCATGTCCGTCCTTTTGGCTTTCTCTTCTCAGGAGTGTTCAAATGCCTTCCGCCGTGTTACTAAAGTGTTGTGCTGTTGATTATATTGCTAAACAGCTGCATATCTGATGTTTCTTTTTTCATATTAATTACCGCCAAAGGCAAAAAAGGTTAATTGCTTATTACAGCGAACGCTTGACCACAATTTTAGCAACTTAACAGGGTTGCTGCTCTAAAGGGAATAAGCCGTTAGAAAAGTGGGCCTTAATTTCTGTGTGGCATTTTAACCATCTTATTAAAGGTTGTATTCTTTCTCCCTTCGGATCCAAACACGTTTAGATACATCCACCATTATAAAACGTTAAAAGAATCTCCTGCTCTCCACGAGAATAGATTATTTGGGCAGAATGAGGCGGTGGCGCCGCAGCTGCAACACACCTCGGAGGCTTGTCTCCAGGACTTGGCTGCTAGCTGCAATTATTTGGGAAGAAGCGTTTTGGGGAGCTGCATTATTGATGGCCTATGTTTCTACTGTGGGTCCAAAGTTAATATTTATGAGGAGAGGGGGAAGAGAGAGAGAGGGAGGGAGACACACACTCCAGCTTCATCCTTTAGAATCTGTATTCCTAACTCCATCTAAATTGATTTACTGCCGTCAGTAAAGACACGACAAACGCGTGTCCCACCCTTATTAAAAAATCCAAGCTTTAGGTTATTATATGCCATTGATCAGCAGGCCTGTTGGGTGAAATCTGGATCCTGCAGCAGAATGCAGTGATTGATGAGACACGATAAAGCCCTTCTGTTTGACGACCGTGTGTCGACATACAATAATGAGTTCTAGTTGCTTCCCCGCAGCTGGAATGAACATTTGGTCACGGATAGAAACAAAATATAGAAATGTAAACAAAATGCACCCCCGGGGCATTCTGTTCATCCACTGATGATGTTGAAATGAAATAGGCCTTCAATTAATGTCTAATATACTTGTTTCCTGGTTTACACACAAAAGAAGCAGGTAAGCAGTGCATGTCTGTCCGTCCTGCTGAAATGAATAGAAAAGATCATTTAAGGAAAGTCAGTGGATCCGTTACACACCGGAGGAGTGACCAATAAAACAGCAGGAAAATGTTACATATACCGTAGTGTACTTTAAGTCTAGGCTTTTATTGTGAAGGGTAAAATAATAATAATGGATTGGATTTGTATGACGCTTATCTAGACACTCAAAGATCTCTGACAGGGTTCCAGATTCCATTCCTTCAAACAGTCATACCGGTGGTAAACTAGGATAGTAGCCACAGCTGCCCTGGGGCAGACTGACGGAGGCGTGGCTGCCATTCTGCCCCTCCGACCACCAACTCAAACATACAGCAGTCATACACGTTCACACGAGGCAAGCTGGGTGAAGTGAACACAGAAGAACACAACAACCATGACACAGTGCAGGCTGCTCTCACTCAGCTTTCGTACTAAAAAGTATGAAAAGTAAAGCACGATAATTTCGTATGATTTCCTACGTATTACACAGAGCCGTAGTCACGTAAACGATGCGCTTTATGCTGGTAGTTAGAGACCATCAGACCTAAACCTGACTATAACCTTCAGGGGGTTTAGCTCAGGAGGTAGAGGGGCTTAGCCGGCGACCGCTTCGATCCCAGGCTCCTCCAATCCCTAACCTTAGCTTTTACCCTAACCCTAACCAACAAACAAAAGATCATATACATTCACTGAAGGATTAATATGAGAACAAAATGCATATTTTTCGCTAGGAATGTCATCAAAACGTACTTTAATGCCGAAACAGCTTTAAAATGCTGCATTATGCTGCATTTTCCATTATGAATGAAAGGTATGGAAGCCATTTTTCACTGCAGGGAATCGCGCATGCGCACTGGCGTCATTTTAACATTCGTAGGATAAAACACAAAAAAATTGTACATAACTTTTCGTACGTTTCTATACGAAAATTCATGAGAATACGTTGCACAGTTACAAGGGTGGGGATCGAACCGCCGATCCTCCGAACATTGGCCAACCCGCTCTACCAACTGAGCCACAGTCACCACATAAAAAAAAGGAAGACATCATCATCTTGACGTTGTGAAGCCATTTTTGAAGCCTTGAGTTTGGCACTTTGGCCTTCTCCAACTTGCCCCTGACCCCTGCTGGCCATTAGAAAGAATGCACGTTTTACGGCACTGCAGCTTCACTTTTCTCAACCAGAGCTTTGCCACCTGATCTGGTCTGTGCTGCTTTGTCAAGGTTGAAAGGAATAATACAGTTTGCCTCTGTGTTATTGTTTCATAAATATAGGTTGTTTATGAAACAATAACACGTTGTGTTTACACACAACTTGATTGGTCGATGCCTTTACTTGCAGAATGAAAGTTTTTTTTAACGGCTTTTTAGCCGTTTAATAATAACGTTGTGTGTGAAAGCACCTCAACAATGTAAACCTCGACACTGAAATGTGAATCAAGCTAAGGAGAGCCGCTAGCATTGTTCTTGAATGGGACATTCTTTATAGCCACACATTTCTCTATTTACAAATTGAAAATGAGTCCTTAAAGATGCTGAATTCAAAATTCAGAGCGTTAATGTAGCATCAAACAACTATAGGATATAGTGGAGTATTGTGTTACTGAGCAGAGACCGAGCTTCTCTGTGCTCTGTTTACATAGCTGGGCCGGCCGTGCATGCCTTTTAGTGCATGTGAACACCGTTAGCTGCTAGCTGCCAGCACAGCCGTTGCCTCATTGAGAGCCGACAGGTACGACATCTTCAGTTATTTAGATGAAAGAAAACCCACAAATAGAGCCATGAGGTCGCCAGTATTGGATGATGCATCCTTGTTGTATCGTTATATTATGTCTTGTCCTCTATTGAGATTAAATAATGAAATCAGCCTCTTGTTGACAGCCTCAGCCATTTCTGTTTAGTTGAAATGCAGTTTTGTTGCAGAGGAAAACCATTAACCTGTCTCAGAGCATTGCCGAAGACAGGTCAACAAATCACCTGTTCTTACTGCAGCGGGAGTTTAGGGGGAAATCATTTCTTGTTCTCCAGAAAGACCTCAATCAGCCAATCATTCCAGAGCAGGCAGGTAAATCCTGATGAGCTGCGAGAGAAACTGGCAGATTTACCAAAGCAATGGAGACAGACGCGTAGAATGCAGCGTTTTCTTCCATGTTTTTGGATTTGCGAGGTCAAGACAGTAAATGATCCTCGCAACAGAAGGAATTACTCTGATCACACGATGTTCCATCGTTGGACCGCTGTCCTGCTCCTCTTCATCCATCCTCCCCCGGCCCTACATGGACCCCCCCCCCCCCCCCCCCCCCCAAGTTAAATCAGAGGAGATAACCGTCTTCCACTTTCTCCTCTTTTCTCATTCCTTATCGGCCGTTTTCTTTTTTCCATCTTCCACAACTCTTCAGGCAAATCAGTCAGAAACAGCAAATCTGGAGAACAAGGCAACGACACACGTGGGGAAAAGCCTACACTCCATCCTGAACAGACGACATGCAGTCAGATGGGGGGGGGGGAATAGCAACATCCTGTATCTGCACACACAGCAATGTTCTCCAGTTGGGTTTTTCTGCTCGACAGGAAGCATCTGATGCTTTTTTTAATCACTATTATTATTATTTTGTACCTCCTCACTCTCACTGGCCTCATTTCCAATCATAATGATTAGATCTGAGCTTTCCTTCCTCGCTCTCTCTCTCTCTCTCTCTCTCTCTCTCTCTCTCTCTCCCTGCTCTTTTTAAAAAATCAAATGTGCTTTTCTTACATTTATTTATAAGACCGCATCTTCCTTTCTCTATAATTTGCCTTATCTCGCTGCCACTACTATGTTACTCATTTTTCTTGGCTGTTCAGTCCACCACCCCCCCCCCCCCCCCCTTCCAACACATTGCTCGTTGCCAGGACCTACAGTGTAGTGTAGCTGTATTGAAATTGCTCCGCAGTGCAGAGATTGGGATGAAAACAAGCCAGTAGGCACCCTCCAGCATTTCTTCCTCCGAAATAACACACTTCATTTCCTGCCACACTTCCTGACTCCCCCCCCACAACCCCTAACCTCTCCCCCTCCCCCTCTCTCTGGCTCCGTGCTTCCATCTCTTTTTCTGTCTTGCTCTGTATTTTCCTGTCAAAGGCCAATACAATTATTCATACAGAAATGCCTCTGTACTCATGCATAAAATGAAAGTTATTCAAGCTCACGCGCTCACTCACCTGCATACTCAAATTGCCAAATATGCTCACAAGGGTGCGCACACAATATCTTCTCCTTTTTTCACTTTCTTTTTTAATATATAAATCTCTTGCTCTCACACAGATCTGGCCTCCCACACACACACACACACACACACACACACACACACACACACACACACACACACACACACTCACACACACACACCTCTTCTTATATGAAACCAAAAATACTCCCAAGACTATAGGAAGAGCTAATGCATAAGTCATGTGTGAAGAGAAACGCCCCCCGCTGGACTCCTGTATGAACTAATTCATCCTCGGAGACATGAGCTCATATGATTGAGCGTTAAAGATTCACGAGGTTGCGTCTATTAATATCTCCGGCCCCTAACCCACCTCACCAGCACAGAGTCAGGCATCTGAGCGATGGGGTCAAGGAGGATGGAACGGGAAGGACGGGCTGTGCCTCAGGATAATGTGCTTTTATTGTAGACACACACACACAGGCGGTTGAGGTATTTGTCAGCAGACCCCCCCACCCCCCAGAATCTGGTGGTTTGAGGTGTAGCTGAGGCAGACTCTGAAATTGGCTTAGAGCTGGAGGTATTGTCCGCGATAACGCTGACTTATGGCCAAACGTGTAGCAACAAAAGTGTGGGACGGAGAAGAGGGAAGAACGCTGCAGATGGATGGATTCTCTGTGAGTTGCTAGGGGACGTAGGGGAAGACAGATGGAAAGGGCCGGGGCGGCCGAGCTGCTCCCCACAGGACATCACATTCAGTCCTTCATTAACCATGGAATGGATTCCTGTGTTTGAGTGCTGACGTCAATATGTTGCAGAGTTTCACTGCTCTTGGCATCAAGTTTTCCCGCAACGTCGGGGGTGAGAGAATGCATCAGAGTACAATGATTCATGTAATGATGGAATGGTGAACGGTCTGACTGCTCACATGATGTATGGATGGATGGTCGCGGACACGGATAATAGGGTTAGGGAAATAGAAATGAAGGTATTTTTTCGGAAAGTTTCAACAGAACCATTCCCTTTACTCGGCAGAAATACCTCCAGGAAGCCGGAGGTTTTGAGACTTGGTGTTCTTTGTGTGAAGACGCCTCCTCGAAAACCTTATTAACACTGGAATGTAACCATCAATTTTGAAGTAATATAATTGGATCTACAGCTGCAGTAGTTCACTAATGAATTAGTCCTTAAATTGCAGCTCTAGGGTTTAGAACTTTAAGGCCTAAAAATGTCTTAAGCAATGTTGGTTTGTACTTAGCTCCTCCTTCTCGTCGCACAGCTAGTTATAAAGAAACAAGATGGGGATGACCAACAGAGTACTCGGTATCTGTGTCGGAATCGTAATTGGGAAGGAAAAAATGGTATCGGAACATCGAACATTGGGTAAAAAATGAGCTTTGTTCACTTCCTGCTGAGAGTTAGATGGGAAGGTCGGCGTCACCTCATGTCTGCATGGTACATAGAAAGCAACGTCCCCAACTTAGCATAAAGACAGGAAACAGAGGCTCAACATCACATTTAAGGAGCCCCAATGAACTGGGTTGTACAAACGCTGACAACGATATAACAACATGTGACTCAGCGACTCGGATGAACCATGTGTGAGGCTGCATGTGACAGTGGGCGTGCAAACGGCGGAGAAGCCCTTTTTTTGTGCGTGATTGATGACTGGCGGTTTGTCAGCAGCTGAGGAGCTCTTAAAGGGCTATGATTGGCCAGCTCGGCCCGTATCCACACGCCTCATTAATTCCTCCACGGCATCGTGATCCCTCAATCAGCATCATGATCGGCCTCCCCCCAGCACCACGGCTACCACCAGCCGTCCTCAGACCCCGATGCCATCAGCAGCCACTCCGGTAGTGATTCATCAACGGTTGTCATGTAGCAGTCACTTCAAACCGCTCAACACAAATTCACATCGGATTCAGAAATGTCCCTCCCCACCGATGCAACCCGAGCAGCTGCAGGTGTCTTTACGAGTGTGCGGTTTACAAGAGATGGGCCGACAGCATCATTTTTTAATCAGCATGGACACTTGGTCTCCAAACTCCTCAAAGAGACACGACGACACTTCTCTCTATATATCTCTTTTTCAACCTCTCTCTCTCTACAACACACACACATTCTCCCACACACACACATTCACACACTTGCCACCTTGAGTCGCCTCATCTTTCCTGCTCTTCTTTGTAATTTGGTTGTCAGCTGAAGTGTCGGGTACAGTGAATGAATATGCATGCGTGTGGCTGATATGTGTTTGGTTTAGGGCAGCGTGTGTGTGTGTGTGTGTGTGTGTGTGTGTGTACACTCGGTGACAGCCGCAGGAGGAAGTGAAGCATATAAAGGCTGGCCACGTAGAAAGCGGGACAAATTGATTTCCCATGGAGACGGGGAACTGGCTTTAACACCAACAGACAACAGGAAGCACACTGGAGCACAGACTTCTGTCATCAAGTAGAAATATGGATCGCTAATGCTAAATTCAGAGAGAGCACATGAACATTAAACATGCACTCATGCTGTCAATGATATGGTATCATATGGTCATATGCTCATATGTCCGGATGGCTTGACGTCCGAGTGTAAAATGACCCAGACCTCCCGGCGATCTTCTGCATCCTTGGCTAATGGTAATTAGAGCATTTAACATGTTTTTGTATTTAAAGGATTTAGATGAGGGCTATTTAAGTGTTAAACTAGGAATTGACCTTTAAAGTAATGAACCACGTATTTACGCTTCCTTTCCCTTAGCAGCATCCAGAAAATGTGTAATTCCACAGTTTGGCCACTATGTACAGTTAATGTCAAAGCCAAGCCTTGGCTCGGGTACTACACTGTGCACTAGCAACAGCTGATGGTCACCGGCAACGTAGCAATTCAGCAACAAAGTCTACGCAGTCGACGACTGCTAGCTAGCAAACAGCGCTCTAATGCGCTGCAAAGCTAACGTTAGCTCACATTGCCTTGAGGCAGCTACAGTACAGAGTTCAACATTAAGGGTCAAAACAGCTTATCGTTGTTACCATAACCAGCTAAATTGGCAGCTTTCATCATGAAATGTAATGTGTTGATTTTGGCTCTTTGATAACATTGTAATGTTTTTCCGTGTTTGCTGGATGTTGCTCATCAGCAGACATACAGTCCATTCATACACACCCACACACGGCACACAATACAGTGACCTAACCCATCAGCACAAAGGGTGTTTTTGCCTTCTTTCGTATCTTCATGGTAGAGAGCCGGAGATTCTGGAGGGAAAGAAATAAAAGCAGGAGAGGCGAGATGAAGCATGGAAGCGTGAAAGAGAAAGCGTTAAGATGATTGAGAGGATGAAGACCTTGACCAGGCCTGAGTATGATTGACTGTCGAGCACGAATTAGCTGAAAAATAGGAAATCATTCTTCCTTAAGATTTCCTGGAGGCAGTTTGTTTGGTCGGTGAGTTTCTTTCAGAAATAGATTTAAAATAGATCCAACATCAGAGCTCCGAAACACATCCTTATATAATTTCACTGTCAGTGATTAATCGATTGTGACAGCACTAAGGGAAGGAAAAAAATAGATAATTCCACTCTACTATTTCCTCTTTAAGTATGTCAGAAATAGCGACAGGAGGCAGAGAATAGCCTGTCATTCATCCCTCTGGGGAACTGCTCTACTTTAAGAGTAGTCTTATTGTATTTTTAAGTGTGTACTCTCACATAAGTGAAGACCACGAGATAAAGGTAAGAGGGGAGGAGAGGAGGATGCGGAGAAGGAAGTAAGGAGGAAGTGGAACGGTGAGGGAAGAAAGAGGATGAGGAGAAAAGAAAAAGCATCAGGAATCCATCTGAGGACTGAAGCTGAGGCGAGGTGTGTTAATGATCACAACCTGGGCATCTTGAGCAGACAAAGTTGTCAAGGAACAGGCCAAAAAACGCAGAAGGCCCTGAGGGACGCCGCTGCCGCCGCCGCTGCTCCGACGGAGCCCCTGAAGGGACACCTGCAAACCCTCCTGACTAGAAGGAAATTAGCCCGGTGAGACCCGCGGGGCCAAAGGAGGATAAACTTGCCATTTAGTGAGAGCTCCAGAGGGAGAGAGAAAATAGAAAGTGAAGAGACTCGGAAGTGACTAATGAAAAAGAAGTACGTAAGGCAGCGAGGGGAAGGAGGAAATGACTGTGCAGGAAGAGAAAGGAAGGGGGGGATAAGGGTATGTCTGCAAATGCTGATGATTCTCTGGGTCTGTTCGTTATTTCTGGTTATTTTAAAATCTTCCACTATCCAGTTTCCTTCTCGCTCCGTCTGCAGGGACAGAAATAGAGAACGAGGCCGTATAATGCTGGTGGCACTGTTGCAGCATGTTTGGCTGGCTCCCCCCCCCCCCCCACACACACACACCTTCCCCCTCGTTCCCACACCAAATCTAAACAGACACTGCAGACGGAGCCGGGTGAATATACATGAGTGGAGTCAGACTGTCACAACTGAGGGCTAGCAGAGCGATGTGAGATGTTGTGACACTTTACCTCATTACATTCTCCCAGGCTGTTACCAATGTTGCAGAAGTGCTGTCAACCAAAGCAAGGACCTGTCTGAAACATTCTCACACACACACACACACACATTACAAAAAACATGGATTGAGATGAATCCCTTCGCTGTTTTGGGACTTCGTGACGCCGTGCGACTTTGGGAAATGTCTACAAGGAAGGTTTACGGCCCACTTTGCTCGCTTCCCCCCTCGACGCGTGAGAAAATCTGGTAAACCCGACGATCTGGATCGGTGTCTGCGTGCGTCGCTCACCGTGTCGATGGGGCTCCGAGATGTAATTTGTCTGGGCCTCGTGGTGAGGTGTGTCTCTCTGCCAAGTTTCTCTTGTTTTCACCAGAACCCCCTCCCCCCCCAAAGGATGAAATGACTTTTCCTGCAGATGCTGGATCCTGTGATGGGTTGATCAGCGTTGCTCGGAGCTCTCCAGAGAGCAGCACAGAGCCTTGGGCTGTACCAGAGCTGCTGTGTAGTCTGTCCGTTCCCTCTACTCGCTGCTGATTCTGATCCCTTTGTAATCCACCCGCACCCAAACACAGCTCAAGGCCTCGAGACTCTACAAAACACCGCTAGCACAAGCTCTAATGCACACAGAGACTCTGCTCAGAAAGGCAAACATGCTCACAGGCTGGCAGGTACACAAGTACACTTTATAGCATAGTATATGTATATACTGAGAAGTTGTCACGGTGCGGTAAAAAAGGGAAAACTATGGGAATGGGAGGAGGACCCAAATGCAGTTAATCGGACACGGCGGCAAGCTTTATTTGAGCTGAATACCAAATGCAGGGAGTCGGGTACAAAAACAGTCAAAAGGGACAAAAAGCAAAGTAGCAAAAAAGCAAGGCAAAGTAGCAACAAAAGGCAGGACAAAGTGCAAAGAAAAAGGCAAAGTTCAAACCAAACATGGAAAACTGAAAACCATAAAACATACCAGAAAGGGACTTCAAACGGGCAGGAACATGGGCAGGAACATGGGCAGGAACATGGGCATGTCCCTACCCGCTACACACTGGCCCCTTTTTAAAATAAAGCACTAAAGATATCATAATTCTATAGTCATCGTGTAGCTGACTAGAAACCCACGATCCTCCTCTCCTCTCATATCTTTCAATCATTGCGTATCTTAAGCCCACGTGTTGCGGTCGACACGTAATTCTGAGTGAAACTCTAGAATGAACACCTGTTGGACTTTATTGTAAACCCCGTCTGCTCGGCTGCTCCTGCGTCTTTTTCCCCGACAAAGCAGAAGAAGGTAATCTTTGGACGAAGCAGTTACACACGGAGAACTCTTGTATTATTGTTCAGCTGCGACAAGGGAAGTGTGTCAATGGTTTCAGCACAATTTCATGGTCCCGACTTTAATGCCGTCTGGACCTGAAGTTTGACAGGTTTTACAGGCTGCAGCTTTAGTAGCCGTCAGTTTAAATCTGCCCTGTTGTTTCTCTTCGTTGTCGTCTAAAAATGCAAACAGTTTCACATGGCGCTGTTGCTTGCAAAGTCAATGCATAGATGCAAATTTAAACTAATTTGTGAGTTGAAATATATATAGTTAGCGTTTTTATTCTCCTCCTGTCGTCACTGAATCAGAAATGGACACTAAACATAGCGTAGCGGTCTGTGGTCTCCCAGAGGTCTACGATAGACCCTCACATTCGTACAGAAACCAGACCAGACCACGTGGATAAACCAGAGACTGTGTATGGAACAAACAAAGTCGCGGCTGTATTTATGTCGTGATGACGTTATTTTAAGGGTTAAGTGCTGTAGCAGCTACAGTGTTAGCATAGCCTACCCCCGCTCCATCCGAACTCCATTCAGAAAACAAGCATTTAAAAACATTTAACAACTTTTTACAAATTGTTGTCATTGTGTAGTTATATCAACATCTTTTTTATCCGTTTATTGCAATTAAATCAAACCAATTTTTGTTTTGTTTTTGGCTCAGCTTTACTAAACCAGCTGATGTGTATCTTGCTATTCACAGTGAATTGCATCTACACGGAGGTAAGCCCCTCCCCCTCTCTCTCCGGCACGTAACGAGAGCAGAGAATTTGCTTCATGTTTGGTGTGAACAGCATAAGTTGCTGGTGCTCCACCGGGTCCTGATTCTTGTTCTTGTGTGATGTTTGTATCCGGCGGGTAGCACACAGTGCTGCTAGAACCTGCTAGAACCTGCTAGAACCCGGGACCCTCTGGCTGTGAGCTGATAGTGCTACCTGCTACACCATGGACACGCGTGGAACATTGTGTGTGTGTGTGTGTGTATATATATACTATATATATATATACAGTGTTTCCCACAGGATTTTTGGAGACTATGGTGGGGGGGCTCGTGAAATTTTGAATAGATTTCATTTTAATGCACCAATTTGGTGAATTTTGAGAACCAAAATATGATCAATTTCTGACCAATTTCATCCAAACTGCTGGTACTGTACAAATGTTGACACATACGTCGCCACTCGCCCATCTCTGAGCAACAACTGTCAATGAACGTGAATGTGTTCTAACGGACTGTGGTCAGGACAGGCGATGCGATGTGGGCGGGGACGGAGATAAAATAACTTTAACTTTCTGCAATGCGAGTGAAGCGAGTACCAATCAGAATGTAGAATAGAGATGATTGACAGATGACGTCAACAGAGAGTTCCACAGAGAGTTGCCGCTTGATCTAGCCTGGCCATTACCAGCCGGCGGCAGTGATTTTTTTATTTATTTATTTATTTTTTGCCAGTGAGTAGAATTCAGCGAGAAAGGGGCGATGGGCGAGTAGCGACGTATGTGAACGGGGCTATAAACACACGCACTGTCGAACTCGCCAGCTGAGGGGGGGTCGGGGGGAAATGGCGACGGGGGAAAACAGAACGTTGATGAGCCAAACCAGCCGCGAGGATTTCCCCTTATAATAAGCGCTGCTGCCCTCCTGTTTAGGCCTATCATTGGAGCCGCTAGTTAAGTCCATTTGCCTTGATAAAATAATTTTGGGCGAACATCGAGACTATGGCGGCCTGAATTAGACTATGGCGGTGCACCATAGTCTCGTCAATGTGAGGGAAATACTGTATATAGATATTAATGTGGCTATCCAGTGAATGAAAACTTAGTAGACAACAACCGACCTTATAACATCCTGTCAGAAAGTCTACCATGTTTGATCTTTTTTTGTGTGCCTTTAACAACTTGTTCCATCCGGCCGTCTTTGACCAATAGAAGCACAGGGCGATATGCACATCAAGGAAGAGATTTGGTGCTGTGAGAATGTGAAACGGAGGAGACATTTTGGGAACAACATCCCCTACTCTTTGATTTGTGCTCATGGGACTTTGACAACAGAGTGAAGAAGAAAAAAGCTGCAGCGAAAAACAGCAGAGGTACTTCAGATGAGTAGGGATGACACAACACCACATGGTCAATTGAGTGGGCACGCTCTTTTGGACGAGCGGCGGCTCAATAGAAAGGTATCCATCTTTGTAGAAGGGCATGGAAATGTCGATGCCCCTCAGTCAGTCCATCATTCAGGGTCTTGCACAATGAAAGATGACAGACACAAAAGAGCCTTTCAGCAACAAAAGCTTTGTGTGACAACATATTTCCATTTTAAAGCCTCCATTTTACAGGATGTCATGTCAATTTATTTTTTTACATGATGCCGACTGTGGTTCGGAACCAATTAGGCGAATGCAACAAAGGAAAATAGAGCAACCAGATCTGTCGCTGCTGTTGGTTGATAAGAGGGCCGACTGCCACCCACAGTGTTTGCTAGAGTGTTTCTGTGTGTGGGTGTGTGTGGGTGAATCCGTACCTCCCCTGCGTACCTCCTCTCCTTACCTCCTCTCCTTACCTCCCCTCCTTACCTCCCCTCCGTACCTCTTACCCGTACCTCCCCTCCATACCTCCCCTCCTTACCTCCCCTCCGTACCTCCCCTCCATACCTCCCCTCCATACCTCCCCTCCTTACCTCCCCTCCATACCTCCCCTCCATACCTCCCCTCCATACCTCCCCTCCTTACCTCCCCTCCATACCTCCCCTCCATACCTCCCCTCCATACCTCCCCTCCATACCTCTTACCCGTACCTCCCCTCCATACCTCTTACCCGTACCTCCCCTCCATACCTCTTACCCGTACCTCCCCTCCATACCTCCCCTGCGTACCTCCCCTCCATACCTCTTACCCGTACCTCCCCTCTGTACCTCCCCTCCTTACCTCCCCTCCATACCTCCCCTCCATACCTCCCCTCCATACCTCTTACCCGTACCTCCCCTCCATACCTCTTACCCGTACCTCCCCTCCATACCTCTTACCCGTACCTCCCCTCCATACCTCCCCTGCGTACCTCCCCTCCATACCTCTTACCCGTACCTCCCCTCCATACCTCTTACCCGTACCTCCCCTCCATACCTCCCCTGCGTACCTCCCCTCCATACCTCTTACCCGTACCTCCCCTCTGTACCTCCCCTCCTTACCTCCCCTCCATACCTCCCCTCCATACCTCCCCTCCATACCTCTTACCCGTACCTCCCCTCCATACCTCTTACCCGTACCTCCCCTCCATACCTCTTACCCGTACCTCCCCTCCGTACCTCCCCTCCATACCTCCCCTGCGTACCTCCCCTCCATACCTCTTACCCGTACCTCCCCTCTGTACCTCCCCTCCGTACCTCCTCCCCGTACCTCCCTGTCAGATGTGAAGTCTCCAGGTGACATTTACTGGTTCAAAGGTTCTCTGTGTAATTGATCAACCTGCTGTTTGATCTGTACGTCTGACATTTAGGTTGCAGAGAGAAAAATGTGCTTTTCCGGCTGTCTTTGGACAAACAGGCTGACTTTTAAAATTACATGCTATAAAATGAGATTCCTTGGCTCGCCGTGCGCCCTCTGCTTGTCTATCTGTGCACGTGTACGTTGCATAATGATTCAAAGGCCACCATGATGCATGTATTTCATGCCTTTCTCTCAGTCACCCTTTTTTTGATTCATCGTTGCTGTTCTTCTTCTTCCATCTTTTCACTTGCATGTGAAAGGTCAAGTCCATCTGGGTTCTTTTTCCAGTGTTGCAAATGGAAACGCAGTGACGTAGAGGATTGGCTGTTGGAAATAACTGAAAGGGGTTGGTTTGGAATATTTTATTTATTTTATTTGGAATATATTCCATAAGATGAATTACAGGCGAGCTCCCTTGAAAGCCTCCCATGAGACGTTTAGGGAGCGCTCTCAAAGATTGTCCACTTCCAATTTATTTAAGGTTCCCAAAATAAGAAATTGTATAAGTATGTCCAATGTTGTGTTTATTCGCTCATTCCATTTTCCAAACATCTGTCTCCACTAATTAACACAATCTTGTGTTTATTCCTGCTGTGGCTGTCCATGCGTGGCCGCGCTGCACTCAAGTTCTGGATCTACGTGAACGCCTCATAGGGAGAGAGAGGGCGCTGTGTGTGCATGTGACTTGGGAAGTCTTGTTGCACACCGCCACAGTGAAACCCTGTGTATAAGCCATGATCTGCAAAGGGAAATCATCGTTTTTGTAATGGAGTCTGGTGGGTATGAAGAGGGCAATAGAACAGCTGTCTGTAAAGCAACTGTGTACGGGAGCAGCAGAAACCATAAACCATCAGAAACAAATCAATACTGGCAATATTTTCACTGCATTACATCACTTATTACTCTTTATCGCTCTTTTCAAAGCCACAGGACTCCATTGACAAAAACAGTCATTTTACCTCACAGAACATGGGAGTTGCCGGTCTATCGCTGCATTGATTAGTTAGTTGACTTGTTTTGTTTTAAAAGAAAAGAAAAGAATAAAAATGCACAGATAGAACTGAATCTCAGAACACTCGTAACAACCGTCATTAGGCTGTCAGGCGAATGACTGCAATCTTGACCTTCAATATGGATGTTTGTAGTAGTTTGGGCTTTCGGCAGCGGACGGCTGGCATCTTTAATGCTCGGCAAACATCTTCACACAGGAGCAACAAAATACTTACAATCCCAGTCAGAACGGAGCTCTTAAAATTGGAGCTATTTTTGTGTCAAAGTCAAGAAACGGCGAGTAACGTTCTTTTTATTTGATGTCGCGGGTGAATATTTATGAGTGTTTGGAGGAGGGAAGAGGACATTTTCAAAACAATTCACTGCCGAGCAATCAAAGAGATGACCAAAAGAAGTGAAATGACATTCAGTTCACTTTAATGAGCCGTGGAGGACCGATAATAACGCGTCTCAGACTGCGGCTGTCGGCGGTGAATTAAAGAAGGCTTCCTCTGTGCAACTTAATACTGAATCATATTCCTGTTATTCCTCTGGCCTAATTTCCCTGAGCCAATATCATAATGTTCAGAACAGTTTAGTATAAAGTATAGAATCTGATGAGGACAACAACAACAACAGTACTGTATAGAGAAAGAAAAGAAAAGTTCAGCCTTGCTTGTGTCCGAACCGTGGAACAAACACAGCATTTTCACCCAGGAGGCCTCTGTTCGGGTCAACAAAAGGCCACATGTGACTTATGTTTAGCTTTACAAATGTTTTGGTTACATAGTAGAGTGCTATATTTTTAGCCACACCACGACATTTTACTGAATCTAAAGTTTTTTTTTGCCCTGGACGTAACCAAGTGTTTGTCTACTTGGCCGTTTGCCAGATGTGCCTTCAGCTCCCTTTCTTTTTTTGTCTTCTTTTGTTTTTGTTTCTATTCCACACCAACATATTCCAAACTGTGAACATAATGCAGAGAGAACACATTTAGCTGTATGGGAACGTGGTTCTGCAGCTAAATGAGGGTAAAAAAACCCTGTAAATTTGGCATCAAATGTTCATTATTTCTCTTTGACATTAAATATTCAAATAATGTTTAGAAGGATTCTTAGACACGGCTGGACAACTTTGGGAAAAAAATTCCAATTGTGATTATTTTGACTGATCTTGCGGAGGCAACATTCTATCCGGTATTAGATTGAAGGAACATTTTCATATCATCGTTCAACTCGGCAGCACCCCAATGTTTGATTTAAAAAACAAAATTCACTCCTGTGATTTAAGAGATTGCAGCCCAGATTGCAATTTCAATAAAATTCCCATTAGTTGTTCATCCCTGTTCTTAATGATCTATTATGAGCGTAGCCCTTAAATACAGAAGGCCCTCATGTGTTTTACCGTTGGCAGAATAGTCTTTATGTAGGACCAATCACTCACAGGAAGAAGCTGAGCGTTTTCAGGGCTTTTAGGCTGCTCACTAAAATGCAAGAATAATTAGTGTCTTTAAACCGTCAATGATGGACCGTTCCAGAGTTTCATGGCGCGGTGTATTGATCTGTACTCCTGATATTGTCAATCCCCCAGGATCAGAGTAAATCCCATCAAGTCTCACGCTACTCAATCAACAACTTTAATGGGAGGAATTTGTGATGTGAGATATTATGTTGTCACTTGTGTCTTAAGTGGGGCTTTTAATTCATCCATACACCTCTCAAGATACTCAGCACTCACTCAGAGTCCTGATGTGTGATTTAAAAGTGAATGTGTGTTATCTGGAGATGAAGAAGCCTCGTAAATCTGATGCTATTAGGCCTCATCCTCATTATTTCAGATATTCTCCACGCCCTTATTGGTTAAAAGGAAAATAGACTATCCAATAAGTTTATTATCTTTCAAAAAATGACTTCCAACTAGCAGCAGAAAGTTAGGGACCTTCTCTCTCTTCAGGTGTATAAACATGCCCTACTTTTTTATGGCAGCGTTACTCGCCCTCTAAAATAATATGCCATGTTTTAATGCATGCCAGTCCTTGGCTGAAATATCGGTTCTTCTCTCCAAGCCTTTATTACTCTCTCTCTCTCTCTCTCTCTGTGTTTCTCACTCTCACTCTCTCTGTCTCTCACTTTCTCTCTCTCCCCCTCTCTCTCTCTCTCTCTCTCTTGCAATTGAGTTCTCATTTCTAAAAAGCTAGAAAGGGCGGTTGACTTTTGATTTCGGACGGATCATTCTGGAACTGCGGCTGCAGGGCCGTGAATTGAAAGCGTAAATCTTCACCGTTGTAAAGTAGAAAAAAAGGCCGGAGGCAGCGAAGTCAGAAAACAGGAAGGACGAGAGCGTCGCGGAGGACGTGATGTCGTGGATCCTGGTGCTTGATGTACACGGGTAATAGATATTTTTTAACTTGATCTATTGAACTGAGGATAATCCCAGAAGGGAAATGGGGGAAGGCAGACCCAGGGCCTGTTTCTGTTTGCTCTCCGTCTCTTTCTCTGCCCCTTTTCAATTATTCAGCTCCTGGTTTTCGACACATGCCCGCGGTAAGCCTCTAGTCTGTCTGACTGCTGTCTCACCATCTCCCATCCTCCGACCTCAAACTCCAGCCTGGTTACGTGTTCATCCCAAAATCAAACATTCCACCCAAACTATGTATTTTTCAAAAAGTGGCGAACCCCACATTTAATCCCCACAGTTGTGTTGCCAGTATATTAGCCACATGAACGTTTGACAGTTCCTTCACCGCCACTCCTGAGGGATTGAAATGAATAATGCAGGCTTTAAAGAAGAAGAACTGATAGCGTCGCCCAATGTTTTAGCTGCAAAAGCCCACGCCGGCTAGCACCTGTTTACCCCTCCATGCATGATTCTCTGCCAGCAGATAAGTGGAGCACTGCTCCCCGGAGACTCTACTCGTGCCCAGGCCTGATTTTTATTGTACTGGGGAGCGAGCCAGAGAGTCGTGGACACACACATATATGACACACACACACATGGTTCCCTCAGTAAGCCGGCTTGGCAGAGTGGACACTGAGTGGGCTTTGAGTGGACAGGCCTGCTGAGCTCGGCCCTCCACGCTGTGTTTGAGTGGAGGTGATGTAGACACCGGCGGTCACTGAGGAGCGACGCCTTGTCACTGCCATATGGTACGCACTCATGACAAACTGCTGTATCAACATGAATTCCCACTCCACTCAAAAAACGTTTAGCTGGCTTCACATGTGGAGGGGTTGACTCGTTTTATTTAACTTGAACCATCCAGTGCACCAACACTGACAATGGATCAGAAATGTGAGATTCCAGTTAATGAAAGGAAGCGAAAAACCAGAAAAACAACCGATATCTTTGTTCATCATTTCTGCTTTATTAGATAGCGATGTCTTGGAGAGAGAGACGTGAGGCTGGGGAGAGAGAGGAGGGAGTTCATGCAGCGAAGTGGAATCGAACCGTGGCCTTTTGCATCCTCTCGGCCTTGAGACACGGTGGAGTTGCAATACTAGGTGGACACCCAAAACTGTATTTTTAAGTGTCTGGGGGATCTGATTCTTGACCTTGGAAGTTTGACAAAAACAACAACAATTCAAGTTTTTTTTTTTTCATTCCAATACGACCGATGAGAAGTGGACGTAGTCAGCCTGTAGTCACCCCTAGATTTGAAGCCTTGAGTTTGGCACTTTGTCCGTCGCCATCTTGGTTTCTTTGGAACCAGAAGTGACACGTGAGGGTGAAGCTAAGTACAACCCCGTGCTGCACATTTACAGGCTTTATCCTCTTTTTGACTCTAAAAGGACCATCATTTACTAAATGAACCTCATGCTGTGTTGAAGAAGACGTGAAACTAGTGATATAGACTAATATCTATTAAGCTAATACAAAATAAACTCATGTTTATGATGTTTACTGAGGTAATAAATGATGACATCTCCACGACAACAGATCAACCACTGATGAAGTTGTGATTCAAAGTAACAGTTAAAACAATCTTGTAGGTGAACCTTGGGTTTTGGGTGCTACAGATGTGTTTTTTTATTGCACTTTCTTATCCACTGGCATGCACATTACAGAACTCTACTTGATTGACCCCCTAAATCTAGGGGTGTTCCTCCACTCCTTACCCAGTTCTACAGGCCTTAATGAGGACCAGATGCTGGTTCCTATAAGGGCCAGCAGCTGGACTGGCAACCTGCTCCTCTGATGGTTCACAGTGTAGAAGGGAGGGATATTTTCAGTGTCCATCATTCATCATACATACCATTTCAACTACATGGAGTTCTGTATTCATGTAGTCATATTAAATATGGATTGATTTGGGTCATATCATTCCATCTTCTTCACGTTTACTTGTTATTTGCAGACACTTGAAGTGGAATTAAATGCGTTCAAACATTTTGTATACTTGGGCATTATGTTTTGTGATATTAATGTCATCACACCTGGATTCCTGCAGGCTGCTTAAGTTTTCTACGACTCAATGCCTGGTTGGGCGAAAAATGCAGCTGTCCTTTAACTTCGACACCACACCATTTAACAGCATTAACTGAGCGTGGCCTCGCTCCGCCGCCGAGCCCCTCGGAGACCGGGGGCCTCTTGTTTGATGGCGGCTAACTGTCAAAAACGGCCAATAATCCTGCAGAGTAATGTTTTCACTCACTGCTGATGGCCGGGTCTTAATGGTGAATTAAAGCTGGAATGATCTCAAACAGCGTTCTGCTGCGGCCCATGATGTGTGTAGCGTATGCGGCTGGGAAGCGGACACCTCGTGCAGCTCATTATTATTAATCATCCCTACCTTTTCAGCCAGTTAGCCCCCGGCTTCATCAATCACGTTGCACTCTGTCAACAAGCGTTTACTTGGTGACTGATGGGACCGATATCAATCCAGAGTCGTGTTTCATTGACTAGCGTTAGCATCGCTGTGCTACTGAAGGTTCTGCTGAGGGTTTACAAATGCTTTTGCTTTTTAAGGATTGTTTAGGTTTTGTCATCCAGACATAACGTATCCTTCAAATGCATATTGAAGACAGTTCTGTCTGCTTCTCTCTGAAATTAATTCTTAATAATTGAAGATATTTATGCAGGGGTGCAGTTAGTGACAGTGTGGGCTTGGGGGGGGGGGGGGGAGGCTTAGCGAAGCGTCAATTGTAAACCATGCATGAAATGTGCTCTATAAATTTCACTTAGTTCATGATTTGCTATCGCTGCAACAATGATTTGTATGAGCCGATGTCAGACCATCTGAACCGAACATAAAACTCAATTCTCTGGTCTATTTTATTTTCTCACCCCATCATGTGTCAGGCAGACAAAAACACACAATGATACACAACAGAAGAGCTCATCTCCTTCTGACTCCTCTGGCTGCGTCTCCTGCCTCCTGCATCAAATTCAGCCTTTTAATATCGGCCGGCCCAAAGCACAGCAGCAATGAAGCCGTCACGCTGTTTTATCCGAACAGACTCTTCCAGCTGAACTCTCTCTGCCAGCCTGTAATCCAACTCTGAACCTCCCAGAGTCTCCATGTATTCATCCCCCGCCCCCGTTTCTCCATGCTCTGGAGACATCTTTTCTCCGCTCTTAGGACTTCCTCCTGCCTCTTCCCCTCCCGCCGACTCCCCTGACCTCTTCCAGGCCCCCGGGGACTCGCTCGGTGTTGTGCTTGCAGAGGACTGTGGGATACCAGCTGCACTTTTAATGATTTTGCCCCCGGGCATCACATCAGCCAGAGAAACACAGTTACCATTTTTTCAACAGACTGAGAACTCTCACCCCTGTGACGCCTCTGCAAAATGTGTGTGTGTGTGTCTCTGTGTGTCTCTCTGTGTGTCTCTGTGTGTGTGTGTGTGTGTGTGTGTGTGTGTCTCTCTGTGTGTGTGTGTGTGTGTGTGTGTGTGTCTCTGTGTGTGTGTGTGTGTGTGTGTCTCTGTGTGTCTCTCTGTGTGTCTCTGTGTGTGTGTGTGTGTGTGTGTGTGTGTGTGTGTGTGTGTGTGTGTGTGTGTGTGTGTGTGTGTGTGTGTCTCTGTGTGTGTGAATGTTTGCATTGCACAAACTTGATGTCGATGTTGCTTCTTACTTATTCTTCGCTTCTGCACAAAAATATTCAAATGGTTTTGAGCACAGTTCTGTTTTTATGTTTGGAGCTGCTGAAGATGGCCAGTGCACCAGTGTTGTTGTTGTAGATGAAATGTTCATCCGACTGAATGTCTTCTTCTTACTTCTGCATCTCTCTTTTTGACCTTTCACCCCGCTCTCTAATCTCTCTCTCGCTCCTGCGAAACAAAATGCAGCACATCCTGTAAACACATTGCAATTAGCATCATGTGCTTCGGTGCATCCCAAACCGCACACTGATGAAGTTCAATCAATTTGTTTTAATTACCGGTATTACTTTCTCAGAAACTCTTCTTATCTCTGCAAAAAAGTTTGATCTCTCAGGGTTTGTTTTTTGTTTGAAAAAAAACTGCAGCAAGTAGTTTGAAAATTAGCCGTTTGGACAGGGCTCTCAGTGTGTGTGTGTGTGTGTGTGTGTGTGTGTGTGTGTGTGTGTGTGTGTGTGTGTGTGTGTGTGTGTGTGTGTGTGTGTGTGTGTGTGTGTGTGTGTGTGTGTGTGTGTGTGTGTGTGTGTGTGTGTGTGTGTGTGTGTGTGTGTGCCTCTAACCCTGACTCACCCCTGTCTTTCTCCCCCTTCCCGTCCCTCCAGACATTGATGACTGCCAGTCTAATCCGTGCCAGAATGGAGGAACCTGCATCGATGAGATCAGCTCCTTCGTGTGTCTTTGTCTTCCCAGCTACGGAGGAGCTACGTGTGACAAAGGTAACAGCATGGACGAGCTTTCACCTGACAGCAGCCAGTGAAGAAGTAGATAGATGGGAGGGAATGATTGAGAGTAGCAGGAGGAGGAGGTGAAGATAAAGCTACAGAGGAGGAAGTGACAGGAAAAGGCATGAGGAGACTAAGAAGATGCTAGAAGGTGTAGAGACAACGAGGTGGAGGAAGGTGGAGTTAATGAGATGGGGGGGGGGGGGGGCTGTGGAAGTAGGAGGAGGACATGAATGTAGACAAAGAGGTGGAGGAGGACGAGGGGAGATCTTTGGAATAATCAGGTTCATACAGGACACCTGCGTGCAGCCGGCTTCTCCTCTCATTAAGGGGATTCCCCTGTGAGACGTGAACCACGAGGGAGGCCGGATCACAACCTGCCACGTTACATGAAAACACCAAGGTCGAAGGTCAGAGTGTTGGAGAGAACGTTAGCGGTCCAATCGTTGGAGATTTGGACCGCTAACGTCAACAACAGCTTTTTTAAAGGAGTCGATTAGTAAAGTCAACGCGGTTTTGTGACATTTTAAGAATATGTTTCAAGCTGCAGACAATCAGGGAAAGAGTGCACAAGCTGCCAATTATATTATAAGTTTATCATGAAAATGAACAGTGAATAAACATGAACACGGGTTAACTGCAGATATACAATGTGTTTAATTGAATTCATTAATTTAATGTCATTTTAATAACTAACAATGCAATTAATGAAGGATGCAAACCCTACACGTCTTAAACACCCAGATTTAAGTAAAGATGTTGGAATGAAAACAAAGAGCGATGGATGAAGAGAGTGATAGAAGAGGGAATCTGAACTCTGAGTTACATGAAACCAAGTCGGTCTCATGGTCCGGCGTCTCACAACTGTGACTTTGACTTCCTGTCTTTCCTTTTTCTCGATGCTTCCAGTGTCTCGCTCTGCTTTTCCCGGCTCGGCTGTTGTTGGAGCGATCAGTAGAGGACTGAGTGAAGAGCGAAGCCACAGAGAAGCAGCCGACTAAATCAGAACATATTAAATGTAGAAACAACGTTAGCTTCTCCAGCAGATTGTCCACGTTACGTTTTCACTTCCTGTATTCAGGCTGCGTGTCATATCGTGTGAGAGGACTTTCAGTTAAATACAATGATGCATGTTGACGATGTGGACGTGATGCTGCTTTCAGAGACAATCACAACGTTAGAACTAACAGACTGTATCGAGTGAAAGGCGATTTGTTTCTCTGTAGCATCATTTCTATAATGTTGTATTATGACCATCTCAGTCTGTCAGAGAGCAAGTACAAGTACGTTCAGCAGCTGCCGTCCAAATATTGGACCGATTAAAACGTTGTCGTCCTCATTAGTCGCTCAAAGACATGGGAGAGCAGGGTCCAGGCTGAAAGACGCCACCTTCACACATGCAGGTCATGCATGTTTCATCCCTCTGTGAGCAGCTGCTTTTTCTGAGCTGAGTTTCTGGACTCACTCAAGGTTTTTCTGAAGCGAGGACACAGCAATCGTACGCTGCTCAGATTTGAAAGCCCCTGGTGATTCGTGATGCTGGGCTGTATAAATAAAAATGGGCTTGACTAGATACATATAAGGAGTCACAAGAGGATTAAGTGGATAGGAGAGAGAGGAAAGTTCACCAACTTTATGCAGCACTCGCTCGCTCGAGTGCCCTTTAATCTTACAGTGTTCCACATACTTGTTAACGTTTTAGATCTTTCACCGCCGAATGTTACTTTGGTAGCTGCCGCCTTAATATTCATGCTCCTCCTGTGGAGCGGCTCATTTATAAACAGGAAAATAAAAAGCCTATACGGAGCATGGATTTGTGTTGCAGAGCTACTTTGAATCAAGGCGGATCAATGTGTTGATCGAGTGTAATACATTTTACAGGTTTTACAGCCTTCCATATTGCATGTTGACCCTGTTAACTGTGGTTTCCCCTCCTTCACATGTCCTGGAGCCGTGGAGTCATTGCATTATTGCATTATCGGGAGCAGCAGGTCCGAATGTGTAAATCTAAAGTTCCTTTTGTGTTTGCTGCTCCACGTTCGCAGAACAGCAGGATTTTAGCTTTGAAGAGTACAATTCTCACCAGGCGTCACTCTGCCATCGCTGTGTGATCCCAGTTTTTCTATTTGCTCACGCTGGCTCGAAGAGAAGCCTTCCACATGACCACAGGCAGCATACGTTAAGAAACCGTTACGTTATGATTCATATCGCATGTGTACGTATGGAATACGTTCCTTCAAACCATAACTTTACCATTTCTGCTAATAGAGCCCACTAAATCCAGCACACTGTTATTTCAACTTATCATATTGACTTACGAGTTGACATGGTTAGTAATTTCCTGCCGGCATTGCGGGCAGCATCAGTGCTCTGCTGTGTAAATATTTCTATATTGTTCCTGTGGAAGTCGACGGCACACAGTTTTGTGTGGTGGAAGATTCAAATGACGTTTAACAAAGCATGTTGATAACCACGGCCGTTATCTCCGACGGCTTGAGGCTCTGTCGAGTCAGCTCTGTCCAACTTGCTTGCTTGCTCACCCCGCCGGTTGTTGGCCGTGAAGGCCTTAATGCTGCTGGCCTGTTACCGTCGTGATCCCATCTGAGACTCAATCATTGGAAGTTGATGAAGTCCTTCAGCCAATGCACAGACAGAGGCAGGACATTTTTACATTTACAGTTTTTCACACAGGTTCTCGTCTGCAAGACGATGGTTGATGATATTCTTTTGTCACAAAGTAAAGTTTTCAGCATGTTTATGGTATTTTAACGATCGCTGCAGTGTGCAAAACAAGCGTTGTGTTTTTCTGTTTTCTGCCCGTTGAAAAAGAAAAGGCAGTAGCGAAGAGTAACAGAGACATCAGTCAGTTGTTTCTGCATTCTTGAGACTAACCTGCTGGTTTCTGGCTCGCTGTCTCATCAGTGGAGGCAGAAACCGAGTCTCTCTGAACCCGACTGAAGCCAAAAGTGACGACGAATGCGTGGATTCTTCTTATCAGCTCCTTTTTCCTTGTTTTATCCGTCGTTCGCTAGCGATTCTCTTCTCAAGTCTTTTTTCGGGAGTAGGAAATTACATAATGTGCACGTGTAAGAGTTTGGATGTGTTACTTTGCTATTCCACGACTGTAGACACCTCCGTTTCATGTTGCCTTTCCCTTTTTTCCTTCCTCTCCCTCCCTTTCTGCTGTCACTCTGCACTCCTCTGATCTCTGCTGCACCGCGGGAGGTTTTTGTCACTCAGTGTGTGTGTGTGTGTGTGTGTGTGTGGATGATTGTGTGATGCTCAAGCATTTCTTAGAGCTGCAGTAAGAGATCTTTCAGCTTGCAGACATTCGCATGTGTTTCTACTCGTGAGGACCCCCGTGGACACGATGCTTTCTTTAGCCGTCATCACTAAATGCCTCACTCCAACGCTGAAGGCCTTTACACGCATTTATATATTTATTCAAACTGTTGTGTTTGAGTGCTTTCAGATTGCAATTATTAGGCAGTGGAAACGCAGCCGAATTCTGAGGTGAAACAATTTGATTTTCTGAGCTTTCACACCTGCATGAAGACATCAACAAATCACATTGTATGAAACGGACATATGCCAATCAACTACAGGCAGGCTGTGAAGTTCAAACCAGGACGACTAACTTTAGCATTTCAACCACTCCTTACCTTCTTAGCTTTCACAATAAAAGTGTATTTTATTTATTTTACCAGAAGGAACTAAAATTCACTCCGATTATTTGGCTAAAAGAAAAAGAAAAAAGCTTATCGTAGCTTATCAACTATTGACCTGCTCTGGTCAATAAGGTAGCTGGTTCTCTGCGTGAACCTTCTCTTGAAAAGTGTTGCAACTTTTACAAATATTTCGTTGGATCCCCTAGAATGCTGCACACTGGCCCTTTAACCCTGAAACAGGCCTTTGGAGACACGAGGATCAACCAAAATGTCCTCACTTTCCCAGAGACAAAACCACACACACACACACACACACACACACACACACACACACACACACACACACACACACACACACACACACACACACACACACACTCCCTTTTAGCAGTTTCTTTTCTGTGTAGGTGGCATGCTGATTATTCATTATTCGCCACACACAAACCAACAAAGCTCAGTCTACACATGTACCCTTCCAATTACCAACAGATGTTCTTCCTCTGTTTATTCAACAGCAGCCGAGACAGCAGTCGAGCACTTCCGACTCCAAACAGCAAAGAGTTCTGAAATAACTTGTGTATGCAAAACATGCAAAAACACTTTCCTAACGGAGCTGATAATCTACAAATTAGAAACAGAAAGCTTGCTTTCAAATAAAGGATTGTGTAGCTAATGAATGTCTGGCTGCTGCTTGGTGCTCTGTGAGGATTGTGTGTTTGCTCTCACTCTGAACTCACAGACCAGACCGCCGTCTTCATCCATCTTCCCCTTCACGGCCGTGTTTGCTTGCCCCGCCACGTGTCACATCATTAATATTTGATTTACATTAGCGAGTGAAATGATATTCAGTGGTCAGATCTTTCATGTATTTGGTGAAGAACTCTAGCGTGTATCGTTCCGCCAGCCGATAAAATTACACCCGTTTACGAGTCATCAGAACATGGTTTGAAAGTGGATGCTACACGCACCACATTTTGATCAGTCCAGTGGTCGGCAGCACGTTTAACAGCTTGCAGCCAGTGCCCCCTGATGGCCAGTAGAGAGAATGCAAGTTTAAGGCACTTTAGCCCTGGCTTCACTTCTCAGAACCATCAGTTTATTATCCAAGCCAACCATGACATTAGCTCCTACGATCCAACACTGATGCATTCGGCTGGAAGTCACTCGTTAATGGAAACGTCTCCACCCTGTCAGAATCATGAACAGTGACATTGAACATTTTGAATTAATTCAATGTTTATGCTTGTTAACCCGTTGAGAATGCCTCATCTTTTACATACATGCTCATATTTCATATGCTTATGATGATAGCTTTATATGTATAGACCTGACCTGCAATACACAAGCATGCACAGACACGCAGGAGTCATTTGTACAGGAACACACGAAACAGCGTTACAGGAAACCCAAAGAAAAGTAGAGCACAACTTCCCCCCAGAAGGGGACGACGGGGGAATCTGGGGCAGACAGATAGGAGGACTTTTGAGTACATGGACGCCAACAGCAGCACCACTGCTGCAGATTGGATGCAGGCAGCAGATGATGTAGTTTACCCCACAACCGAGACTAATGAGCAGGAGAGCAGAGTAGGAAGTGGGAAGCTCCAGAGTCCCTCCGTCATCCCGTCACTGCACACCGCTTATTCCACTTTCTCTCTCATCGATGCATGCTCTTACAGCCGAGGTCATTTCCTGCTCATTTAGAGTCACTGGGGTAAATACATGATGCTCTACTGATGACTGAACACACATGACTTTAATTAACCCCGTCCTGTTTTAACAGCTTTGGAAAATTCACAGGTTGCATCCAATGCCGAAGTTCAGTTCTGTCACATCTTTGATGTGGGGCATATCCGAGGTGGCAGACCTGCAGTCAGTGTTCACATAGAAACCACTACATTTTAACATTACACAACCCTAACCATAGCTTATTTGCCTTCATGATGGTTCCTCATTTGTCAGCCTTTTGTGGCTCCACAGGGTTCCGAATCTGATAAATGTCCTCATGTGATTGAGTTGGTTGGGACGTCTCTCCCCTAGAGTTAGAGAGAAGTCAGCTTATCAGACCTCTATAGCCCCTCATCATCGTTAATGCAGGCCAGCAGTGGAGTTTTATATCTTCTTTCTTTAACAAGTAAATGTTCAAGATGCATTTCCAAATATGTGAAGTGCTCTTTTAACCATATTGCACTTCCCAGATTGGGAAGTGCAATCCAAATTTTCCAAATTTTGCACAATCGTCCAGTCAAACAGTCAATTCAATGTTGCTACCCTTCGCTAGTCCTCGCTTAATTCCATATTGCCATATTACCATATTGCTGTTTCAGTCACTACCACTTCCATTAAATATCACACCACACACCGTGTTCATAAGATGCAAGTTGGTCATTGAAAATGTGATTAACAACTTAATGTCTTAATGGCTGGTATAAAAATCCACCCATCATATGATCAGTTGGCATTGGGAGCAGGCAGGGTTCACGCTCGACAGGTCGCCGGTCGATCCAGGACTGACCCATAGAGACAGACAGTCCTTCACACTCAGATTTACACATACGTCAGGGAAATTAGCCCTTAGCAACATCCCATTGTCTGTGATAATGTTGGGTTTCAAGATGTTTGTATGATTGGAGATATACTGCAGCAGTATGAATGATCTTTCCACATCCGAGCCTCCGTGCATTTGCCATGCTCTCGATTGGAATAAAGGTTTCTACTGATCCTACTAGTCCAGACCAGGACTCAGTCGCTAGTCCGTTCATGAAACCTCCATCGGTCACACAGTCACTCCGAGCTGACCTCGTCTAGAGATCAAGCACTCCGAGCACTTTGGCCGATCTTGTGATCTATGAGCTGCCGTTTGTTGTTCCAGAACTCAGAGTTTGTGTCTTAGTTTCTTTTTTTTTTTGTATATCATTGTTCTTGGAGCGGGTTGTGTTGTGTCTCAGCAGTGTTGCTAATGGAGATTCATGCATTCTGATAACACACGGAGAGGGACGCGAGCCAGGACTGAGCGAGGGCCTTCTCGGTTTACCTTTGAGAACACACACACAGAAACTCAGTTGCACAAACACACACTCGTAAAAAAAAACCAGAAGTTTTACCTGTGTGAGGCCATTCAGGTGAAATAACGGCGAGGCGTCGCTCTCGCTCCATATGCCATTGTGTTGGACGCAAATCTGCCTCCTAACAGGAAAGCTGGCGAGAAGAGGGGCTCTTTTATTCTCATACGAGGTGCTTAATTAGACGACGTTCCCGAAGTGTCATTCTCTGCTCCTTCGTGGGGAAAGGCAGAAAAGAAAGAAAGGAAGAAGAAAAGAGACTGTGCTCCTCCGCTTGTATTAATGAAGGTTCTCCACTTCCTCTTCCTGATGCACGTGCTGCGATGGCCGAGTAGCCTGGTTGGTACGTTACGCTTCTTCTTGCTTTCATGTCATGTCTACGGCTACAGCCGCATTGTTTTCCAGGAGCGTTTTAGGAAATCCCACACTCCAGGTTTCATTCCCGTGTGATCTCATGTCTCAAGCCAAAGTGGGAATGCCTTAAATGTGCATGATTCCGAATGGCCAGCAGGGGGAGACTGCTATGAGAAAATGACTCCAATTCTCACTACCCCAGTAAACATTGTTTATGGGCGCGCTAGTTTCAAGTCTTTCAATGACGTCATGTGAGAATTAAATAAATGCTTAAGCGGATATGCTGCTATTCTGATTGACAGGTCGCGACCACGCCGTTGTGCCGGTCTGAAAGTCAGCTCTGGTTCCAAAAAAAAACAATATGGAGACTAACAAAAACCAAGATGGTGCTAAAAATACAAAGTTTTTCTCAGCTTAGATAAGAAGTTTTGTAAATGAAGCAGAAAAGTACAATGCAGCAGCTTTTCTGATGGTTGATGTGTTTCCTGCCCACTGTTTAGAACAATGCTGCCCTCATGTTCCCCTTCTTTTACCGTTTGAATGAACTGCACCGTACTTTCTCTGTCCTCACGTTTACCTCCATCAGCATTAGTCTGCGAGGACACGTCTCTGGGCTAATTCTGCACAACGAGCCTCCAGACTGGCATCAGTCATTCCCGCTGCGCCCTGCGGCCGTTTCACTGTAACATCCGTTACTGCTAATTGTGAGAATCACACTATTAAGATGTTCCATTAATCACCAGTGCACACTTAACAACCATTAATAATTCCCCGGCCGCTCTCTCACATTCTCCTCACATTCTCACCTTCATGTCACTGACGCCGCCCCCCCCCCCCCCCCCCCCCCCCCCTCTCTGTGTCCCACTATGTCTCTCCATCTCTCGCTCACTTCCTCTTCCTCGCTCTCCGGACTGCTGTCATCTGGCCTCTCGCTGAGCTGCCAGCCTTCAAAGAGTCACACAGGGAGGAGGCGTCACACACACACATATACATACACATACACACATATACATACACACACAAACAAACACACACACACACACACACACACACACATACACACATACACACATACACATACATACACACACACACACACACATACATACACACACACACACACACACATACACACATACACATACATACACACACACACACATACACACAAACACACACATATACATACACACACACACAAACACACACACATACACACACATACACACACACACACATATACACATACACACACACACACACACATATACACATACACACACACAAACACACACATACACACACACACACATATACACACACACGCACACATAAACACACACACACACGTTTCATCCTTCGGGGATGTGAGAAAGCAGAGCAGCAGAAATATCACTGGTCATAAACGAGCCAATCAGTGAGCGGGGAAGTGTGTTTATTTCCTAACTGCCGTTCACTAAAGTCTGTGGGAATATTAATCGCTGAGACATGCCCCCTGCCTCCCTCTCTCTCTCTCTCCCTCCCCTCTCCGCCTGTCGGAGAGGAAAACGGGTGAAGAAGACGACTTGAGTTATGTGTAAATATTTGAAGAGGCTGATGTGATGTCGGGCTTTGAGCATCGCTGTCAGCGAGTGGGAGAAGAAATCAGCAGAGACTGGGTTGAGGATCTGAAGGGGGAGAAAACACGCTGTTTACTTTTCATCCCTGCCCCTCTCTCTCTCTCTCTCTCTCTCTCTCTCTCTCTCTCTTAGTCTGTATCTCTTTTCTGTCCTCCCACTCCGCGTCTCACTGTTAGATGCATTTAGTTTGTCTGTAATTTCTTTGTTGTCGTTGGATACCGAATTCATTTATGTAAATCCCAAGTAGGAATCGCACCAAGTTTGGACATGCGTGTGTGTGTGTGTGTGTGTGTGTGTGTGTGTGTGTGTGTCTAGTTCCGGGTTTAAAGGCTTCAACCTACAGTACAGACACACTGCAGTAGGTGTATGTTTCATTCATAGATGTGCATATTTACATCTAATTTTGCCAATGTGGGTAAACATGAATCTTCAGAGAGCAGCAGTAACGAGATTTGATCCCCATATAATCAGAGATAACGGTCGTAACATGATGCTCTCTCTCTCTGTTCAGAAGTACTGCTGCAAAATGCTGAGTCATGCAGCCGGGTTCCTGGGACGCTATGATAAATTTACACCATAAGACAAACTTTTAATGTAATTATGATAATACTTATTTCTAAATCGTTGTGGTTTCTTTGTTTACTTCTTTTGACAAATGTACTTATTGTAAGTCGCTTTGGACAAAAGCGTCTGCTAAATGACCTAAATGTAAATGTAAATCAGGAGATACTGAAAGGTTCTGCACATTAGAATCAACGTAGAGGAATGATCTGCACTTCTAACCAGTCCATTAGTGGGCAAACACCCTATTTTTAAATTGTCTCATTAGGGTTGCAGCTCTACTAAATGCTGAATAATACGTTTGGAAAATATATAACACTACTATTAAAGCAGAAATCAAAATGTGGAAGGAACAAGGCACAGCTTGATTTGTGGGTAGTTTTAAGTGCTTAGTGACATTTTTGTTCCTCCATAAACCTAATACACTGAACTCAACCCTTTATGAGATCTTTTGCTAGTTAGACTGAATATCAGTGTCCGATTGATATTATGAGCATTTTCTGACACTTCCCCTCGCTTATACCATCACACTCACGTGTCGTTGTCTTTGACTGTTGAACAACGATGCCGGTGGTTTACAAGAGTGGGACTTGAAAGGCAAAAGGGTGCCTTGTAAATTCTGTTTAGTCCAATGAATGGCAGGAATGTACTTCAATGTCACTTCTGTCATATTTCTATGCAACTGACATGGATTTATGTTCTCAGAATGTCTGTGGCGGTGTGATAAACCTGATTTCATATGCAAAGATAGGCTAAGAATGAGGAGGAGAACGTGGACTTGTGTAGTTACTGTGAGTAAGCCGTCAGTTGTTCAGGAACCAAAGCAACGCTCTGCAGCCGTTTAAAAACTAAGAGACATCTTCCTCAGGCGTTATCAAACCACCACCCAGCAGAACAAGCAGGAAATAGACACATCCGTCACTCAGGTGGTTGTGATCTGCATGATTGAGCCGAGCTGCACGACGCTGAGACTCCCACATGGTGGACAGAGCATGATATATATATATATCATATAGAAATCACAGAAATCAGGCAATGTTGAAGAAACTGTTTTGTACAAAAATACATTACATTCAAAAACATTTTCAGAAAAATGTCATGTCATAAATGTCATAAATTACTTGCCAGGAAATACAGGCAATTTTCACCTCAGCAGCTCAGAAACAGTAACAACTTTCTCAAAAGCTCAAACACAACTGAAAACCTCACACACACAACTGAAAACCTCACACACACAACTGAAAACCTCACACGTGCAACTGAAAACCTCACACACAACTGAAAAGCTCACACACACAACTGAAAAGCTCACACACATCTGAAAACCCCACACACAACTGAAAACCTCACACACACAACTGAAAAGCTCACACACAACTGAAAACCTCACACACAACTGAAAAGCTCACACACACAACTGAAAACCTCACACACACAACTGAAAAGCTCACACACACAACTGAAAACCTCACACACACAACTGAAAAGCTCACACACACAACTGAAAAGCTCACACACACAACTGAAAACCTCACACACACAACTGAAAACCTCACACGTACAACTGAAAACCCCACACACAACTGAAAACCTCACACACAACTGAAAAGCTCACACACACAACTGAAAAGCTCACACACATCTGAAAACCCCACACACAACTGAAAACCTCACACACACAACTGAAAAGCTCACACACACAACTGAAAAGCTCACACACATCTGAAAACCTCACACACAACTGAAAAGCTCACACACACAACTGAAAAGCTCACACACACAACTGAAAACCTTACACACACAACTGAAAAGCTCACACACAACATTGAGTCCACACAACTAAGCATGTGCAGCACACTGAAGTGCAACATTGAAAACAGTCCTAGAAATGGAACACACCATCTGAATGCCAGGGACTCTGGAGAACGAACCATTTCTCCTTTTGAAACACGTCTCGATGTCGGCTACCTGTTTACAGTCAAACATAGAAGCGTTTATTTCAGTCCACACAGAGAACCAGACAGAACTGGAACCGGTCTGCTCACCAACAACAAGGTGATGTGTAATTGGCATCAGAGTGTGAAGAAGGAAAGTCAGAGTCTAATGCAGATAAGGGAGCGTGGAGAAGTGCCAAATTGGGTTGAGCGATTGGTACATGAAGTGAAGGTTGTGCAAATTGGCTGAATTTGCGCTTTTGGTAAAAAGCCAGAGTTTCTCCCAGCAGGCTGCTGTTGTTTCCTGCATGAACCAAGTACCTTACCTCCCCATAACCATAACCGAGTAATTATGTCCTGTGTTCAGGTTTTGTTTCAATTTCATGGTCCTTTTAATGAGCTGAACCAAGTAGTTCTGTTGCCTGAACCAAATGCCGTAGTTCTAGTTCAATTCACAACCTTAACAACAGAGAGAATCTGTTTCCCTGGAAACATGATGGAGAGTGCAGGAGAGCTATATGGAAAGGTTATTTTGTAGGAGACGAGGCTGGTCTTTTCATACATGACAACAGGATTTACTGCCATTATGCTGTCTATCTGTCCATCTATTTATGTATTTGTTTCACCTACCGGTATGTGTGCGTCCGACCGGCTCAATGAGGCTGCTGCTGCACGAAAGTTGTTTTCTCTCTACCAAAAACAGTTTATCCTCAGTGCTAATGATAAACAGAATAAACGCTCGCATAAATGAGCTGACGAGATGATGCAGCGAAACTTGGCATTCCTTGCGCTGCCTCGTGCAGTCGGACGAGGAACAGTCACGGCTGCTCGTGGAAACCAATGCCGATGCAATGCGATGTGGTCGAAGCCGTCGTCCGAACAGCTGTACTTCATTCTGAAACAAATGTGTGGCATTCAAAGAGAGATTTGCTAAAACCTCACTTTCAACCAGCAGATTGGTGACTGGGCTTTCTGTCTGGGTTGTGAATGATGTTCTTCACAGCGTTGTACCTTAAATAGCCGAGAACAACACGGTGAACGGAGGAGAGCTTAACGGCATGAAAAGGCACTTAGTTTCTCAATGCGCTGTGAAGGTTTGAGGCCCCTTATTTCATATTACAGTATAGTGGATACTTGCTTTATGACGGCCTCCTCTCTTCCTTAGTTCACAGCCAACACCACACATCTCTGCATACTAAGCAGGCCCCATACGGCCCAATTTGCACTGCACAATTTACTGGTGTCGCTTCACATTTGTTGGAGGAAAAGCTGAGGCCTTTTTCCCTGATCCCAGCGCCGCAGGGAGGGGGGGGTGGGGGGGAGCTGGAGGTGGCTTAGCTGGCAGAGCGAGCCTGAACCCACAGCTTCAGGTGTACACACATTCTCATGCAAACTTCTACCAACACACACAGACAAGGCATGCGACCGAAAGCGACACACACACACACACACACACACATCAAATTTGAAATGTACTGCTCAGAATCCCACAGCTAACCCAGCTACAGATGAGGGTTGATAGATAGAGAGATGAAGGGGGAGGAAGGAGAGGGGGGGAGGGAGGGAGAGCTGACAGGACTGTGACAGGGCTTAATTACCAAGCGAACGCCGCACACTGGAAGCAATTTCTAAGGATTGTTGTCATTTGAATAGATTAAAATGCCCTTTTCTCTGGTCTAAGCTGTCTCACCGGCTCGCCTTCTGCTGTGGATTAAAAGTCCAAGTCAACAATCAAAGAGAAGGAGATACAGAGCGATGGAGGGAAGAGAGGAGTGTCACAGAGGGCACTTCAAGCAAGGGGAAAGACGGGCAAAGCAATATATATACATATATATGTATGTATATATATGTATGTATATATATATATATATATATATATATATATATATATATATATATATATATATATATATATACTAAATCATAGTCATACACCTCCTCTTTGTCCTAAAATCCCCCTCCCCCTTTCCTGTGCAACACTATTATTCTTTTGCATCCATTAGCTGTGGGTGTTTAATGATTTCAAAAAGAAACCCACATTTCTCTTCCCATGGATTTCCGATTGACTAATCACTGTCTTTTTCAATTACCTCCCCCGCCTTCGTCCCAGACACGGAGGGCTGCGAGCACACGTGGAGGAAGTTCCACGGCCACTGCTACCGGTACTTCAGCCGGAGACACACCTGGGAGGACGCCGAGAAGGACTGCAGGGAGCACAGCGGCCACCTGGCCAGCGTCCACAGCCTGGCGGAGCAGAACTTCATCAGAGGTGGGTGGAGGTTTGGGGGGAGACGAGGACGGGCTCGGCACAGAGAGCCTGTGTAAATGTTTCTTGGTGTTTCATCTGAGCAGATTACACAGAAGGAAGTCTTAAGCACTTCCACAATTTGATGGGCGTTCAAATCTCCTCAATTCAATCAATGCTCATGACTGCATCTTAAAGGGGCAGTGCGTCACATTTAGGGGAATATAATATTCATAACTATGTTTTCATGAGTGTATTCTTACATGAAAGTAAGGATCACTGTGTTTATGTTAGCTAGTATGAGCCTTTCATGTCCTCTTCACAGGGGCGGCCATGTTGGACCTGCATGTTTCTACAGAAGCCCGGATTGGACAAACCAAACACAGTCTCCTCTAAAGAGGCCCATTTGCGTTTTTACAAAACCTGAGAGCCACCTGGTTTTTATGACAAGCCTCTAGAATAAATGCAAAAGAAATGACAAAAATCTGCATTTTCATATCAAAAATCCAATATTTGTTTCTTCCTGGAAAACTAAAATATGACTGTTGCTTAGATCAGCGAGTATCAACCAAATTCAGTCAATCTGCGACTTTGACAGGTTTTCATATCACAACAAAAGTTATCTCAGGACGCTTTCCACATGGAGCTGGACTAGAACACGCTCATGGTTTTCAGAGTCCATGCATCTTCTGGATTTGCTAAAGTGATTGAACTTAATCCAAGAAGGCCACTCTTGAGGCCGCCGATCACATTTAAACAAGTTGCTTTTTATTGAAATAACAGTGATTACATATATAACCTAACCAGCTCTCCCTCTGTTGTCCGCCTGCTACACTCTGCTTTTGCTGCAGATTGATATCTACCCTTCTACCTTATTATTACCACACTGGGCAACGGCAGCTCTCGCCTTGTGTGTATTCCATAACTCGTGATAAATGTCTGGTTCGGCTCCGAAGCGCCCTTCAAGGAGTTTATTGCACTCCCCGCTGAAACAGAAACGCCCTCAGGCAGCCGAGTGGTTCCAGCCAAATAAACGCGTCTGACTTTTTGTCACAATGAAAAGGTGCTGAGGGCTCTGATGTAAATGTGTGTGACAGAACATTTAATATACTGTGATATTCTCTCTTAGGATGTGATTTGTCTCGAGGGGGTGGGGGGGGGGATCCCCACAGTGGGGTGAGATAACCCCTTTTGTGTCCTGGGATGGGAATGCCAGTGTCAGTAATGTTGAAAGTGGATTAAATAAGAACAGTATGAAGACAACAATGGCACTTGATTTGATTTTGAATGGTTGTGATTTGTTTAATCCATATTTGAGTGAAATTTTCACATTTTGTACACATGAATAAAAGAAAAATACAGTTTTAAGAGTCATTGATTCAGTGTCTGCAAAGTTCGCCCACCTGGTATTTTAAGCATGCTGTCCTAAATGATTTTGCGAATACCCACACAGTCTTTCTTTGGAGTTTCACTCAGCTCCTCTTTCAGATTTATTCTTAGTGCTCAGCCAGATCACCAGCAGCAGTCCCCTTTAATATCGGATCCAAACGTCTGTCTCAGGCAGATGCCAGGCCGGCGCCGTCCATCGAGCGCCCATCGCTCTTCCACACGCGCACAGTTACCAAAAAGCGTGTTTAATTGCCTTGAAAATGGACATCTCCACCCCTGCAATAAGGGGGATCAGGGCCATTAGGAGGATTAATGGGCCTGGTAATGATGTAAAGCAGATACACCATGATTGAAATTCCATTACATGTGTGCGTGCATGTGCACACACATCCCTCCTCCCCAAAACACACAAATGAGATCAACCCAAAACACCATTAGCGTTATTTCCTTCCACACAAACATAGTATTAGTAACAGTACATCTCCATTATTGTTCCTCTCAGCCGAGGACCTCCCAGCTGCACCTGCTGCCGTTCAGAGAGTCGGCTTTATGTGGGGAGCTGTTGCACTCAGGATCACCTGCAGCACAACATGTAACATTAACGAGCACTTGGCTGAATTTATACCTACTGTAAAGTTCAGTTAACCAGTCGTGGGGAGCACTGCTGGATGTGTGTGAACAGATGCACCATGTTTTCTGTGAGTCTGGACGAGCTCTGAGACAATAAGCCCGATGATGTCATCATGGTTTTACTCGGCAGCCCAGTCACCAGGAACAATCTTTCTGCAAACCCCAGATACAATAATGAATGTGGATCGTTATTGAACGTTAGGTAGGGGGCACAGACACAGGACTTTCCCCCAGGAGACCACTGTTTGTGCCCCCCCCTGAAACCAAAACTCTTGTTATTCATCATCAGGAGTCTGGTTTGAGTCCGCATTCAACATGTCCTTGGTTTGCAGCAACATACAAAAATTCAATTTGTTGCATTCTGGGAAGTGTATATCAAGACAAAAGTGTTTCCATTCACTGGTTTGTTTGCACAATTTCCACTAAAACTACAAAGAGGAAACAATAAAAGTTGTGAATTATGGTTAACCTTGGTTGAGGTGAAAAGTTGGTGTATTTGGTTTATCACTAAAACTAAATGTCCCAAGGATTCTCTCTTTGCCTGTAATCGCCTGTATTGTGTTTTCAGATGCTCTCTACCTCGTGTCTGTATGTCCATTCATGTTTAATTCCTCTTTATTTACTTCCTGTCGCCTCCTTCTCAGGTCTGAGCCACGACAACACCTGGATCGGGTTAAATGATCGTACAGTGGAGGACGACTTTCAGTGGACCGACAAGATGGACATGGTGAGGAACCTGCTGGGTCTGTTTGGTCTCTAAGCCAGCTCAGTCCATCCGTGGAGCTTGAGGCTCTAAAGAAAACCGAATACATTTGGAGGCACTCAACATCGCAGCTGGAGGCATCCTGAACAGCTGTGTGTTGAGGGAAAAATAAAACATCAATTGCAATTCCATTGTGATCCAAACAAAACAGATTAAAGCTCTACCTTGAGATTTCACGGATAAATGCAATACAACTTTATTCACTGATCGTAACATCTAATCGACAGCATGCACAGAGATTTAAACAGGATGCACTTGGTGCTGTGCAGAATTCTCATTTTTCAGTTTTTGTTGTGCTGCTTCTTGAATAGAAATGCTATGAGTGAAGTTCCCCTGGTGAGCAGCGATGCCCTGTTTACATGTTTACATCTAGGACTTTTATTGTGAAAGGCAAGAACAAAACACTGCCGTTGTCAATTTGGGGCCAATTAGCATGTTTTCCCTAATTAATAAATAAATACAAAGCACTTCGTATTTGTGTGTCTGTGTTGTGACACTCATTAAATATACTATTTTTCCCCGTTATGTTTCTTTCACCTCAATTCTTGTTTGCCTGGAGTTTTAAAGACACTATTGTTCATTTAATTGTGTGTCGTTTTTTCCCTTTTTGTGCAGCAATATGAGAACTGGCGTGAAAACCAGCCAGACAACTTCTTCGCCGGAGGTGAAGACTGCGTGGTCATGATTGCTCATGAGAACGGCAAGTGGAACGACGTGCCCTGCAACTACAATCTGCCCTACGTCTGCAAGAAGGGAACAGGTGAGAGCAACGGGGTGGAAGGACAGGAGGGAGGAGGGCGCCATGGCGTACACCTTAACAGGTGATTAAGATGACTGACAGAAGGGTAAGGGTGTAAAATAGGAAGGACCAAAAAAAAGCAGGAGGCTGCGAGGAGACGTCGCCTTTAAAGAGCGAGACGGCGAGGTATCGGACAGGAGGAGGCCGTGTGAGACGAGGAAAAGGGCAGAGGAAAAACAACCTCGCTGTCTTGTGCTCTGTGCTCTTAACACTATAAGGAGAATCTTAAGTGGAGAAATGACGACAAAATGTCTCTAAAAGTGTTCACAAGTGTTGCAGCCTTTTTCTCTGACAGCACATGTACCTTCAGGGTATTAAGAATGTCCCGGCGATGCCGGAATTAAAACCAGGCCTGCCTCTGAGATTATCACCCAACCTCTTCAATTCTTACAGCTCGCCAGCACTCCTTCTCGTGTCTCTCTTCGTCATCTAGCATGACTTTAAAAAGTTCTGCACGTCCTCTGCCAATTGTTCTGTTTCTGGAAGGTGAAGCACGTCTTGGGCCAGAACGTACGTTCTGCTTTATGTTCAGGACACTCAAACTCAGCAAAACGGTGTGCGAGCAAACTTGTTGGTCGGTTAGGTTCCTGTATGCGCGGCTGCCTCGGCTTCAGGTCCCCCGACTCAGCTGCTCCTTCTTGGGAAGCAGAGTCAGGCCACACATGCTCCTCTGAGAGCCTATTAGAGCTTATTTTTGCCACACATTTGCATGCAGGTCAGACTTTACGACCAATGGCCTGTAGGCAGCCGTGTCAGCGGCTAGGTGGAGGTAAACTGGCAGGTTTAGTAAAATACTGGGACACAAAAAGCCAACAGTGGGTGTTTCCCCAAAGCTTTGGTTGGAACAGGATTTCTGTTTGAGCTGTAGGCAGGTTCACTTTTACTCTCGAGCTTAAAAAGAAAACCTGTATACATGACTGCAGTACCGAAACAGCGCTGAGTTTCACTTTCTGCAAAGAAACTTTTATGCCTCCACGGCGGTGACTGCCACGGCTGGAATGTGGGATTATCCCAATAATCCCATCTTGATGTGCACATACAGTAGAGCAGATGTTGTTGGTAGATAAGAGTTAGTGGTCGACCGATATGGGTTTTTCATTGGCCAATGCCTGTTCGCCGCCGGCCCCAGCGGGGCGAGTGTTGTGCGACGGCTCCATAAGGCTGCCTACAGATGAGTCTGCAGACATTTTTTTGTTTATCGGCCTCGTGAGCGCAGGCATTGGCCAATGTGGAACATCTCAAAATGCCATAAATAGGCCCGATTAATCAAACCGATTAATCCACTAATAACAGTGAGTCAGCTCATACATTAAATCTTTACTTTATAAGTTTAAAGTATTTAGGCAGTTGTCATCTTCACCTGTAAGCCTATTGATCCCTACAGTTGTAGAATTAATAAAACCTCAATTGTCCCTCCTCATCACTCAATATTGGATGAGCTTTAACACAAAAGCCCTGAAGGCCTTCCTGATCTTTAATTTGAAGCAGATTATTTGTGCTCTAACAGATGGTCTGTCATCAGAGGCCCAATGCAAAGAGAGCGTCCTTCTAAAGCCTCAGGCGGCGAGTGCCACTCGGCTCCGTTCCTGTATGAAAGGAAAGGTATTTCCCTCACAAGCAAAGGTGTTGCACCACCTCTGATGCACACCATCACAAGTCCCCAGCATCCAGCCCACCTCCGACCTTAATCAGTCAGTTACAATCACCGGCATCTTTTCATCTCCCCCGGCCGCCTCCCCGTCAGCCTCTACTTTCACTCCGAGTAACCTCATGTAACGTCTTGTCTTATCAGGGGAGTTTGTCAGCGCCATGCTGCTTGTTCTCCGCCCCGGTTTCTACAGCTCATGTGGTCTGTTTGCCTGCTCATCAGCGCCCCCTGAGGCCCGATAGCAGCACCGCGTGAGCTTGCCGGTCACCCAGGCAGCCGGTCAGGGCGGTATGTCGCACAGACACCATTTGTTGTGGCATGACTGAAAAGAAGTGAGACTGCCATCCGATGAGACGATGGGTCAGATCTAAAGAGAGCCGGATTCATCAACCGGCTTACACGAGCCTCTAATCATGAATCACATATGTTGAACTTGTTCAACCCGCTGATTTAGCCTCGTCTTTACCGTCAGCTATCTATGTCATCTTAATATCTATATGCACCGTGTTGCTGTGGCTTTATCTGTGATCTGGTGTGACTTTTTACCTTTTCATATCAACGGTTTTGTAGGTATAAATGCAGCAGTTCTAACATTCAGACCAAGCATTTCAATGCTAGATCAACATTCTATTATAAAAAACATTACATTTGGATTGGAGTAACAAGAGAGTCGCATACTCTTCTGTCTCTGAGCTCTTCCAGCGAGGACGAGAGGGAGTTTACCTACAACAAGACATGCAAGTATTATGAAATTGTTCCATTATTTTTGACGGTTTGTTATGCACAGAGATGGCAAATCTTATTCTGCGTGACATATTCAGCGTGCTCTCAGAGCGCTTTGGGAGATGATCGGCTGTCGTCGGTGCCCTTAGCGGTTGATGTGTCCATTGGTGTGTGATGCAATCATTGTAGGACACACGTTGTGTAGAGTGAAACTGTCAAATGTACTTCAAAAGTAAATCTATTCTTATTTCTATATAGATATGAAGACAGGTTTGCCAGCGTGTGAGAATGCTGCAGGTAAAGGAGGGTACATGTGTGTTTAATTGAGGCAGAACTCTTATATATATTTCTAATGGAATAACCGGCTGATTGTTTTATGGTGCTGAAGATGAATCTGTGCAGTCGCAGACAGGAAGGAAGCAGATCCTCTCCACCAAAGCCACCTGGGCAGACACACAACTCCCCACGGGGACGCTGTCTTGTCCTTTTGTAGACATCTCTGCTGCAGATTACAGCTCCCACTGGGAGACGAGGGCAGGGACACAGCGGTCCACGACCCGGCAGACCTCCGAGGAGCTGCTCGCTCTCTCTCTCTCTCGCTCTCTCTCTCTCTCTCTCTCTCTCTCTCGTCAGACCCGATTCAACTAAGGAATAGTCTTAGAGGATTAGATGACCATAGCAAGCTGTCCCCATCGGAGAAAAAACCCAAACGTTCATATATGATTATTATTACGACCCATGTTTACATTTGTTTTTAGGCGGCGACCTCTAGTGGCTGTAGTAATTGTGAAGGGATCAATAGAGAAGGGCACGTGACATTATATAAAGAGCTACAAAATCCACATAGGGAAGAGGTGGATGGGTCAAACAAACACAGGACTTTCACAAAGGAGACTGCTGTACGTATCGTGTGAAATCGTGTAGAAATATTTCTCTTCTCTCTAAATTAATATATTTTACGTTAATATATAATACTAACTGCTGCATGATTTCCCCGGGCGAGCAGCTGTACTAAAGAAGGTAAAGACCCAATGGTCTTGGTAGTATTTTTGGTATAAAGCTGAAAAATCACCTTTTTACTGCCTTTGCTGCCTGGAGGTGGTCTCGGCTGTCAGTGGCACCTCAGCAAACATTCACACAAACAACTCCTGCAGTTTGTTATTTAATAAACAAGATCTGTCCACATCTTGTGTTTCCAAGCCAGACTCGCTCCAGTGGAGTTTCAGTGCGAGCGCACACACACACACACACACACACACACACACACACACACACACACTGGTTCTTTGTAACGGGACTGCCAGTCGGTGTGCGGATGCTTTGAGGCCATGGAGGAATGCTGAGAGGAACCAGCACCGAGCTGTCTGCAGCTCTCCCCACGCCGCTAACTCACACTGACTACTCGCTGCCACACCGACAGAAGCACACGGCGACAGAAAAGTCCTCTAGAAACATGCTGCGTTCAAGTTTAACAGCTAACGTGCACACAGCTGCACGCACGAGTCACGCCATCTTAGCCTCAAATGTCAGATTCATTAAAATACCTTAAATGAACTGCATGCATGCAGTAATATTCATTCTTTCTTCTAGTTATTCTGTTGTAAATAAGGATACAAACAAGCTCTATAAAGTCTATTCCATCTCTTCTCCATTTCTTCCCTTTTGTAACTTCTACCTTTGTTCTTCTTCCAAGTTATGATTCACACATAAAAAGAGCGTTGTTTTTTTGTTTCCTGCTTCACAGGACATGATATTTTTTGGAGCTTCGCGACAGTAGGCCCAGATCAGAAGCAAATCTGCTGTCCCAACACTACGTTGGCTCGGCGATGGCGAATCGGCACCGAGTGTGCGCTGTTCAGAGAGGAAGCCGATGCATCACACGTCTCAGAGCAGGCTAAATGTCGACACGCTTGGGAGTGTGTCGGGGAGCGGCAGCGTCGGCTGTACTCTTTATAGCTGGTGGTTCCTGCCAGCTGGAGTCCAGACATTCTCATCAGGGATTCAATATGATGATTGCAGCATAATTAGAGCAACCACCTTAAGACTAATGAAAACTTGAACTTTCTAAATCTGCCTGTACACACAAAGTAATCCATAGAATAAGAGTGTAGATTTTATAGTTACTATGAATCATGAAGGCAAAATGATTGTGACTATCAGACACACCAGGCCAGGAGCGGCTGAACGTCTTTAACAATCGGTGGTTTACCACACATCCAAATATGGATTTTAGCGGTTTAATTGACTATTTGAAAGTGAAGCCACATTGGAATCATTTGAAAAGTGCATTTCTTTTATGGGATCTTATTAAAAGAAAGCTAGCTCGTCTCATGGCAGCAGCCCCGTACGTCCTTCAGGCTGAATTCTACAAAAGACCTTTTCTGACTTAAGTATCTCCCATAAAAATCCCAGCTCCTTTTGCTTTTTCTGAGTTTAGTGACATTTTCTTTTATCCCTACTTCAATACGTTCTGACTTTGCTCGCCCCTGCTGCGAGAAATCATTCACCAGTGTTCATAGGTCAGGGCTAATGGAAAACTACCTCTTAGCCTTCCGTTTGTGTCGAGTGTACGATCGTCTCAAGTGAGGAAGAAAGTGCTTTTTGCCCCCTTCCCTTCTACATCACATTCAAACTGTAAATGTGGCATGAAACCTTTCATCAGAGTTAATGACATTTCTTTCATTATTAAGAATTTAAGAGGTATTAGGACAAGGACAAGGGAATTAACAGGGTTTGCAAACATTTTCTGATTGCTGATTCTGTCCTCTCATGACCGCACTCAGCGCTGAAGTCAAATCACATTCAAGGCTGGAATCAATGGCAGGTACCGCTGTTGGAGGAATACATTATGCTACAAGTAGAGTGGATGGTTGAGTGTGGTGATCAACGTGAATAAGTTCAGGTTAAAAAAAAGGAAGCAGAAGGAGAGATCAATGACCATTCGGTAAGCCCCTCCCTAGAACGGCCACTGTCCAATCCTGCGTTAGCAACCGTAACTAGCTACGGGAGGAACAATGCCGAAACGGTGTTTACGGTAGACTTCCCTTTGGAAATATCTTCCAGAAATGTGCTATTATTTGCCTTGGAATGTCCATCACATTTGACATGCTGTGTGCGAAAGCTTGACAGGCGTAGCAACAGTAGCCAAGGGGGGCGGGACTTAGCGAAGGGTCAATATTTTTTGGTCACCACATGCAAAACTATTCCCTTTATGGGTGTTTTCTTGCTTTTGCCCTTTCCATTGTCACTTTGGTTTGCAGGAGTTTAACTGACTTGGTGTTGTGCTGTGATGATTAAGTGTTCCTTTCATTTGTTTCAGTGTATATAATCCACCTATAGCTCATTTTAAATTGAAGATTATCACAGATGATATTGCAATTTGAGGTGACAACCGCCACGATTTGGGAGCAGATTATTTCCAAAAGGCAGAGCTGCCAGGTGGTGAAGGGAGACCCCCAGACTTCCAGCACAGCAGAGAGAGAGCGGCTCCCGTGACAGACAGTTCAAATATCTGTGAAGTTGTTTGAGTGCATCCCGTAGGCTCGTCCATCCTGTCAGTCGCTGACCGGAGTATCAATCCTCTCTCCATCTCTCTGATTCTGCTCTTTCTGAAAGGCTGTTTCACTGACAGTCGCCCGCTCACTCACAGACCGGGACGGAGTTGCCGTCCTGCAGACACTAAACCCACATTTTGATGTTTGTGCTGTGAACCCTGTTTCGATCACACACACTGATGAGATGAGATTAGATGAATATTCATCAAACAGGAGGATGTTAAATTAAACAGAAGTGGACGATCTGATTAATACTCTGTGTCTCGTTCCTTTCCCCCTGCAGTGCTCTGCAGAGCCCCACCCACTGTGGAGAACGCCTTCCTGATTGGTCGGAAGCGCTCCCACTATGACATACACTCCGTGGCGCGCTACCAGTGCGCCGACGGCTTCCTGCAGCGCCACGTGCCCACGGCTAAGTGTCGCGCCAACGGCAAGTGGGACCGGCCTAAAATCATCTGCATTAAGTGTAAGTTTTTCTTAACAGCAGAGCGGAAGACAACAAGACTTAAAGCATGATTTCCATTTGTTAGGTCATTTTCACATTTCCATTTTGCTTATTTTTAGCGTAGGTCCCTGAGACGAGCCTCCTACATTAGCTGCCCTCGGGAGCTGCTGTCACCATGTGCATTCAGCCTCTCCATCCCTGCTCTCATTATTAATAATTGCAAGCAAAAAAGATTACTGTGGTTGCAGACTGAATGAAACCCCCGGGGCTTACTTAGACGTGGTAGGGTCTTCTTTGAAGTGCTTTATGCTTGAAGGTTTTTTTTCTTTCCTCCCAGACTTTTAAAAACTATTTTATTTTTTGTAACCCATTGACCATTTATTTAATACAAAGGATTTGTATTTAAAACAAAAAATGTTCAAACAGAACAAAATGTGACCTTTACATGAGCGTTGTGCATAAAGACAGAAGAGAAATATTAGCAGCGCAGCAACTATTATCATATTTATTCTCCAAGTTTTTAAATTGTGAGACGGGTCTCTGTGCGGAGCTCCAGGCTTTGGACCCAGTTGGACCCCCTCCGACCCTGAGCTCGGAGTAAGAAGTGACATCAGAAATCAGGATGCAGATATGATAGCATTAGTTTGAATAAGCCACACCAGCTTCACCAATCATATCAAGGTAAACAACGAGACCTAATTATTTTAGGCTGCCAATAACTTGCATAGCTATGCTAATGTTGTTAGCAAACTGTTATCATGAACTGAAATGATTACATTATCCTTTTATGCATAGATTTCCTGGTTTTGTAACGTTAGTATGAACACAGGTGACACAACATTAGCTTAGCTTCCCCATAAGGTTAGTCGGCTACACTATGCTAGGCTAGGCTACAAGTTATTTAGCCTCACGTAACTTTATGAATGACAGTTATACGGGAATATTCATGTAAGTTTGTTTACCTTGGTGTTATGGTGGAGGTCATGTCATGAACGTGATAAAATGCATTAAATATATAGGAAAGTGTCCACGGGCAACATACTGAAGCAGGAAGGCTAGCAAGGTGCTAAACAAATGCAGGTCCGTTTAATATTTGGGTCCCGAAGGCGGGACACTATTAGACGCTGCCTTTATTGTAGTGGAGGTTATCATCTAAAATGAACTGTAACTCTTTTACGATGTAACTTTCACACAGGACTGATCTCCCTTTGAACCTTAAAGTAAAAGTGTCTGAAGTGCCTCGTCGTCCATTTTGACGTGTGTTTGTTAGCTGCATGTAGAAAGGCACCCAGGAAGTGGCTTCCTCCAGTCCACTGGATGTGAGATCAAACAGATGCCTCAGTGTGGGGCAAACAGCGAAACTTCGACAGAGAACATGTGGTTTTGACCTTCCTGCTTTTTGAACTCGCCTCTCACCTGGTTTCAGCCTCCCCTCCGACCGCCTGATGCTTGTCAGTGATTCATCTCCCTCTTACATCACTTTTCTGTTTCCGACTGACTTGTCGAATAAGGTCGGCCGCCCCTTTCTCTTACCTCACACTCTCTCCTTCTGTTCCGCTTTGTTTGCTCCTTCAGCCCGACGAGCCCACCGCTACCGGCGCCACCACCACAAGGGCAGGAGGGAGCGCAGGAAGCACAAGAGGCACGGCCACAGAGAGGGAGGGCACCACGGAGGAGGGGGAGAGCCGGGCCACAGCCACGCTCACGTCTGAACCCCCCCAAAAAATAACCACCAACCCCACTTTCCCTTCCCCCCTCTGCTGCCGACTGCGGTTTGCCCATCTCTCCCCGTCGCCCCTTCCTCTCGCCCCGTTTCCCCTTCACACCGTCGAGCTGAAAACTCTCTGCCCAAGCAACCCCCCTCCCCCGCCCCGCCCTTAGCTCCACCGCCGGCCCTCCGAGTCAGCCTGTATCATCGAGGCCTGCGAAGGCGTCACCGGGACAACACCGAATCCCGTTGTACTCGACTGTCTCCTCACCGATAACTTGACCCAGTTCCTCTCCCTCCGAGCTCAACGATGACCTGAAACACTGGCCTTTTTGGAAAAATACAACAACAACAAAAACCCTTTGAGATCTGCGCCGAACATTCTTCGGAGAGAGAGAAGCGGTTTAGTGCAAACTATAAATAGGGATGACATCTCGGAGAAAGCAGTATGAAAATCAGACGAGTCAAGAAGACGTCCGCGTAGTTGACTTGAGCCTTTTGTCTGTTGAACCCTTATTTTTTACAAATACTAGTATTTCTTGACTCTGCTGCTTTTTGGTTTGCTCTTTGTAAGACACTGTACTCGACTTGTTCTGAAAAAAGGTTTCATTGATTTTTTTCCTTTGAATCGGAGGCAGTGGTAATTGAATTCTTTGATTGTTAGCGTTTGTATCTTCTTGTCGGTGTGAAACAGTTACTTTTATATCAGATGCTTAAACCCCCCCAGAGGAAAAATGGAGAACACGTCGTGTCGCAAATTCAGTTTCCGTCACATCACGTTACGCATCTGTCGCCTTTTTCACGAGCTATCTCAATCAGACATTCATCCCTGACATTTCTTTGGAGGGTTTAAGCGGATCATTTCGCGACAGCTCGTCTCAGCGAGGCCACGTCTCGCTTTGACTTTTCTTAAAGTTTGTGTCGCTGCAAGGATGTGTGCTGGGAATTAATGAAGGCGATGCAGCGGAGGGCAAAGTTCCTCAGCAACAGAATTTTAAATCTTTTGTCTGATGAGGAGAAATTATGCTGCCAGCCGAACTACAGAGGGAGAGAGAGGGAGAGAGAGAGACACGGAGCAGGTTATCTAGTGGTTCGCAACCTTTTTTCAATAATACACATACACAATATTTTTTCAAGTACTTCTTGACCGCTGCAACAATATTTTTGGTGGGGAAAAAGGCCTTTATAAAGAGGTAGAGTGCAGTCAGTCAGTGGGTGTCTGATTCCTCAATAACAACCTGAAAAACACTTACATTTTTACATGTACCTGCTGGTGATTTGTCGGCTCTGATGTAACGTTCTTTTTCACTTAGTTCTCCGTGTTTTCAGCATGTATTGCTGCCAAATTTCTACCATGAATTTCAACCACGTAATTCATCTGTTATTCAATATTGACTTCCCGGTCACACTGAACCGATGGAATCGTGAGCTGGACTGCGTTTATTGTCTGATTTTAATATCCACCCTCCCATCGGGTCCACCGGCTACTTGCTAACGGTCGCCGTCTGTTTTTGATGATCATTACATAGTTTCTGAAAACAACTGCTTGCCGTGGCTGATGAGAGCAGTGGGAAAAACCTTAAAAAATAAAACAATAAGCTGAAAGAGGCTAAAACGCTACGTCAAGCTGAGAGAAACTGCAACTTTTAAACATGTGATGGATTTGTAAATATAAAAAATGTACAGCCCTCTAAACCAGGAAGGTTTGGGGCAACAGGCCTAATGCCGATGACTGATGATGACTCATATGTCGTGTGTTTGTTGACGACGGCGGAGGTCCCAGAGGAAAAGCGATGAGAGGGTCAGCGGAGATTAAGGCTTCCTGTTTTCTGGGGCAGACTGAGGCTCACAGCTGCTCACACCTGCGTTCAGCTCCCGTGTCCTGCTTTAAAGATCGGGATCCAGGCGCAGAGAACAAGTGATTTGCTTTCTTTTCCTTTCCCTTTTTACAGCCCCTTTTAAAAATGGTGTTTTTTAAAGACAGCACTTGAGGTTGAGCTTCTGGGATTACGTCCCAAATACTGACTCCAGCACTTTGATTCTTTTTATGTTTCTACCTCTCATTTTTAGTGCTTTTTAGTTTATCTTCACTGTCGTTTTATAATAATAATAAAATAAAGAAATAGCGGAGGATCTAAATTCAAGTTCAACCAGCTCTTATAAAAAAAAAAGACCACTAAAGCAGGATGGGGGTTACATAAAGTCAGATAAGTAAGCACTTTAATCCTCTGTCTTTGTTTGTGTCTCACCTTGGCAATGACAGCACTCCTCCGCACGGAGAACAACAGTGATCCTGCACCTCCGTATCAGTTTAATTAATCTACCGCATGCCTAATTAACTAGTTGCATTATCTGCAGAGCAGCAGAGCTGTGATGAAAAGGGAAGGTTTAGGTCGATGGACGGAAGGTGGAAGGTTTTGGGTGACGGACAGGAGACCGTCACGGCCGTTGTGTTTCAGATGTCTGGCTGCAAACACACTCCTCTTTTTCAGTCGGGGAAATGTAATTCCTTGTTTGAACTCTACCTTCATTGGTTAAAAAAACATCTCCTTCCGCTCTTCTGGTGAACTAGTAGCCCATTTGCACGTTTGCTATCGCTGAATATGATAGATTTACTTTGATCAGAACACCAATGAGACAATAATTAGCTAGATAACTAGCCAGCAGAAGACATGCTTCATTCACACATTGAAAAGCAACACCTTTTACGTTAACTAATGTAGCATGAAAGCATTGTGGAATCAGCAAGGTAGCTAGCTAACTAGCCAGCCGCTTACTCAGTAAACTTTAGCAACTGTGCTCTGTAAGTTAAATGACATACTGACGAGTCGTTGAGGTAACCCATTTATCTGACTTTGCTGATTTTGAGGCCGACCACAAAACGCACAGATTTATGTTAAACCTCTTTCCTGCATTTCCCACTTGTATTGTTCTGTTTTTCACTGACGTTTAATAGCTGCCTATGTGTGTGTGTGTGTGTGTGTGTGTGTGTGTGTGTGTGTGTCGTCTCTGAAAGGGGGACAGCTTGCTTTTTTGGCCCATCCTCTGGGATGGCTGACTCTTCGCTGTCTCGCACTTCTTTTTCTGAAGGTGCCAAACTTTCCCAAAGCGACACAAACACGTTCACACAAACGCATTTAGAAGTAAAATCATGCATAAAACCAGACTTTTTTCATCATTTTTAAAACACACTGAACCCTGGCACTCAGAAGTGTCTGCGCCTCTTTGCTTTTGACTTCCCCATTTCATCTCCTCGGCTCTCTCTTGCCCTCATCGGTCTTTCTAGTGGGAAGGCAGGCAGATAGACAGGTACCAAGCCTTGTAATCGTCAGCCTTAATCGTGCAGGTGAGTGATGCAATGGGGGTCGCTGCCAGCTGTATCTCGAAATGACAGAAATGACACAAACCAGGCAGAAGAAATTGACTTCGGTTGGCGCTTGTGTCTCAAAGGCAATGACAGATTGTTGTAGCCGACACACTCCCACTCCGGACTTGTCGGATATACAGCACCTAATTATGTTGGGCAACAATGATACTTGGTTAGGTTTAGGAAAGGATCCTGGTTTGGGTTCAAATGTGTGTTATGTAAAAATACTGCACTGTTTGTGTAACTGGAATAAGTAGAGTATAGAAGTTATGTAACAAAAGCACGCTAACATAAGTCGGCTTGGTTTCACAGGGTACCTGAACAGCAGTCTCCTGGGTGAAAGTCCTGTGTTTGTTTGACCCATCCAAAAGATGTAGACTTTCTTGCATTTTATAATGATGGGTTTAAAACCTGGGGCATCCTAAAGGAGGCCTCGTGCGTGGGTATCAGACGCCGACAAGTTGCTACATCCATGATATCATGCTAACAGACTTAGGCTGAAGCTGCATGTCTCAGCAGTTGGTGGTAAGACGTGGAGATAAAGAATTTAGTGCCAGATGAGCAGGTACTCTGTGTGTACATGCAAAGCAAAGAGAGCATCTCCGTTTCCCTACATGTCCTGTGACGGCGGTCACCGGCTGTTTACCTGATGCATTCAGACGAAGCGCTCCTCGGCAATGACAACCTGATAAGAGCGGCGGAGACTGTTGTCCCCAGTCACACACAGACAGACTATTGATCTCACGATTAGGCCGTCTGTCTTGGCTTCCTATTAAGTCTGTCGATGACATTGACAGTATAATGACCGCTGGATTTTGTCTAAATGACACAGAAGACAGACTGTCATAGCTCACTTCCTTCTCATGAGACTTTCCGAGTTTTCCAGCTGTGGACTTCTCTTCTTCACGGTTCGACGTCCAATGAACAGGTACAATCCCGACTGGTGTTTGCAAGACTTTTGCGTCTGATATTGACTTGAGACGATTTATCAGTATCCCAAAAAAACTGTTTTATTCTGTTGGGATGGATGAATGAAAAGAGCAGAAATCACTGACAAACATTCGTTCTCCTCTCTGATGTAAATATTCTGAGGTTTTTCTTTTGTTTTAAATCCATTTAGACTCTGGGTGTGTTTGTTGCTTAGCCTCTCTGGACCATGTTCATACAGCATAAGTGGATCCAAAAAACTCATCTCTCTCTTCCTCATTCCTGCACACATGCTTTTAAACTGCTTCATCAAAAACGAATAGAGACGCCTCCGGTCAGAACACACTCTGCGTGAGAGCCCGAAGCACAGCGATACTTTACCCTGAAGAGAAAACATCACGCTGGTTTCCCCGCGCGACAGTTTGTAACTACAGCTGTGTGAATGTGGTCCACAAGTATTTATCCATATTTATAGATGTATGTTCTTATGAATTCCAGTCCTGTCATTGTATTATATTCTTTACAAGACAAATGATCATTAAAGGAAACCCTTGTTTGGATCTGTTAACTGTCTTGGAGTGATTATTTGTGTTCATTGATTCTAAATGATGCTGATAGCATACGGTTGTTGTTTTATTTTATTTTATTTTGGTACAAAGATGAGACAATGGTTGCAACATGCATAGCTGATTGCCACAGTAACTTTTTATGCTACACACAGGGGGCGCCAAAGTTATTAATTCAATTATTGATTAAATGCATTATTAATTAATTATTCATAATCATAATTGATTTATTACTTAACATAACTACATTTAACATTCCAAAATAAAAATAAAATGAATATGTTACATAATCTTAATGAATGATCGTTATCAGTCTTCTGCAGAGCTTGATGATGAGCTGATCATGTGAATCAGGTGTGTTGGAGGAACAACTAAAACATGCAGGGCGGTGGGTTGTAGAGGACCATTGTGGGTCCCCAGGACCAGGACTGCAAACCACTGTTGTAGAGGACCATTCACCTTTTTGTAACTTCTGTGTTCCTCTCCACAGATCGCCTTCTTTACAATTTGTTTGAGCTTCCAGACATTTTCTTCTTTTTTTTGCACAGAAATGATGAACTCATTGGACATTTACACAAACCCTTGAACAATGGCATTGGTACAGTGGCTGAATGTTTTTGACAGGTTTTCTCAGCTATTCAACACACTGATCCCAGTCTAAAACCCAGGGCGACCAGCAGACCTGCTACTTGAAATGATTTAGTGCTGAAAAAGAAACGATGAACTAGTCAAGGGCAGCGTTTATCTGTTCAAGAATGATTCTTTCTACTCGATTGTTAAGAGTTTCCTGAAAATGTAAAGCTCCCTCGATCGCCATCATCATTTCTCCGAGACATTCGGCTTTCCCTCCGAAAGCTGCAGATTCTGTATCCAGAAAACAATCGGGCCTCTCTGACCTTCGTATGTCGAAGGAGTTGCATTCCCAAATCTCTGTGGATTAGGTCAAACATTTCTCTGCAGCCAGAGAGATATCAAAAACACGAATAAGATTTTTGTTCCCATTTTTATTTTTTCTGCAAAGTTTCGGCAACAGAGTGGGTCGGCGAGGGCAAATCCCTCAGCGGCACGAGTGAGAGAGGAGTAGGAGGCAGAGAGGGAGAGGAAGGAGGAGACGGAATAAGTGAGCTGGATCAAAAGGTATGAGAAAAGAGGGAGGAGGCTGAGAGGGGAAGGAGAACGAGAGAGAGATTCTAGTTTGGAAATACGCCCACTGTCGTACCGTCTCACCTCAGAGACCTTCACCTCACCTGAACTTCCTCTGATGGACCCGAATGCAAGCGTCCTCTCTTATCAATGGATGGTTTCACCGCCTCACAGCATTGTCTCCTGTAAAAACACAACCTCCTCTCTCCCTCCCTGCCTCTGTCTCTCGTTCCTCTCATCTCCTTTGATATGTGACTCACACATTTCATTATTATTCCGAAACACCGGAAGAAGCCACACTGCCGGGTTCTGCTTCTCCCGTCGACGATCAATCACACTGAATATAGCATCTCTTTTACATCCTCTTCTCTGGCTGGCTGAGTGATGTTTTTACGTTCCAAGGACAGCGCTCATTAGTTTCTCTTTAAATTCACAGCTGAATATGACCTTCAGCCGTCCTTCCGTTGCTTTGCCTGAAGTTACAGATTTGTTACAGCTACTTGAAGACCCTCCAGACGGTCACTGACATTAGGCGTCTTTTCTTCCGGACCGGACGGTTCTGCCGACTCTCTGAGAGAAAGAAACCCAAACTGGGGAGCTTCCCCCTGAGAACAAGAAAACCTCAGGGGTTTTATTTTTCTTTCTGTTTGCATTGCATTCTGTGAGGAGAGTATCTACTCTGATAAAGCAACTGAGCCATAAAATGTTGGGCTCCCAGGACCAGCATGCACCTGTGCCCTCCGAGTGGAGTGTCCATGAAGCTTACGTAAGCAAACCCAAGCGTCCGTCTTTCAAAACTTTGACAAGATGAACTAATGAATAGGCTTAAAAATGTACTATTTATACTCCGGCGTGTCCTGATTCTTGTAACTTTGAGATAAGCAGATAAATTAGAGGCATGAAAAGACTGCTCATCATAACCTTGTTCTCGGGTCGATGAAGGGCTCATCTGGCAGGCATGGCCAATCGATGGGGATCTCAGGTATTATCCTGCATTATCTCCTAATGACGCTGCCAAAGTTCAAGAAGATTATGAAAACCAACAAGGGGTTTAGCATCATCTTACGCCTGACAGTCTCTTACTTAACCCTCAAGCTGCTCTGCCTCTCTTTTCCTTCCAGTCTTTATCATTCAAATGAACAAAAGAGGCTGCAGGCAAAGGCACACTTCTTCTCTGTCTACACACACGCACAGCAAGCCGCTTATCCGCACGAAAAGAAGAGATTAATGTGCATCTTAACCCCGTTTATCTTCCTCATCTTTATTGCCACCAGGTTGTTGAAAAGCTTCACCCATGATTCTGTATTCACGTCCGTCCTAATGAAGGCTGCAGATGGCGCCGCCTCAGTTTGGTAACGGCTTCTTTTACAATCGTCTGTGTGTGTGTGTGTGTGTGTGTGTGTGTGTGTGTGTGTGTGTGTGTCAGTATGTGTGTGTGTGTGTGTGTGTGTGTGTGTGTGTGTGTGTGTGTCTGTGTGTGTGTGTGTGTGTGTGTGTCTGCGTGTGTGTGTCAGTGTGTGTGTGTTTGTGTGTGTGTGTGTGTGTGTGTCAGTGTGTGTGTGTGTGTGTGTGTGTGTGTCAGTGTGTGTGTGTGTGTGTGTGTGTGTGTGTGTGTGTGTGTGTGTGTGTGTGTGTGTGTCAGTGTGTGTGTGTCTGTGTGTGTTTGTGTGTGTGTGTCTGTGTGTGTGTGTGTGTCTGTGTGTGTGTGTGTGTGTGTGTGTGTGTGTGTCTGTGTGTGTGTGTGTGTGTGTGTGTGTGTGTCTGTGTGTGTGTGTGTGTCTGTGTGTGTGTGTGTGTGTCTGTGTGTGTCTGTGTGTGTGTCTGTGTGTGTGTGTGTGTGTGTGTCTGTGTGTGTTTGTGTGTGTGTGTGTCTGTGTGTGTCTGTGTGTGTGTGTGAGTCAGACCCGAGGAGTGCAGCACAAACATCAGTCTGATCCAGACGTTCATACATGGTCGCCCTCACATCCTGCTCTGCCAGCTGTGTGAACACCGTGCTTCTTTGTTCCCTGATTGATGATCTGGAGATCTAGCTTTAATAAGCTGCTTTTAGTACAACATTTACATTTAAGGCATTAAGCAGACACTTTTGACCAAATCGACTTACAATAAGTAGTATTGTAACATTTGTGGAAAGAAAGAAACCACAACATATCGTTGCCGATAAAGTAAGAGCGAAAAAATAGAAACTAGTAACGAGTAAAGTAGTAACTGTTCAGCAAACACACAATATATACGCAACGTTGAACAAGGATATGATGCTTGACTTCAGTAAGATTTTGAATGCAGTACTTTTACTTGTCGATGTGATATTTGTTACTTCTTTTAGGATCTGAGTACTTGTCTTTTCAAAGGATTGGATTTTCGTGGAAGCAGAACAGCGAGGAAGCCTACTTTATTTTGCTCCCGACATTTAAAGTACTCCCTCCAGACCAATCCACATTACCAACTGTTCCCTGGACAGTAAGGTCATCGATCAAGCAAATGGCAGTGCACTATGGTCGACCTAATGAGCTTGTTCTTATCCATTAAATCACAGAGAGGTGTGATAGAGACGCTAAACGGGGAGTGTTACCGCATCGACACATCAACACAGAAATATCTCAACCGCTTTTAAGGGCAGAAGTTTGCCTTTTTACCTTCCTCAGGGAAAGTCACTCCAAGTTCCTTAAAAGATGAAAGTGCACACAAGCCATTAAGTGAATTGTAGGTGTTGTGGGACAGGGGGGTTGTGACCCAGGTGAGATAAGGTTCAGCCGTCTGTGTACTTCGGGAGCCACTCCATTCCTTTCTCCTCCGTGCAGGAACACAATAGCTCACTGACCAGTCAATTTCCACATGCCTGTGCCAGCCAGATACCCTCCGAGTCTTCCTGCAGCACCCGGCACTCCACATTCCAGCTCTTTTTCTGCCGTTCCACCAGTTTTCCTCTTATCTTTTCTGCCTTCATTTTATTCCCTCAAACCCCTTCATCCCACCTATCTCTCTTCCACACATCGTATTCTCTGTGTTGCCTTCCCTGCCTGCCTCTCACTCTCTCCTTCCCTGTGTCTTTGTGGGGAGGATTCTTCTGCTGAGGCTGTTTCCTTCATCTCTTCCATGCACACACACACACACACACACACACACACACACACACACACACAGAAAGGTTTGAACTCTTTTATTTGCCCCCCACTATTCTCTTTCGACCTAATCGGGGATTGTTGAAAGAGCCCAGCAAGTAGAGCAGTGTGACAGCTCACTGCTAAAGAGGCTCTAATGGATGCAGCATGGACTGTAAAGGTTTATAACGTATAAACGGACCACCATGGAGACTTGATTTCAGGACAAAACATGTATGGCAGTCAAAGGCAGAGACAAATAATCCCATTTGAATTGTGTCATGAATAACACGTGATTTTAGTAGTATAGGATAAGAAAGTATAAGACTGTGAAATACGTCATTAGAAAGACGACATGCCCAAAAGTCGAATACATTGTGACACATTAAGTTAATATCGTAGGAAAAGCTAGCGGGAATAGTCATGGAAGTTATGAAATATACACGTAATGCGTATTTGAATTATGTTTGTATGTATTTCCCGTTATACTGTTAATCTTCCACTGTGAAGCATGGTATGATGGTGGTAACTGTAAGTTCAAGGCTCCCGTTTTCCCGTGCGTCTATGAATGTGCACCAAACCTTTTATTTTGAAGGGGTGCGCAGGTAACCAGGAAGCCGGACTCACAGCGAGTAGCGAGAGTACGTGAGAGTTGTGTGAACGAGAGGCACCAGTGTTTAAAATCTGCAGTACTGATGAGTTAATCTGTGGAATGAAGGACTAAAATCCCACGTGACGGAATGATTGACTCCTGCTTCTCCTGATTGGGTGCTACCAAGAAGCTGCGCGTCATACTTCGACTCCAAACTCTGGATTACATCTTGGGCTCCGGTCGGATCAAACCTCTTTGTGAGTTTTGTGTTGGGTATACCCGAGCAGGTGCATGCCATCTTCTTTGCCTATTTTTGTGGATTATACTTTTTTCGTTGTTTTCTTGGACGGTGGACTACTCCGAGACAGGCCTTCTCAGTCGTTTCCTGGATCAGTGACTGTGTTGCACGCAGGTTTTGATGCGTTTACTTGGACTCTTTTTGGTTAGTTTTGTGGACTGCACACGTGCAGGGGAACTGGGCATCATATTTGTGAATTATCTTTGTTTTGTTGAGATTATAATACATCATTGGTGACATTTCCTTATTACAACCACGCTTAACGAGGCGGAGCTTTAGCTTTAATTTCCTGAGTTCATTATTAGAAAGGTAACTTCATCTACTAGAGGCGAACTATTTGTATTTCTTCGGTTATTGGAAACTTTATTAACTGTTTGCTTGTTTATCTACATTGTTGGGATATCACCTGTTTAATAGAATACCGCTTTCATTCTGAAATACAATCCCTTGTGCGTATTAACGACTCTACTAAAGATAAAAGGTTGAGTTGTTATAAAGTGATTACACATTTTTCATACCATGACATAACGTTACTCACACTAAAGACAGGTAGTCTGATGAAAAGAGTCGCTGGATAAAACACATCAGATGAGATCAGCTACTACTTTACTCAGACGAGGACCGAACACTTGTTTCTATTTTTCACTCTTACTTTATTGGCAATGATATGTTGTGGTTTCTTTGTTTTGATGTGAAATGTGTGTAAATGTGTAAAAGTTATCTCTTTATTTGAAAACAATATCTGTGTAATTCATGGTACATGGTCTCCATTGACTAGCGGACATCTTTTTTCCAAGACGTGGTCCCGTGTGGGCCAGCGGAAGGGGCGAGGCTTCACCTCTCTATACCTACAGTACACTCTTTCTTGAGAGGCATCTATAGACAACAGAGCAGACTTCTCCCATCCATTACCCACAATGCACTCCATTAGATGGTTAACACTTAAAATTAACTGGAAGCTGCTGCCTGTTTAATATGACTCACACTCTGGGGGAAACCTCTCGCAATTTGGCCAATTACCCATCTCCACCACCCAACCGCTTAAATGCATAATATGTATCGGCATCGGCGGCGGCGGTGGCGGTGGTGGCGGCGCTCCGCTTAAATTAAACACTGAATGCATGAGGCATTAAGGGAGATCATTTAGGGAGATGGGGGTAATTTCAGAAGCGATTTCCCATGGGCTAATGTCTGTTTGTGTGTTCAATCATAACAATGTTGAGGTCTGATGGAAAGTACAACTTCATCCCCACGGGGATAATCATCAAGCGTTGCATCGCCTGCGTGTTTTGGCTGCAGCACACACTCATGGGCTCAGATATTTGGGGGTTTCAGATCTTAACGAGCACATTATTTATTAAAACATTAACAGGCGATGAATCGATGAATCATTAATCATTTACTGAATTGAATAATCTTGTATTTTTGTACATTATTCTAGTATCCCTCTTGGCACTAGTGGGGTTATTTAAATACTTTAACATTCCTAACTCAGATTTCAGAATAAGTGAATAAAACCATCTGTAGGTTTCAAGGCTTAGAAAAGCGTCATAACGGAGCTGGCAGTTCGGAATAATTGCTTTCAAAGTATTTTAGATACACAAACAAAGAGCTAGTTCGCTTTGTTTGTAAATTAATTATGATGTCATCAGCTTCTATTTTGAGTCCCGATTAGAGTCGTAGGGTGAGGATATGGTGGAGACACAGCTGAAGCAGATGGCAGTCTGATGACTGAGCAATGCAATTAACTGAGATCGGACGATGTATGTTTTGTAAAAAGTGTATGTAAAGTATTTTCTGTGTGCCTGATGTTTGTCATTATTCTCCCAAAGCTGAGTTTAGAGCAAACCTTTTGATTTCTACAATCAGATGTTCATTGCAAGAAGTCGTCTGTGTCCGAAATCACTCACTGCTCCATGTTTCTGTCACCGCTTTGTATTGCTGTCCAGATGTATCATACACGATAAAGTGGCCACAAAGTACTTTTATATATATTATTTTGGGGAAATAGGCTCCTTTTGTTCTTACCTTTCACAATAAAAGCCCTGTACATATATGCTCCATCACTGCTCACCATGGGAACTTAAAGTCACTCACGGCAACTCAACAAAACAGGTTACAATACGTATTTATTAGGACAAAAGAAGACCTGAGTAGTGTCCCAAAGTGTTTTTGTATTGTGCCTTTGAGCTCATAGTCCTCTATATAGGACTAGTAGGGAACAGTGTTCACTATCGTCTGTGTACAGTCCCACAATGCAATGGGAAGTTAATCATTGAACAGTTGTGTTACAACATTCAGTGATGATGCAAAATGATGGAGGCAGTAGTGAGTGGCTGAATATTTAATCACGTTGCTTCACACCCAAGCAGGTGTTGGTGTCGGGCACAATTGTACAGGTGTAACCATGAGCATTAACGATGGCTGCGTTTAGGCGTCCCAGTTTTTCTGCACGCTTGCTCACTGACATACTCAAAACGCAGAGGAACATCATTAATGCTATTAGTTCCACCTGTAATTTTATCTGCTCCGGCAAGTGAAAATATGTGTGAGAACGCTCTAGAAGGGTCGGCAAAGGTGTAATTTGCCAACCCTCACGGTGAAAGAAAAGCGAAGAAGGGAGAATGGAGGGAGGTGTCAATCAGCGTGTGGCGGAGGAGAGGTCTAATCAGGCTTGAGTGTGAACACCTGCAAAGTGCACCAGCGGGACGCCTTTCATTTCCTTTTCATTTGGCTGCTATTAATCCTGTTTCATTCCTTTTCTCGTTTAGCTTTTCCCCCCGCGTTGGCCCCCGACCCGTTCGGAGGTCTCGACCCTGTCACCAGCTGATAAATGAGAGCCAATGATCCCGTCCCTTTAGCACTGACCGCGTGTTGTTATAGGGTCGTCGACGGCGGCGCCATTTTTTGAGCAAACTCGATGAAAGGGTTCACATCTCTGCAGTGCACCATCCTCCTACCTGTCTGTCTCTCCTCTCGTCATTAAAGGGAGTGCGGAGGAGCTTTAATCAAGGCCAGAGCCTCTCTAATGTTCTGCCTCACGAGGATTCCCTCCTGCTCGGCCTGTTGAGCTCACCATCTGTGTGAATGCGTGGCTCCTTACTTACGTTCTTCTTCACGTGAACAAAAGCAGACTGCACACTGAAACCCTGGCAGGCGAGAACGTGGGTTTATGATGACCTCGCTCTTACATAAGACGGACTTCGCATGCAAAGTGAATTTTTAAATGGGTCGCCGCAGTCGCAAGCACATCAAAAAACATCTAAATTACTTCAAATGCGAAATGCATAATCCTCCATAAATTATAAATGTCATAGTGCATCAAGCGGGACTTTGCTTATTAATTTAGTGGCTGTGACTCTAAATTCACACAGTAGCAGAGACTAATGGAGCTGGTGAATCGAATCATTAAAAAACCCTCAGCGTTGGTTGCAGAGGTCGTTTCAGAGCCTTTTTGCTGTAGAAACCTAAAGGAAAACATCGCTGACCTCTCAATAAAATCATGTTTATCAAATCACAAGACGTGTTTATTATCATTATTTCAGATTTTTTTAAGTGTCAAGTTGGTCACGCAGCTATTACTTGGTGGTGCTGGACTTGCAGTGAACCAGAATTTAATTGCATGCTGCCAGTTGCTATGACGATGACATGGTTTGTTCTGCTGTGTTGGCTCAACACCAACATGCTCCCACTCAGAGCCCCGGCTCAGCGCCCCGGCTCAGCGCCCGCTCGGCGCTTTCTCTCGCTGGCAAACGCTCCCAAGCATCTATACTCCACAAAGAAACGCATCGACTGCTGGCGGATGTGAACGTTTAACTCGCTTGATTAGGTAAACATGACGAGAGCGAGAAAGACGGGACAAGCGAGCGAGTGCCAAAAATGGGAAATCATAAATAAATAATTATTACACTTGCAGATTCACATATGACAGGTTAGGCCACAAACCGAAACCAATATCATTTCTGCCTGTTTCAACTTAACAGGCAACACTTGATTTACACACAACATCATAGTGTTTTAAGTGGGCTCTTACTAAGCATGCACTGTATTTATGTATTTAATGCATTTAAATGAAAGAAGACAGAAATACTTTTCGACATGAGTGGGCACACTAATAAACCTCAATCTGTTTAGTCATTTTGATAGGAACTTCATTTTCTGTGGCACATTAATGGTTAAGAATCTGTTATTTTCTTGTAGTATTACTGATTTAAAACTATACATTTCATTAGCACATTAGCCCGTAATGCCTTGTGTTTTTCTGTATATGACCCTCCCCTGCCCTGCACTAAATTTAGGCCTATTTTTATTTATATAATCATGCATAATTCCTAAAATAATTATACTATGATAAATGAAATAAAAAATGGAAAGTTAAATAAGTCATATTTTACATTTTATATTCCTATTTTCAATGCAATTGTTAACTGCCTTTAACTGTCAAATGCAAATTGAGATGTTTGTACCGGTTCAAAAATACGTTTCGTAATTGGGAAACATTTTAAGAGCCACTGACGAGCCGATCGACTGTCGACTCATTTCAAATGTGTTGCTTGAACTTTTTGGGTCACGCTGCAGGACGACCGGGCGACTGTGGCTCGGCAGGTAGAGCAGGTTGTACCATGAAACTCAGGGGTCAACGAGCTGATTCCCCTGATCGGTTCCTGCAACAGCAAGATGCAGAATATCCGGCTGCTCCCGTGGTCGCTCCCTGGTCTTGCATGGCTGCTCTCTTGAAAGTTCTCTTCACATAGAAAAAAAAAAACAGCACCCGAAAAAAACATTTGGACTTTCAAGACTTTTGTTTATTTTTTCCCTCCAGAACATTCACCCATTGTGTTTTGGCAAACATACTCCATAATAAAGATTGCGGCATGTAACATGCATAGTGCAATTCAAAGGCCTAGGTAGCTCAGAAGAAGTGCAGTGCAGGTAAATAGCAATTAATGTAGCTTTACTGCATATACGGCCTCAAGAATCTGCTCTCAGCCAAGCAACTACATGCTCGCATCCGTCTAGAATACAGCTATATTTAAAGTGCAAGTATTTTCTAAGAGCTGGTGCAATGTTTACTACTTGTTCAGTAGGATGACGAGATTGCCAAGTCTTACTTAATGAGAAAGACGGCTTGCATTGTGCCAGAGCGTTGCTAACCAAGCGTGGCACCTGGATACGGCCAATTACTCTCCAGCACAAACTTAAGGGATTCTTTTATTCTGTGTTTTTGAAAAGATGATCCCGTCTCACCAGTAATGGCTGTTTTCATCCTGGCACCGGGGTTTCTGGCTGACTGGAGCTCAGGAGCCACAGCGGGGGCCACCATGTGATCCTCCACACACACACACACACACACACACACGCACACATGGCGCTCTCTCTGATCTGATGTGCATCTGAGTGATGATCAAGCTGCTGTTTAACCTCACAGTTTTCCCAGCGACAGATGTGCTAACACACACACACACACACACACACACACACACACACGCTCCTTAAGATGATTGACTGACTGAAACGAAAAAGGGAAATCGCCCTAATAAAGATGTCACCCTTCATTTTACAAAGCCTCGCTTCTCCTCCTCTCTGGTAAATCTGCAAATGAGCGCGTCTCGTCTGCGAGCGTTTAGCTGTAAAAGCGATGGAGTCAGCTGCTGCTGCTGTCAAATCTAAAAGCGCCTCCTCCAGTGTTTCCACCTTAAATCACCCTCGTGGCGTTCGTCGGGACGCCATTGCTTTTCTTCCTCCTCTTCAAACTGTCCGCAGGGCTTTTTGCTGTTTCGCCCTCGTTCTTGTGGAAACAGTAGACCCCGTAGAGGCGGAACTTCTTATCCGGGAAGCCCAGGTGTCGGACCCCCGGCTGGGATCCACCACAGCGAGAGCGGGGGTTGACTATGGGGTAGCGGATGCTGCCGTCCTCCAGCCAGCCAGCTTCGCAGCGGTCCAGGAGCTGGAACTTCCAGGCGGCGTACAGCTGACCCACTTTGGCCGCCACCGAGCCGTCTCGGACGCAGGCCTTCACAGCCTCGGCGTAGTTCACCTTCTTGAAGCGTTTGAGGAAGTACACTCGGCCTGAGGGGGATACAGAAGGAGACTGGTTTGTTGTGACTGAGAAAGGTGAAGGAAAACAGCGATGTTCAGGTGGGCGATGGGGAAGAAGAGAGCGAGAGCGAAGCCTCTGGAGACGAGCTGAAGCCCTGAGGGGAAGATACGGCTTCTCTGTCTGACTGTGTTCAGAATATCAACATCGTTCCAACAAACTGTCCGGGCAGCCGCTCAAAATTCAAAAGCCGATACTCTCTAACTCAAAATGACTCTTAAAACGCTTCCATTTCTGCTTTCATCTCAGCTCTGGGGAGGCTTTCTTCCGCCCCGGCTGTATTAAAGGAATTGGTGTCCTGATTGGCTGAATTGTTTCAAGCGAACCGAATCAAAAGAAAGAAGAAGAGGTTGGCTGTTTTTCACCAAACAGCAACAAACCAATATCACAAACAAAACCACGTCTGCAAACTTGGGCTCGGTATGGATTTTGTGCTTTGCTTATTTGACTGCTGGCCATTAGAGAGGCAGAATATTGTCTCATATATTTTCCTGGGGGGGGGCAAAATACCTTCCAGCTGGACGGAGCAACAGTATCGGTCACGACCGCTGCTGAAACCTCCTGCCCACAACAGACTGTCCACCATAATGAAGTCACTGGGGAAGCTGTGAGCACTCGTTGAAGGCTTCTGTCATGCTACTGGATTCTTCTTCTATTGTTCCAGTTTAAACAAACCGAAATGGTTTGTGATTCAATGAAGAGCATCGTCCTTCATCGAGACAATACATGTTGTTTTTAGAATGCATGAGAAGGTTTCAATTCTCTTTCAAACTTCTAAGAGGCAGGATTGAATTATTAATATTCCCTGTAAGCCAGCGGTGCTGGACTATATGTTTATATGGTCATTGTTTTAAAGGAATAGTTAGACGTCTTGGGGAAATGCACTTACTCACTTCAAAAATAAAAACGCATAATGAATGAATGGCATGAAAAAGGAAACAGAGTGATATCAATCTTCTCTTCTAACTCAAACGCAAATAAGTGAAAATAAAAAAAACTAATGGATGTGTATGCATTTCCCCAAAATAACAAACTATTCCTTTTTATAAGTGTCAATTGTTTAATATTGACATTTAATTCATGTCTATAATTCATAATAAACATACATAGATCGCGTTGTTGTCTCTAAGTGACTCACTCTTTGTGTTTTTTTCACTTTACTTAAAGTGAACAATGCCCACAGAGTAAATTATAAACACATTTGAATGCATTGTAAAATAGATCATAATGAGAAAGACAACTGAGAATTATGACCGTGGCGGAAAGTATTCTGACACTTGACCTTAAAAGACATTATGCTTTATGTGTTCCAATGACTATTATTCTAAAGCTTTATTGATACTTACTATATGAGTGCTGTGAGCAGGTTATAAAGCCGAGTTATAATGCATTTTAGTCATGGACATCATAGAAAGTGTGAGAAACCTTTCATTAAGCCCTTCTCTCCTCAGACTCCTTTGACTCCGGATAACTGTCATGACGCAAAAAGGAAATCCGGCCTGCGACTTGGTCTGAGCTTCACCAAGCTGGAGGTGTGACGGAGGCACTGGCAGACTCTCTGCGGGGATGTGATGGAAATCAAAGGGCTGCGAGATGAAAGCTGATGCTCGGCACCCAGAGGACGCTCTGTGGCCCGAGCGGAGCCCGAATCAACGGAGCCTGATCTAAATCCAATGGCCTGAGGCCAGCGAGATCACAGGCAGAGATCAGAGACGTGGGCCTGTAATTTCCCCACGGTCCGGCGCTCATGATGTATCCTCTTTCTGTTCAGCAGCACAACAAGCCAGCTCCGGCCGGCGGCTCGCTCTCTTCCAGTCATTAGCAACAGATGCTGGCTGCTGGTTGGATGTTTGTATTTAGCCATGTGATCATGCAGATGGACTACAAAGTGTTTCTGATCTTCACAAACGGACGTGCCTGTGCATTCCACAATGGCTACCAACCCACGTCTCTCGCTCTCTCTGTTTCTCACCATTGAGCTTGGACGTGAAGCAGAACGCGTCGTAGCGCTCGTCCTCCTTGTGCCTGTAGCCATAGTTACGAACGCCAGCTGGGGTGTCTCGGCGGCCACACTGGTCTCTGGGATGAGAGATAGGGTACTGGACCGAGCCGTCCTCCAGCCATCCGGCATTACACCAGTCCAGTCCCTCCAGCCAGGCCTGTGGAGGGAGATAATACACATTAGTGGGTCATACTGAAGGATTAAGTACATTATTAAGAGGTTTATCTCTCCTGACATAACGTCATTACTCTGGAATTAATGCATATGTGGGTTTTTTAACAAGAGGACAGGCCTGCAGTAAAATGTCTGGACTGGTCGTATGCATATTCTTAATTTCCGACCTACTAAGTTGGCGTATGACTGAGGGTCGTAGCCAGTAAGTGCATTATTACAGGTAAGAGTGGCCCATAAATAAACGTGCTAGATGGAGGATGTGCTCTGCTCAAATATTACATATAGCTCTATAGGTTTTTGGTGTCGATCACTAGTTTCAAGTCTTCTTTAGTACAGCGTGATGGGATAATATATATACATATATATATACATATATATATATATTAGGGCCGGGACTTGATTAAAAAAATGAATCTAATGTTAATGTTTGTGTAATTAATTAATCTTAATTAACGCGTTAAAGTCCTGGCCCTATATATATATATATTGATTATACTGATTTGTTGTTCACCTCAGTGAGGTCACCTCCACTATCAGGGGAAATGAGGGTGCCAGGAAGTGTTTAACACAGGTGTGTGCTACTAGTTTTCACATTGATCTAGAGATCAGGCAGCGAGTGACGTGTGTTGTTGTTGCTGTGACGTGTGTTGCTGTGACGTGTGTTGTTGTTGCTGTGACGTGTGTTGTTGTTGCTGTGACGTGTGTTGTCGTTGTTGCTGTGACGTGTGTTGTTGCTGTGACGTGTGTTGTTGCTGTGACGTGTGTTGTTGTTGCTGTGACGTGTGTTGTTGTTGCTGTGACGTGTGTTGTTGTTGCTGTGACGTGTGTTGCTGTTGCTGTGACGTGTGTTGCTGTTGCTATGACGTGTGTTGTTGTTGCTGTGACGTGTGTTGCTGTGACGTGTGTTGTTGTTGCTGTGACGTGTGTTGCTGTTGCTGTGACGTGTGTTGCTGTTGCTGTGACGTGTGTTGCTGTGACATGTGTTGCTGTGACGCGTGTTGTTGTTGCTGTGACGTGTGTTGCTGTTGCTGTGACGTGTGTTGTTGTTGCTGTGACGTGTGTTGTTGTTGCTGTGACGTGTGTTGCTGTTGCTGTGACGTGTGTTGTTGTTGCTGTGACATGTGTTGTTGTTGCTGTGACGTGTGTTGCTGTTGCTGTGACGTGTGTTGCTGTTGCTGTGACGTGTGTTGCTGTTGCTGTGACGTGTGTTGCTGTGACGCGTGTTGCTGTTGCTGTGACGTGTGTTGTTGTTGCTGTGACGTGTGTTGTTGTTGCTGTGACGTGTGTTGTTGTTGCTGTGACGTGTGTTGTTGTTGCTGTGACGAGTGTTGTTGTTGTTGCTGTGACGTGTGTTGTTGCTGTGACGTGTGTTGTTTTTGCTGTGACGTGTGTTGTTGTTGCTGTTGCTGTGACATGTGTTGTTGTTGCTGTGACATGTGTTGTTGTTGTTGCTGTGATGTGTGTGGTTGTTTCTGTGACGTGTGTTGTTGTTGCTGTTGCTGTGACGTGTGTTGTTGTTTCTGTGACGTGTGTTGTTGTTGCTGTGACGTGTGTTGCTGTTGCTGTGACGTGTGTTGCTGTGACGCGTGTTGTTGTTGCTGTGACGTGTGTTGTTGTTGCTGTGACGTGTGTTGTTGTTGCTGTGACGTGTGTTGTTGTTGCTGTGACGAGTGTTGTTGTTGTTGCTGTGACGTGTGTTGTTGTTGCTGTGACGTGTGTTGTTTTTGCTGTGACGTGTGTTGTTGTTGCTGTTGCTGTGACATGTGTTGTTGTTGCTGTGACATGTGTTGTTGTTGTTGCTGTGATGTGTGTGGTTGTTTCTGTGACGTGTGTTGTTGTTGCTGTTGCTGTGACGTGTGTTGTTGTTTCTGTGACGTGTGTTGTTGTTGCTGTGACGTGTGTTGCTGTTGCTGTGACGTGTGTTGCTGTTGCTGTGACGTGTGTTGCTGTTGCTGTGACGTGTGTTGTTGTTGCTGTGACGTGTGTTGTTGTTGTTGCTGTTGCTGTGACGTGTGTTGTTGTTTCTGTGACGTGTGTTGTTGTTGCTGTGACGTGTGTTGCTGTTGCTGTGACGTGTGTTGCTGTTGCTGTGACGTGTGTTGCTGTGACGCGTGTTGTTGTTGTTGCTGTGATGTGTGTGGTTGTTGCTGTTGCTGTTGCTGTGACGTGTGTTGTTGTTGCTGTGACGTGTGTTGTTTTTGCTGTGACGTGTGTTGTTGTTGCTGTGACGCGTGTTGCTGTTGCTGTGACGAGTGTTGTTGTTGTTGTTGCTGTGACGCGTGTTGTTGTTGCTGTGACGTGTGTTGTTTTTGCTGTGACGTGTGTTGTTGTTGTTGTTGCTGTGACGTGTGTTGTTGTTGCTGTGACGTGTGTTGTTGTTGCTGTGACGTGTGTTGTTTTTGCTGTGACGTGTGTTGTTGTTGCTGTTGCTGTGACGTGTGTTGTTGTTGCTGTGACGTGTGTTGTTTTTGCTGTGACATGTGTTGTTGTTGCTGTTGCTGTGACGTGTTGTTGTTGTTGTTGCTGTGACGTGTGTTGTTGTTGCTGTGACGTGTGTTGTTTTTGCTGTGACGTGTGTTGTTGTTGTTGTTGCTGTTGCTGTGACGTGTGTTGTTGTTGTTGTTGCTGTTGCTGTGACGTGTTGTTGTTGTTGTTGCTGTGACGTGTGTTGTTGTTGCTGTGACGTGTGTTGTTTTTGCTGTGACGTGTGTTGTTGTTGTTGTTGCTGTTGCTGTGACGTGTGTTGTTGTTGTTGTTGCTGTTGCTGTGACGTGTGTTGTTGTTGCTGTGACGTGTGTTGTTGTTGCTGTGACGTGTGTTGTTTTTGCTGTGACGTGTGTTGTTGTTGCTGTTGCTGTGACGTGTGTTGCTGTTGCTGTGACGTGTGTTGTTGTTGTTGTTGCTGTTGCTGTGACGTGTGTTGTTGTTGCTGTGACGTGTGTTGTTTTTGCTGTGTCATGTGTTGTGGTTGCTGTTGCTGTGTAGCTGATTTAGTTGCAAAAAAAACAAGACGGGAACGGCCAAATGTCGACCACTATGGCTTGAAAGCGCGTGTCGGTCACAGTGACTTTGCACTACAGTCGACAAGACTTACCTTGTGTAGCTGAGAGTGGGAGGCCAGAATGGCGTCCTGCTGTTTGCAGGCGTCCTCCCCCTGGTGGTAGTTGAGCTTATAGCGGCCTTCGCGGGGGTAGTAGGGAAACACTACGCCTGCAGGGCAGAACCAGAAACCGTGTATGAATGTATGAGTTCATCACATGTGAGCTGGTCTGACATAGAAATGTCAGAGCTTTAAAGCTCTTCCACGAGTGCTTTTATCATTTCTGACCTTCTAGGTCCAGGTTGACAAATCCTGTGTCGTCCTCCATGTCATTAGTGACTTCGCACTCGAAGCGTCCGTAGTCCTCCAGGGTGACATTTTGGATGATGACCGAGGCGTCGCCTGGTCCCGCCTGCTCCAAAGACACGCGGCCTTTGTATGACCCGAACACACGCTGCTGCCTGAGACGGTCAACAGGAATGTAAAAGCATAAAAGTTGACAATGACATGAGAAAAGCTTTATAGTCTGCTGGAGATACATAGTATATTATATAGTATACTATAGTATATAGTATAATAGTATATTTTATGACTAATGAGAGGCTTTGTGAAAGTTAAAGACTACATTCTATAGCATCAACAATAGATACCAAAAAGCTGATTTAACCTTCCAAGAGCCACAAAGACGTCCTCAAACTGCAGTGCGTCGGTCACTTTGGTCCACTTAATCCGGATGCGATCAGGGTCGGTGTTCTCCGGCTCGTGGTGGAACCTGCAGGGCAGCGTGATGGAGCCGCCGCGGTGCGTCACCACCTTACCGGGAGCCGTCTGCACGATCACCGCTCCGGTGTCGTCCTCTGTGGAAGAAACATTCTCAAACCTGTTTTTATTTCTTATGAGAAGGTTATGTATCCGCTCACGTCTGCATGTCAGCAGCCGTCAGCCTAACAGCTTTGTTTCATTTGCGACTGCCGGCTCAAGGACCTCCTGCGGTTGCAGTGAATCAAACTTTTTGAAAACATATTATATTGACTGTTGTATACCGTCATTGACTGCTGACTCCTCACTCCACTTATTTGGCAGCAAATAATCAATAACAGCTTCAGTTTGGACTCATGTTTCCCCTACGGATTCCTCTATTGATTTGCGAGACAATTGCTTGGATGTGCGTGCGTGCGTGTACTCGGAAAACTACGACTTCTTCTCATGTGGGGAGGAGGGGAGCTGGTTATCTGTTGCTAATGGAGCTAACTGCTAACAGACCTGAACGCAGCAAGATTGGCATATTCTCTATGAGATATGCAAGTCAAAACCCTCCAAAATGTGTGATATAGGCATAATAATATAGTAATATATATAGACATAATCTAATTGATACAGCACCACTATCTTGGCCAGCAATCTATAGATTTTATAAATTAAGGGCAAAGGTTGAGATCATGCACAAGGAATTCTGGGTAAATCAAACATGTGCAGTCAAGTCCTCGCAGTGCTGTTTGTAATCAGCAGTGACACAATAACTGGTACTCTTATTCTAACCGTAGAAGAAAAGATTTAGTTTGCGAGGCGAAACCAGTGAGCCGCCCGCAGAACCAAGCCTGTGATGTTTATTTGTGCCTTCAACATCCAGCATATCAATAGTCTGGGGGAAAATGTTGGTTAGTCCTCTGCCCGGATCTATCATCATATTAGCCCACTCCAAGTTCGAACCTCAACCTCTCTCAAGAGCAATTCACCAAAAGGTCCCAAGAGGAATGGAACCAGGCCTCTTCTGCTAATGGGCAATAACAAGACCTATTTGCATTTTTGGTAGACATTTGTTCAGACGTGTGTGTGTGTGTGTGTGTGTGTGTGTGTGTGTGTGTGTGTGTGTGTGTGTGTGTGTGTGTGTGGTAAACATTTAATGAGCTGCTGCGAGAGGTTTTCTGCTACGTTGTGACCAGATAAAGGGACCAAAAATGTTCCAAACCAGCCAGCAATTACTCATGTTACTGCTCGCCGCTCTCTGCAATGTTGTTTATCACCAGCAGCCATGAAAGCAAAGTGGTGTTTGATCAGAAAACTTTAAGAACTGTTATTTCTGCAAGCAGAATGATGTTGAGACAAAGAACGCCATAGTGACTCCTGCTGGTTATTCGGGGCGACTGTATGGAGGGGCCGTGGTCTGAGGGTGCACCTCTGCATTGTTAAACCATCACAAAACAAGTCGCTTACAAGCAACACACAGTGAATTACTGCAAGATTTATTGTTAATTGTTATTCCAACGCCAAGCATTTCCATTTCATGTAACAGAAAGAAATATACTTTACACTGCTACTGCTACTATTTCAATAATATCCAATGGCTGTTGTCACTAGTTGCAAGGCATCTGTGAGAATGTATGCAAAGATTTACGAGCAGGAAGAGGTTTTCAGTCATTGGAGAACATCATCTCATCTCATTTTCTTGATGGGTTAATGTTAGGAATTTATGACTGTCCTCAAGTGAATATTTGGTGCTAGATGGGACATTAACAACTTTGATAATGTATTGATATTCTAGAGCAACAACAGCGTGTTTTTAAGATAACATGAGATAAAACTTTTCTATCTAGTTTTACGGCAGCAAAGAGGAAATCCCCATTGTTTTCACTCATTCTTTGACAGTAACTCAAAAGACAATTAAATCCATGAAAATGTTACGGAGTACAACTTTAAATCATTATGTCCTAAAAGGCCCTCGCTGAATCCACTGCTATGAATTAGCCCGAGGATGAGGCTGGACATACATGGTTGGGAGGCGGGGCTAATGGGTGTGGAAGATTGCCAGAAGATCCAGGTAATTATATCTGAAATATCTTTCTTTTTCATCTTCTTTGCTTTGCCACTGATCAACTTTCAAAGGAATGAATGAGGCGTTCATTCTGTCAACGCTGTTACTGGTGCTGTTAGCGCTGTTAGCATCATGTAGCCTCCATATTTAAAAGAATATGCTGTCACAGCTGATCAGTGCAGAATGACTGTGCTGCTGTTAGAAACTAGAGAGAAATGGTGTTTCCTTACCAAGCACGTGCACCACCTTTCTCCTTCCCTTGTCTGTTTGAGCAAACAGGGACGTCACCGAGAGGCCAGACATCAGGACGAACACCACAAGGGACATTTTCCCAAAGGTCAGAGGTCGGAGCTGCATCAACAACTGAAGGAAGGGACACCACAAGGAAGTGTAGTTATCACATGTTCAAGGAAATCAGACAGTCAAGACCTCACAATACAAAGGCGAAGAGCACCAAGGAGCTAGACATCGTCAGTGTCAGAAACACTGTACTAATGGCCGTGTGAAACCTCTTAAACAGGAAACACACAGAGAATATATCCCATGCAACTGGAAGCCCACCAGAGACGCAGGTATTTAAATGCTGGGTAGTTTAGCTTGTCAGTGAGAAAAACAAACAGTAGCACATAACCGATTAGTTCAGCTTTCTCCAAACGAGAAAATAAGGTTATCCGACTGTGACGTGACGGTGTTTGGTTTGAGAGTCACGCTTTCGAGCCGCACTCGGCTACACATAGTCATTTTAAACTGCCTGCTGTGTGGCTCACAGTCACAGTGTGAAAGGAGCAGATAGTCCTCGCAAGAAAGTCAAAATGTAAAGCTTGTTTGGCACTTGTTTTATCTTCCCTGCCAAGTGGCAGTTGAAGGAAAAGTATTTGGGAAAGTTTTGAGGGAAACTGACTCAGCTCAGTAGGCCAATATAGTAAATATGCAGACATGAAATCATCACATTTACAGAAGAAAAACAACATATTAGACATCAAGCAAGAGATTACAACACATTCTGAAACTATTACCAGAATATGTGATCTATAGAACTATCTCCCCTGGCAGTGACCAATGAACGAATGAAGAATGACCAGCAGAAGACTGAAAAAGATCACAAACAAAAAACAACTAGAGACTCACAAACAACAATGAGACGAGGATGAAACAACCACAGACACCAAATAGAAGAGACTGCAAATGACTAAAAAGAGACTAAAAGGTGTCAAAACAACCAAATAAACCAAAATAAGTACAAAAAGACCAAAACAACTCCAAAGAGAGAGAAAATGACTCAGAAAGGGGACACGATCCCAAAGAGAGTGAACCACATGTCTTCCTCCTACTTGGCGACGTTGTCTCGTGATGATCTGCCCACCACCGAAGGATCACCTCGCTGTGAAAACACCAGCCTGCTGCTGATTTTGGTAAAGTGCTCATTATCTTCACAAGCTCTCTCTGGGTTCTGGATGAGTGTGCAGGTGTTGTTTAGAACACACAACCTGTGTGTATGATGGATTAAACCCTGTGCAACACACACACACACTTTCAACACATTTATATACAGTGTACTGTGCAGTATGCTGCAGCATCTACAGTATATGTACAGTATATGTCCAGTATACGTAGAGTATGTACAGTATGTCCAGTATATTTACAGTATGTCCAGTACGTAGAGTATGTACAGTATATGTCCAGTATGTACAGTATATGTACAGTATATGTACATACTGTGAATACTCATTCCCTCTGTAACAATGCAGCGCTACATAACGTGTGAACAGGCCCCAGCAGAGTCAGTAAAGCCTCTCATGCACGTTGACCACAATAAAACAGCCCTGCTGCATCATTCTCCCCTCAAGGTTGTCCAATGATCCCCCCCCTCCCACGCAGCACTGCAGACGGACCGAATGGAGCACAGAAGTGAACTTACCATGGCGTTCACAAGCGGACGGATGGCTGGATGGAGCAGATGTGCTGCTGTGTGCCGTTTAACTCCTCAGCCAGGCTAAATGTTGCTCTGCAGCAGCACCTCTCTGTGTCTCTCTCTCTCTCTCTCTCTGTTCCCATCGCTGATCTCTCACACTGCAGGGGAACCAGCAGTGTTTCTGGGACCCACATTCCCCCCGATGACGCAGCACACGCTGGAGTGTGCAGGCAGTAAGTCAATCACACCGATGGATCACACTGATGGACTGTTTGTGAGAGTCATCATCAGAGTGTCACACAGGTCACTGACAGGTAAAGACATTCATTAAACACACAGAACATTCAGCATTTGAAATCAATTTCATGTTGATTGTGATAAAGAATATTAGTCATAAACTTTAATAAACTAAATCCGCAGTGGAAACTGTAGGGTTGGGCCCAGGGGCGTCAGCAGTATTTGATGTGTGGGGGGGGTTGAATTAAGTAGATGCAATTTCCCACATTCTGGTGCATTTTTATAATAGTAGTTATACAACAGATGACAGAATCAAAACAAGCTTATATCACACTGTATATCACAGAGGCATATTCACTCGTGATAGCCTTAATATTAAAGAGTGCATTGTTAATTTACACAAGGTTTATTTTTCAGCTACTTAAATTCTCCACGCCACCCGTTTCTTCTCATCTCGTCTCGTTGACTCTCCTTTCCGTGATTACGGAGTAATCTGTGTAAAAACCGAACGTATCACTCGGGAGGGTCTAAGTGCACCGCCCAGTGGGAAAGGTCGGTATAACCGGTTCGGTCCGGTCTGTGGCTTGGTATCGGACCAGTGTGAAAGTGTTAAAACCGGCCCAAGCCTAGTGGAAAGTAAGTAGTCTAAAGCTGTAGTTTAAAAGTACATTTGCAGTATTACTTGCTTGTACTCCTGTATTACGAGTAGATTTAGTTTTGATACTTTATGCACCTGTTGCTCATTGCATTGGATTATTTAAATATCGCACTGTTGTTCCTTTTACTTCATGCTCCTACGAGGAACTTTCAATGTTGCTTTGATTTTGGCACTCCCTGTGGAGAAAAGAAGTAGTGCACCAACATTCCTTTAAAAACAGGGCAGTCTGCCCCACTTAGTCCGGGTCCTGGTTCTCCCGAGCCTCCCTTCCCTCCAGCAGGCCCTGACAATCCGGTCTGGGCCTCCAGCAGCATGAGGGCCAGCGGTGCAGTGAGGCTAAGCTCCGCCCCTTCCTCCACCCCTGGATATAAGGGTTATTAATAATAGGTACATCACCAGACATTGATTAACTCGGCCAAAATCAGCAGGCGGTTTACAAAAATACAACAAACATACTCTGGAAAGGAGAACCAGCTGTTCAGGATTTTCTCTGGCTTTATTGATTTGTTGTGTTTGCCAGTAAAGACTGACTCCAGGCCAGTTATAGTAGGTTACGGTATGAAGCTTCAAATAACAATGTGGAATCATGATTTTGGTAACAAATGTTTGTGGGCTTTTCTGCAAATCTATTCATGAGTGTCTGTATGTGCTTTTTGCTCTTCATGGATCAGGATCACTGAAGCTTCTGACCCTGAGGTCCCTCTCCAGCACCACACAGGCCGCAGACTCCACAAGAGCCTTCCATGAGGACCAAATACCAGAGGCCCTTGAGGGGTAGCTGCCGGCCAATGAGGAGAGGAGCATCAGGCAGCTGCACTTTGTGTTAAACTGTAAGAAAAAAATTAAACTGCATCTTTATTCTATAATTGGCTACTGAGATTCAACCTGACTGGCAGTGACTCGTAGACAAAGGAAGTGGACTCTGCAGCTGAGTTAGTCCTGGATGCAATAAAAAGACATATGCAGATGATTTGGTGTGTTAGATGATACATTGATTATTCTAAAATGAAATTATCTCTGCCCAGCATCTACAGAATTGAGACAAGGCCTTAGAAGGAAAGATTATCATCCTAAAAATCTATTACAATCAGACATTTCCCCTCCAGGTTTCTAATATTGTTCTTATTGTTGAGGTGTTTTCTAAGATGACTTAATGAGATGCATAAAAACTGAACCCAGAACAGGCCAGAAGTGTCTGTCAGCAGCGTTTCATTGGGCTGGATTCTGAGGATTTAAAAAGGCCAGTTTTCCCAAACAAAATTAATAGGCAGAAGGTTCGCTAAAGGCAGGGATCCTTTATTTAGTGTCCGTGCAGCGGTGCATAAAATCATCCAGTGTGGATGAGTTCAGTGTTTTCGCCTGGAGACGCATGGATGGCAGAGCTGGTTATGTTGGCAACCGATCAATGAGTGCAGAACGCAAACGCTGCAGTGTTCAACACATGTTCACTGCCTGCTGGTGGAAGCTGATGTGATGCCTGATGCACACACAGGACACACACGTGTACGTCTAAAGGTAACGTCGGCGACGAGGGCAGATCGGTGGATTCCACTGAGCCGCCCACCTGGTGTCTGACCTGGTGTCTGACCTGGTGTCTGACCTGGTGTCTGACCTGGTGTCTGACCTGGTGTCTCCCCGCCCCCTGCTGTTATTGGTCCTGTCAGCCTTCTCTCAGGTCTGTTCAGCTGTGTCTCGTTCCCCAATGACTTCCTCTGTGTGTGAAGTCTGTGAGTTTCCTCTGTTCCCCTGTCTGGTTGTCCTGTATGATTCCATGATCGTTCCTGGTGCCTGCCTTTCGTTTCTGGACTTCATTTGTAAGTTTATTTGAATATTAGGTTTGTAAGCTTTTGTTATTTTTTGTCTGCTCTTGGGTCCAAAACTCGTCAAAATAATTGGGGTGGTCGGTGGCGCAGTGGTTAGGGCAGGTTTGACTCCCGTCCCGGGATCAGTTTCCTGCAATGTCTACTTCCTCTCTCCCTGTTTCCACACTGTCTGTATAAAATAATAAAAAGGGTTGAACGGAGCTCTAGCCGAAAAAAATGTAAAAAAAAAAAGAATATAATGTAAGAATTACATACAATGCTTTTTCATGTATAGATAAATAGATGTATTATTGTGGACCCTCATACGACTTGCCTTCAGTAAAGAAGATATTTCATGACAAAGTGGTATTTCCTCCATCACTGCAGTGTGAGGTGTTCAGCTGTATCTTCCAGAGATCCACGGCTCCGGCCCATCTGCACAGCAGACATCTGCATCTGTCAGCGGCCGACTCCCATCATGGGATCACAGAGCTGTTCAGCCACATCTGATTTAAAGCCTCTGTCGCAGAACGCACCGCTAGCATGTGCAACGCCACGCTTCAGCATGGAGGAAGAAAACGCTGCTGAGGGAGGGTGAATTAAATCAGTCTGTCTGTCTGTCGGTCGGCCTACTGCTCAGCAAACTGGGAACCTTACTTAGAGGGCTGGTGTTATTGATGGAGACGAGGGTTACAATGCTGTTTTCTCTATCTCACCACCTAAATAAGCCCCTTGGTCTCTGTCAGGAACCACCGTGTGCTCATTGGAATGACTGAACTGCATCCAAAGCATTCTATCCTGAAGACGTTTGGCAGGTGGATTGAGTATTTTGTCAACGATGTTACATTGTGTGTTGATGATCTTGTTGTTTTTGAGTCTGTTGCCTCTCATGCTGAGTATAATCCCACACTGGTGTCACCGTCTAATTACCTCTTACTGCTGGTCATTTCAGTGTTAGTTTACACACAAAAACCAAAGTCCTTCATTTGATGTTGGAGTACAAGACGGTGACGAGAGCGGCGGCAGCCTTTTCACCAGGCCGCCCACGCCGAGCCAACACGGCGGCGGCATCACTCGGCAGAGAGGAAACAAACATGGAACGGATGTAAAGTGGAGACGGGATGAAACCATTTGGACCCGTGGGATCAGAGAGAACGCAGAATGGCAGCGGCGCGTCTCGTTTTCCTTTTAAGCGAGTAGGAAAAGAGCTGTGGTTCAGAAACGGAGATACGGCTGGCAGCAGACAGCAGACTGTGAGTGACAACAGCTACTTTTTGAGGATTCTTACCTTCTGCAGCACATGTTGGCACACTCGCCACTCGGCTATGAGTCACATACATATATATATATATATATATATATATATATATATATATATGTATATATATATGTATATATATGTATATACATATATATATCAAACTATGCATTTTAATAATGTTTACACTGAACGGATTAAATTGCTGTGCATTTTAGGAGTGCTAAATTTTAAATTAATTTCTACGATTGAGAAATTGCCTCCAGACAGCTCTCAACAAGGCAACTGCTGAGCTGGCAGCCAACAGTTAACAATGCTAACAGTGCCAGCAATGTTTACCTATGGTCTGAATATAAGAAGAAAAATGACCAAGATCTTAAAAATGTGGCTAAAACCTGAATATGGTACAACGCAACAAAACATAGCAAACATCTAGTCGTCATTTGAATGTGGGAGAAGTTCTACATTATACCTTTTTAAACATTGTGTATTGAAATGTTTACTCATGTTCATAGACAACATATTCTGACTTCAAGTTACCCCGTTTGCTGCCTTTTTCTCCTGCTTTGGTCTTCTCTCCGCATGAATCACTCGCTTGCAGAAAATGGAGACTGCAGCTCCTCTGGTTGAGTCACGCATGCTGCCGTGGGCGTTCATTCTGTTAGCTTCGTGGCTGTTTGCCAGTAGAACCGGCCATTGCCGGGACCATGCATGCGTATATGTTTGTGTGTTTTGAATAGAGCGGCGTTGTAGAAACACGTGTGAGGGGAGGACTTCAGCGTCTCTGGGTATCAGTGAGTGTAAATGTACAAATCAAAGTGATTCCAGTGTCAGGTTAGATGTTTGAAATATTTAGTATGAATCAACAGTTTAAACCTCTGATTCGGACACAGAGTAGAGTGATTGTGTATCTAATCTACAGAATATTGAACACTAACCTTGGAAACACAATACTTGTCATTGACTTTTATATTACTCTTATTATTGGTCATCTGCTTTGTTTTTTGATTTGGGTTGATGATGCTTGTGCCCACCTTTTAAAGCTCCCACAATCTAGATCCTTGAGGCACAAGGTTACGGAGGGATCTCAACAACTAATGTGATTTCATGTTCATTCATCTCCTTTTTCTCCCTGATTGCTGGAAAGGAACAAGAAACAAGACGTATGCTGTGTTCACACTGAACGCAAAGTGAATTACAGCCCCGCCTGTACTCGCTCAAGTTTAACCGTTGGGTCGTTTGTGTTGATTTGTGTCACCGATGCTATAGGCGCCGGAGGAACGGAGGCTTTCCTCCTTGTAGATACATCATTTCCTCAGCCAGGGCTCAACCAGCAGTTGCTGCTTTGTCCTAGATAGTCCTAGAGACGCAGGGAATCTAAACGCCGCCGTATCTAGGTTCAGCGTGTTTAGCGTGTTAGCATGCTAACATTTGTATCATTTGCATCACTCAACACAATCTGTGTCTGAGCTGTTTTTTTGGTGAAATTATTATTGGAAAAATTACATTTTGGACCTGATGGTGAAAATTCAGTGGGATTCGTCCTCTGGGGATCATGATTGTCTTTGGATGATTGAGTCAGGATCACATTGGTCGACCAACAAACAACAACAGCCGCTAGCATGGACAAAAACAAACTCTACAGACCAAGGAGCTGTTTCAGTGTTTATGCATGACATAACGAATCAAATTATTGAATGCAAACATTTTAAATAACCACTAAAACCCAAAGAGCAAATTAATCTTGTGTTTTGGCATTTGAAAGGAAACAGCTCTCCATGAATCATCAGATACGTAATAAACTCAGACTGTGAGGGAAGATTAAGAATATTTCTCTTTGTACTTGGTATCTTTCTCCTCGCTGTTTGGCAGACCCGTCTGCCCGGGAAAGGGGGCGATCTTCAGGAAGAAATCGGGGTTACTGCGAACCCGCAGGGCCACCAGGACCGGCGTGGCCGCGTACAGCAAGTTAGCGGCCAGCACGCACCAGAAGACCTCTTTCGGGATCCGAAACGGAGCCGCGGTCCGAGGGTGGAGGGACGCCCCGATGTGGGTCCACTGGCACTGGAGGGGAGACAGACAGCAAGTAAGACTGCATTGTACAAATACTGCATAATGTCCCTATCCGCGCTGCTACCTCCACTGTTTTGTTCTGGATGCACACTGCAGGCCATTTGAAACCTCAATGTTTCTTTCCAGAGGAATAACTTAAAGGGAATGGGTTACCTTTTTAGTCTCTCTCCCAGTCTAGCGTTAAAATATGCAGAAAAGGATCATAAAAGTGAAGATAAGCTTCTGCACAGGAGACTTGCAGACTTAAGGAGCTGACTGTTTGGGAAACACATTTTCTGCAACTTCTAAACTGTAAAACAGGGATTTAATCGAGTGTTTATTCGTAGCTTCGATCTTTCCGTGGGTTGGTGTGGGAGAAAGCGCCTGCAGCTTGTTTGTCACAGAAATATGCTTCAAAGGATAAATGTGGTCCAGCTGATTTATTAGCAGGACGAGAGCTCACTACAAGGAGTTTAATTGCAGTGACGTGCGTCGGTCCTCCTCTGTAAAGCTCTCTTTGATTTGACTCTAATCAATCCGATTATTATCCCGATGATTCAATGCAAACGCAACAGACCGTCAACGCGGGCCCACTTTGGCATGCGACGCCTTCATCCCAGTACGTATTCAGAGCCACTTTCCCAATATCGACTGCTTGTCTTGTGGTGTTACCTGGATCACGGCTCCTGCTAAGAACACAGACCAGTCTGACATCCACACGCAGCCGGGCTTCAGGAGGCCGTAAACAAACGCACCCAGCAGAGGGAGTCCGTAGAAGAACAAGTGCAGCATCTGTAGAGAAGATAACAACAAGTGATAACCTGTGAGATTATGTTGAATGACTATTATCTGTTGTTGCGACATACACAAATTCCTAGTTATATTCAAGTGTTTGTGTATGTATGTCATAGTATATCAAGGCGATTAAGGATTCTGGATCCAGTGAAAAGTGCCTCAGCTAAAAGGACTTTTTATTCATTAATTACAGCATCTCCTCTTTCTCTTTTTTACTAGTTCCATCCGTTCTTACTGAATACAGACGAGTGCTGCTTTCAATGTGGAGAACCCACTCACACCCTCCACAATAAAAGTTGCACTACCATTGTGGTAAAAATAATTGAAATGTGCTGCAAATGCAAAGTAAATGTTAATCACCATTTGCAATGAAATGTAGGTTATAAATGTACCCTGCTTTTTTACCTTCTGGAAGGTTAAATTGTTCAAGTTTTAACATGTTCCTGGTCCAACTACATCTGCATCATTTTTATCCACTTAATCTAATCTTGCATGGAGTGTAGCGTTTCATTCTGAGGCGTGACCAGTAACTGCAGCCGCAAGATCAATGTAAAGAAGGAAAATGAGCCCTCATAAAATGGGAATGCTCAAATAAAGTCTCAGTTGCTCTAAATGATTATTAAGTGCAACACACATTTGCACTGTCACCACAGATTACTCCTCCCCACACACACACGCACACACACACAATGGTCATTACAGAGACCGTCCTGACCTTCAACTTAAAATATTTGGCGCATGAAAGCCGGCTTCCCACTTTATAAGAAGAAAAAAAATGAAATTATCCCACTGAGCGGTTTCTTTTCATTCTCGCTCTGAGGTCTAGATGAATTCCAATGAGTTCAGCCCAAGGCCTGAAAGCCAATCATATATGCCCTTCAGTCTTTTTGTTCAAATGTCTTTTCAGTGCTGCCGCGATAATCTGTCACATACCGTTCATCATCATCAATGAGATCGGTCGGTGCAGAAACAGTGCAGCTCTGTGTAAAAAAAATAAATAAAACACAACTTAATTTCATTTCTTCACCGCCCCAACACACACACACACACACACACACAAACACCCGTCAGCCGATGCTCGACACACAAACACAGATTAGCGAAAGGCCGCTAGCCGAGGCGGCATGCTTGCACATGCTGCAGGCGCCCTCCTCCATTCCAGTGAGATGCTGATGGGGGGGCTTTGGGAGAGGGATTAGCTTATCAAGTTCTCAGCATGCGGTTCGTCCGTCTGATCAATGACTCACAATTGCAAGTGAACTGCAGCCCCCGACAAGGTCTTTGGATAACCTATTGACGGAGCCGTGTACGCCGAACAAAACGCAACAAAAACCTGCGGCCGTGTCGGGTCAGGGGGAGGAAATGAAAGGAAAACTCAGCCCACCACCCTCCGTGGTAAAAATCTGCTATCCATCACAACACAAATGAAAGGGCGAGACAAAGATGCGCTGGCCTCTCAGCCCTCACTCATTGTCGCTGTAATGATGAAAAACGGCTTGGTAATCAGAGTTGGAGGAGATGAGGGCAAGCCTCCAGCACACTCTGAGTGATATCCATGAAAGCAGAGGTCCATTATGTGCCTGGTTATTTAAAACAGGCTTTCAGAGCATTCAGGTGCAGCAACACACAGAAAAAACCCTCACCATCACTCTGGGGTAGCCCACAGGATCCTTGAGGTAGGGTTCATAGTGCCTCAGGTAGGTGGAGCAGGCTTCTAGTGGAGAGTCCAGAGCCACCTACGGGGGGGGGGGGTGAAAGTGCAGGAGTTACCAGAGATTTGAACCCTATATAATGATTTTCAGTATTATTTTTGGTAATTACAATGACACTGAACATTCTGGTCAAAATGAATATTTTGACATTTTGGGAAGCACGCTTATCTGCTTTCCTTCTGCAAGTTAGATTAAAAGATTGAACTCTGGTGTCTGTACAGCCAATGTTAAAGCCAGCCGCTAAAAGACTGGAAACAGCCAGACTGGCTCTGTGCAAAGACAACAAAATCCACTTACCACCACATCTAAGGCTCACTAATTAAACTACAACTTTTTTTACACTTTTTTTAAACAGATTAAGGAAACAAGATACAGCATGTTAATTGGTGTGTGTTGGAATAGAGCTTCTCTTTCTCCTTTTTCCAGGCTGAGCTAAGACGACTGGCTGTTTTATTCTTCTCTTCCAACTCTTGGCAAGGAAGTATCCCCTTTCATTTAATAATATTTCTTGCATATTAATGATGTTGAAAAGACAATTCATATATCATTGGCCTTGGCCTTGAAACATAACATGACAATGTCGGGGAGGAATTGTGTTTTTTGGCATTGATGTCCAAATGTACTCAAGGGTAAACAGATTCAAAGTTGGTGGTCAAAGGTCAATGTCACTGTGACCTCACATCCATCTCAGCCTTGTGAACATGATTTCTCAGGAACGCCATGAGGGGATTTCTCCACGTTTGGCACATGGTTTTGGTCATAACTCAAGAATCCATTTACTAATGACAACTAACACAAATGACTAATGGCATAAACAATGATATGATTGACATTTTGAAGAGGCATGGATGGGATGTACACTTACCAAGCCTCTGAGAAGAGTAAAGGCCATGGCAGCTAACAAGAGCACAACCAGGATCAGATCCAAGGGACGCCAGATCAGCTTCATGCTCTGAGCGTGCTGGGCCTGTTGTGACAAGCCAACATAGAATATAGAGCCGGTTAGTCAAGGTCATGGTTTCATAGTCTCACTGAACAAATGTATCTCCACAGGTAGTAAACCTGTATTTAGCAACAGAACAATATTAGCCTTCATTTTGGTGTGTCCACCTGATAAGTGCAATTTCACCTTTTAGCTCTGTTTTTGGTCACCATACACTTTGGGTAATTTCTGGCTCTAGCTGCTTAATGCTCCGCTGTGTTCACTAGCGGGTCACTAACTTTGCTGGTCTGTTGTTTGGTACTGGGTGAGGGAACATGAAATTGATTCATCAGACCTGAAAAGCAGCTGAAAACAACGCTGATGAGAATAAAGTTGTTGGCCAGAAAACCAAAACAAGGAGCTGAAAGCCTCTAAAAGGTAAGTTGAGGTTAAGTTAAAACCAATGCTAGACATAATCAACCATTCAAGGTGATGTTGTGCTTGAGAGTAAGCTGCTGTGTATTATTAACCTTACAACTGACTACAACTGACAATTTCTGGATAATGTGATAGTTAAAGGATGTGGTGAACACATGGGAATTTGGTGAAATGTTGCAGCTCCACGGGCTAACGAACTCCAATGATCTTCCAGATTCAGGTGAGTACACCACAGTATCTTATTGCACTCATTACAATGCTGAAAATGACAAAACTCATAAATGTAAATGATTTAATTGGCTGCCCTTTGGTCTGGATCATATTTAACTGGACTGCGGCGTTTCCCCAGTTAAATACGTTGAGCAGACACGACCGCTCCAAACCTCTCCACCGTGAAACCAAGGTCTAACCATTAATGTGTTCGACTCACGTTGTATCCACCGATTAGTGGTCGGTCCTTGGGCCTTGTGAAGAGAGTGATGGCCCCCCATATGGGCAACAAAAGGAAGACAAAGTTAAGCCAGAAAGCTGGACGGTTCTCCGACCCATATTTACCTGCCACAAAAAGCAAAAGAAAGATTATTCATTATTTTGTTTTTATGCTCATGCTCACCCATACAAACATGCTGAATGTAAAAAAAAAAACATGTCAACGCAAATCTGTAATGAAGCTTCCAGATGACACATCTACAGGGCACTGCAGGCAAACAACGGAGGATAACACTCTGCCTGTACATGAGTTTGATCTTGTGACACTCGCGTATGCGGTTTGAAATGCCAACAACAGATGCTTTAAGTCCGTATCCTGCTTTGTTCGGCGAGGTTGTGATCGCAGGCGGGCCGTGCAGCGAGTGTGTAATCCGTTGGCAGGCTGAACTGTGACACTGATGGTACACGGCAGTGCAGATGTTCATTTGATTAGCGCCTGTCATGATGGGACTGGTAGAGAGGGGGAGGAAGATGAGGCTCACCTGCCACGATACCGGCAATGAACACGCTCATGTTGGCACACAAAGAGCCGGCCCAGAACAAGCCCAGGGTACGGTAGGCTTTCCTGGGAGAGGGACCAAGAAACAAGGGTGGTTAGTCTATTGTAGAGACAGCAGGTAACCATAGATTTTTCTGCTTGTCCCCATAGGAGAACCCTCTTTGGCTCCTGGAAGAGCCTTTTATAAAGGTTCCGACTGAAACCCTTTCAGGGGGTTCTACCCAGACACCAACATAAAGGGATGTCGCTAGAACCATTCGTCAAAGTTTCCACCCAAACCCTCTACGAAAACTGTTTTTAGTGTTATGGGTCCAACCAGAACCTTCGCTGGAGGCTCTATCCAGAACATTTCTACATAAGGGTACTAAGAACACTTCTTTACTCCAAGGGTTTAGTTGTTCTTAGTTCTTAATGGAACCCTTCTTACAAAATAAATCCTTATTTCTAAGCATGTTTAAACTTCCTACTCTTATGTCATACATGTTTTATGTAAAACAAAACCCAGCACAATTCCTCCCAAATAAGCTTGTTTAAAAGAGGTTTTCATTTCAATGACAGCACCGGACCCGAAGGCAGCGCTCACTCTGAACTCTTGAACCCACAGACTGCACTTTATGACTCGCTCATTCAAGAGGACCGCTGTTTTTACTGAAAACGTTGTTTGATTCAGGCCTTTGGGTGGATTTTATGTGATGAATGCAACTTGTGAATCTCTACCTCTAAGTACATCCAATATATGACACATAAAAAGTTCCGAAGAAGCCTATCATAGTGGTGAGATTTACTGCATTACTGCGACGTTCAGACACACAGCTTCAACAAAAGTCGCTAAGTGGTCGTGGTCACCGTGAGGTCCCCCAATGGTTTGTGGACTGCCATTTTGTCCGACCTCGAGTGGCATTTTGTCCATCGACATCTTGGCTTGAAAACAGACTGTGGAAGCTTTAAGAAGGAAACGTGGACATCTCACACTGTGACTGAACAATGCAATGACATTTCACAAGGTAGCCCCACCCTAAAGCCCGTTTTATCGCCTATCTAAATGGGACCATAATTTACCAAATGAATATCATGCTGTATTGAAGGAGACTTAAATGTAGCAATTGAATATAAATGCAAGCGAAATTTCCATTTGCACAGCCATTACTGTTACTCGTATGGGGACAAAATGGATAAACCTGTGTGGATCTAGTTAGCACCTTTTTCTAAGAGTATACAGTAGATCTTTGTTTATCCATTTACAGGTATTTTGTGATGGAGAGCCAGACGAATGAGTCTGATGTGACGTGAACTGTATTGACCATCAACCCACCTGTCTGTTATCCTGCTGATCATCACCAGGTACATGATAAAGTGTGCTATTCCGTCCCAGTAACACATCATGATAGCATAGGCTGTTCCCAGATAGGGCTCTCCCTAAAACACAGACGTTATGGCTGTTTGAATCCAAATGTTGTTGTATCATTAACGTGAGCATTTTAGACGTGAGAATAACAAGACTTACCATCTTTTGGTAGAATTCCATGAAGCCGGAGATAATTCCATCATATTCCAAGGCACTTGTCAGGTCGATGACACAAGTGAAGGAAAATACAACGAAAACTGCAAAGACAAGAAACAATACATAAGTAAAAACATTTTTAAAAGTCAGTTTGTTTTGTTGTGTTTGTAAGGGAAGGTGGAGGAAACCGGCACTGTACAATATCAGCTTCACAGCCCAACAAAAACTTTCAGGACTCAGCAAACCTTGAAATGTTAAAGTTGAGCTGAAACAGCATTTCAAGATTATAAACGGAAGGGAGGCGGAATATAACGTTGGGAGGAATTTGATTTGATCGCTCAAAAGATTAGCTCACGACCTTCTCTAGGTCTGTGCAGAGCCGTAGTTGTGTAGTAAGCAGGATAAAACATGGATTTTGATATAAAAATGTGAAAGAATATATTCTGGGGGTTTTCTGGGGCATATAGTTGACCAATGGGGATGTGATCTAAAAGGGTTAAAAAGACATTTTTCAGCTCAACTTTTTTTTCTTTTGCTAAATGACAGCAGTCACAACTGCAGCTACATGTGCAAAAGTCTAACACAGTCTGCATCACCAACACTCACCTGAGTAAACAGTTCACATCAGTAGCTTGTGTCTGGTGGGTTTTTATATATATTTAAAAAAAATATTAAAACCTTTTCTTCTCCGAATTATAAATACATTGTTGGTATGAATGTATTAGTTTACTGCTTTCTGTTGAAGTAAGCTTTAACGTTGCAGTTGTTACAGAAAATGAGCCAAGCAAAGTTGAAAGCTGAAAAAATGACCAAAATGACGTGGACGTAGCATGAAGTTGTTGGACTCGTTGAGTCTCTGTGCTTTGTAACGTTCCAGCTGAAGCTGCCTCAGTGAGAGGAGGTTAGCTGAGGAGCTACAGTTTGGTCCACATCAACCTCTGCTGTGCAGACTGTGTTCAAACTGTAAGCAGCTTTTTCCCATTTGAACAAAAGTCATTCAGGAACCTTTGTGATTTTGAAACGTTCATTTAATCGGCTTTGTCTAAACACAGTAAAGTACACATACGCTAGTTGAGCAAAGAATGCCAAGACTGGAATGGCAGAGAACCTGTTGTCTCCGAAACTTCTCTCTGCATTTTAATTCACTGTTGTTGAGCTCAAGATATTTACCTTCAACATGGCTGCTCAGGGATTTATGGAAAAGTGAAAAGTGTGGTGAGAAAATTAAGTATTGAGCAGTTAGGGGGACTTGTGTCGAGTCGTGGTGAACAGAATTTTAAGTGTGGAGCTGCACAAACACATCAGTGGAATATGTGTTTTTTTAGAATAGAACTAAATGAAAGAAAACGTCCTGACCATGCTGGTACAATGGCTGTTATAGACTGGTTTATCAGTGTGAGTTAACATTTTCACTTTATACCCACAGACCCTTTTTTTTTTCCAGAAAGTCATTATAAAGGGAATGACTGTGTGTTGTGGCACAGGCGTCTCTCTGCAGATATCACAGCTTAAACCGCTGTATCACATACTATCTGTCCTTCACACACTCTTTGCACACACACATACACACTCGCACATATTGTGTCTCTCCCGTGTAGCACCAGTGTCTCTGTAATCCTCAGGACAACCAGGTTTATCTCTGAAATCTAACAGGTGAGATAGCAGGGGGATTATAGCTCTCTATCATTGAGAAGACCCTGCCAAAGCCTCATTGTTGTGGTTCTGCTGTACAAAACAAGCTTCACTCACTGACTATATATATATATATATATATATATATATATATATACACTCAACAAAAATATAAACGCAACACTTTTGAGATGGACTTAAAGATCTAAAATTCATTCCAGATACACAATATTACCATTTCTCTCAAACATTGTTCACAAATCAGTCTAAATGTGTGATAGTGAGCACTTCTGCTTTGCTGAGATAATCCATCCCACCTCACAGGTGTGCCACATCAAGATGCTGATTTGACATCATGATTAGTGCACAGGTGTGCCTTAGACTGTCCACAATAAAAGGCCACCCTGAAATGTGCATTTTTTTTGCTTTATTGGGGGTCTGGGGACTCAGAACCAGTCAGTATCTGGTGTGACCACCATTTGCCTCATGCAGTGCAACACATCTTCTTCGCATAGAGTTTATCAGATTGTCAATTGTGGCCTGTGGAATGTTGGTCCACTCCTCTTCAATGGCTGTGCGAAGTTGCTGGATATTAGTGGGAACTGGTACACGCTGTCGTATACGCCGGTCAAGCACATCCCAAACATGCTCAATGGGTGACATGTCCGGTGAGTATGCTGGCATGCAAGAACTGGGACATTTTCAGCTTCCAAGAATTGTGTACAGATCCTTGCAACATGGGGCAGTGCATTATCTTGCTGAAACATGAGGTGATGTTCATGGATGTATGGCACAACAATGGGCCTCAGGATCTCATCACGGTATCTCTGTGCATTCAAAATGCCATCAATAAAATGCACCTGTGTTCTTCGTCCATAACAGATGCCTGCCCATACCATAACCCCACCACCACCATGGGCCATCGATCCACAACATTGACATCAGCAAAGCGCTCACCCACACGACGCCACACACGCTGTCTGCCATCTGCCCTGAACAATGTAAACCGAGATTCATCCGTGAAGAGAACACCTCTCCAACGTGCCAGACGCCATCGAATGTGAGCATTTGCCCACTCAAGTCTGTTACGGCGACGAGCTGGAGTCAGGTCAAGACCCCGATGAGGACGACGAGCATGCAGTTGAGCTTCCCTGAGACGGTTTCTGACAGTTTGTGCAGAAATTGTTTGGTTATGCAAACCAATTGTTTCAGCAGCTGTCTGAGTGGCTGGTCTCAGACGATCTTGGAGGTGAACCTGCTGGATGTGGAGGTCCTGGGCTGGTGTGGTTACACGTGGTCTGCGGTTGTGAGGCCGGTTGGATGTACTGCCATATTCTCTGAAACGCCTTTGGAGACGGCTTATGGTGGAGAAATGAACATTCAATGCACGAGCAACAGATCGGGTTGACATTCCTGCTGTCAGCATGCCAATTGCATGCTCCCTCAATGCTTGTGGCATCTGTGGCATTTTGCTGTGAGACAAAACTGCACATTTCAGAGTGGCCTTTTATTGTGGGCAGTATAAGGTACACCTGTGCACTAATCATGATGTCAGATCAGCATCTTGATGTGGCACACCTGTGAGGTGGGATGGATTATCTCAGCAAAGCAGAAGTGCTCACTATCACACATTTAGACAGATTTGTGAACAATGTTTGAGAGAAATGGTAATATTGTGTATCTGGAATGAATTTTAGATCGTTAAGTCCATCTCATGAAAAATGGGAGCAAAAACAAAAGTGTTGCATTTATATTTTTGTTGAGTGTATATATCCACCCCAACTTGTTTCTTTCCCACTGGCATAGCCCCTGGCATCAGCTGCAGGGGTGTGTTTGCATGGGGAAACCTTGGCTGGAAATGAAGAACACATTTGACCCCTTTTTTTATACACATAGAAGGGAACAATATGCCACGAATCACTGTAGAATACCTTCATTAAAATGTGTGAAAGGTGCGCGAGCTGTCTGGTACCGGCACCCGATCAAACTGAATAGAAAAAAGTCCTCGACAATCAGAGTGTGTCTCTAGTGTCGTATCAAATGGTTTTATACAGGAGCAATAGTGTGGCGTCTTCAAGGTCAATCAAGGACTGATAGTCTCAAAAGAACTAGCTGAAAGGTTAAGTGAGTACCGGTCTTGTGAAGGTCCACAGCTTGCAGGGAGTTTGGGTGAGTCATGCCTCACAATGGTGTGGCTTAGCTTTTTTGAGCCTGATCAGTCTAAGCAGCTTTCAGCATGTCAGGTGAAAATATGTGCCATTTATCTTACATACAATTCAACCTTTGTAAAAACGTATTTTGAAATATTGTGTGTGTGTGTGTGTGTGTGTGTGTGTGTGTGTGTGTGTGTGTGTGTGTGTGTGTGTGTGTGTGTGTGTGTGTGTGTGTGTGTGTGTGTGTGTGTGTGTGCGTGTGTGCGTGTGTGTGTTTTTGTGTTAAATACCAAAGAATAAGGCGTCTTTAGGAGGGTTGCCGCGAGTGATGAGGAAGTAGAACAGAAACACGACCACCAACACAGCAACGCCGATTCCCAGGATCACATAAGGCCTGTGGAAGAACAAGAATACGACTGTTATCGTTAAAAAAAAATCTCCCTGCTGACACCAATCTCCCTCTGACTCTCTGCTTCATTCCATTCACTAATTAGTTTCTCCCATGGACAATGTGCCAGTCTCTGTAATGCTAAATTAGTAAATGATGATGAATGGGAAGGGAGACAAAATGGTAATCTACAACAATCCAGATTTAGCAGAAAGAGTTCAGAAGTATGAAACCTGTGTGGTAGATGCACTGCGCCCAGCAGTCGATATGATGCCAGTCATCATGTTTTCTCTACTGGAAGAACTTCCTACAGAGCACGTCATTGCATTTTCTCTACTGGGAGAACTTCCTAGAGGGCACTTCTTGTTTCCTCCACTAGAAGGGCGTCCTAGAGGGAATTTCATATTCTATCTACCATAGATGTATCCAAGTGTAACATTGACTTTCTGCGTCTCAGGTTGCTTTTAATCCAATCTTTTAAAACCATTGAGTTTGAAGATCCTGACATTTGGCAAGAAAATTCTGATTCTGTGTTGTTGGTATTTATGATTAAACTCTTCTGTCTTTGCATTATATGCATTGGATTGCGCGTTTTGTTTTATCCAATTTTTCCAAAGACAAAGTTACATAATTATGATTTTTTATCCATATTGTATATGTCTGGTATAGTTTCCTTTTGTTAAACTCTAGATGTTCAATATTCCACCTCTCCTACTGTAGTGGTGGCCCACACAGTGGCTTAAAAGCACTGCTTTACAGAGGTTTCATCAATCATAGGCAGAGGTGTGGGAAGCAGCAAGGTAAGGCCACGTTAGTTCAGCACTGCCCTCCATGTTTACTGGTCAAAGGTAGCGCTGCCATGCACTGGAAAAGATTAATGTGCTCAAGGTATCTGCTGGTAAACAACATTACATACAGAAAAAAACTTGCTCTGTGTGCTAACAGACGGAAAACAAATGCTGCGAGAGCAAAGGGAAGCTCCCTCGCTGCCTCTCCAATACAACAGCCGGGAAGATTTATGCACACAATACTGTTTGTTTGCAGAGTGGAAGAGCACAAGGCATATTGTATGTCAAGAGCAATTTATCAAAGTCTTCGGGGCAGTCTGTATTGATTGTCAATGTCCACACACTCGGTGGGGAGGGGGGGGGGGGGGGGGGGGGGTAACAGAAAACAGCAGACATTCACACAGGAGGTGTGCAAAGGTCTGATGGATGGAGGTAGCCTATATCTCGCAGGAAAAAGTGTGAAGGAGTGGAATGTGTTTTACCACGAGCGCTGTTTAGTCGGGTTAAAGTGATGCGGCACACAATCATGAACTGTAGACACAACTATAAAGGCAGCATCCAAATAAAAGGGCAAAACGGATAACCACTGAAAAGTATCCCTTTAGAAAAGTAATTATTTTCAACATTACATCTGATTATCACCACAAGTCCTCTTCCCGTTCCCTTCCTCTCTGCTCCCCATTCATTCTCTTGATCCTCCGAGAAATGTCAGGTTTAATCATTTAAAAGGTTTACACAACTCAAGACCCAATTGGCAAATACACACTCTGAAAATTGTGGAATTTGCGGTGCTGGACGTGGTGGAGAATTTATGAGGTATGGTCACAGTCAAACCTTTAGCTGTAAGCTTACAGTGTGCTCTAGTGGTGGTGAAGTATACTGTCTGTAATCCTGGAACTGCATTATGATACATACATACTTACTTACTTTCTGTATATTTCATCTCTTGTGTTTTATTGGATGCACAAATAAGGAATCAACTCAAATCGAACCGCCTACACAGCATTTAACTGAGAGATAAGAAACAAATGGTATGACTTACTCTTGAAACTCAGGAATGGTGTTCATGGCATAAAGAATGCCGAGGGCAGAAAATGAAAACAAAAAGACGAAGGTCTCCATCTCTTGGAAAGCTGTTCCCTCCTGCCAGAATCCACAGCACTGCCAAAAAATATACCAAATATTAAATATTCAAACGATGCCAATACATCAATATATTTATAGGAACTGGAACAAATGAAATAAATATTGAAAGTAGAATCAAATTATATGAGCCTTATGAGATCTGCAATTTTGAACAGAATGGGAAAAGAAGCAGAGAAGGCTCTTACCGTCTGGCTACCCTTTCGGTGGATTAATCAAATTACAGCTGGCCTGAGGCAGACGTGGCCTTTACTGGGAAAATAATGAAGTGGAGACAAAGAAGCTTTTGGGGGGAAAAGTTATGCAATTTGGTTTTGTCAGGGATTTACATAAATCATATTAGCGAATAGGCCTACATTCCACTCTATGCAGCAACAGGCTCTGTCAGGTGATTCCCGTTCTACAGAGCACTTAATATTGTGTTTTATGAAATGTGTGCATTGCATGCTATTGATGATATACTCACAAATGGAGATGTGATTTAATAATGTCAGACCGAAGCACTCTGTTGTGTGAAACACGGAGCCGAATCCCAAATCAAATGCATGTGGAAGGTCATTGAATGTATTGTGGTCGGTGATGTCATGTTAAGTGTTTGTTTAACTTGTTTCTTGTGTTTAATGTTTTGTCTTTGTTGTGATCATAAAATACAAGTATCATCACCATCGTCATAACCAACAAATACCATGATTGATGGATGTGACAGTATATGTTGTGTGTGTGTGGGGGGGAGGGGGGGGGGGGGGTCTCAGCCCATGGAATTATGTTAAATGCTAAATTCTTCAATAACTTTGCTCAAACGATTACGACTCCCTAATCCATTTCACTTCAAACACACTTCAAGTGTTTGCACTCCTTTTCCAGCAGGGTGCACCACATTCAAGCTAAACCTGCAGAACTTCTTAGCAATTGAGTTACAGCTAGTTTTGAGATACAACATCCAAATTTCCTTTTTCATTCAACATATTCTAATTGTAATCTGTGTCTGTGTTTTGGGAATTGGTGCATTTTTCTGCTGTGATAAAGGTGTAACTGCATTGTGCCAGGATGCATTTTTTGTGCTATCATTTTTTGTGCACCACCACCTTGCTGACATGAGACAATCAGACAGGGAAGACAAAGCACAACCCTGCCAGTATCTCTCACACACAGTACCTTACATTTGAACACACACACACACACACACATGCTGTCCTTTGCTTCCCACCATCCTCCTTTGTTGGGAAAAGGGGGGACTGTTATACCAGGAAAGCAGTGGCAGCGCTTGTTTGCTGGAAACAATTGGAGCTCTTCCAGCTCTGTCGTTCAATAACGTGAAGTGGACAGATGGATGCCAAAATAAGACCGGCGGGAGCATCATGGACATATGCAATCTGTTTAACATCTAACAGGAAATACACTTTTAGACAATAACTGTGGCATGGCGGGCATGTTGGCCAGGTGATTTGTTCAAATGAAATCATTATGTATGAAACACGGATGAAGTATATTTGGTTGCAGTTGCACAGAAAATCTTTAGCAAAAAAAACAGGTTTAATGATCTATGTTATTCTCCCAGTTCTAACTTATTTGTATGTCATGTTTGCTCTCTTCTCTATTGCACATTTGTATTACTTTGTCCATATGCTCTTCCATGCAGTTGTGTGATGCTTTCTTTCAAGTTAGTCATTAGCAGATTATTACTGTCATTAGTAGTGGGAGCGATAGTAATCGTCGTAGCAACAGCAGTGGTATTGTGCATGGGCTAAATTTAGGTCCTTAAACTCATGAAGGGAGAAAGTAAATAATTGCAGAACCTTGCAACTCCAAATATGTTTCGTGTTAGAAATTATGTACAAATTCATTCAGGAAAATCAGGGAATTTATTTGTCATAAATTGCTTAGTTCTTGTGCCAATATATGTATTTTACCAAGATTTGTTGTTTTTTACTCCAGGAACTTGAGGAAATGTCTGCGAATAAAGAATACAAAAAAAAAAAAAAAAAAAAACGATGGACTCTCAACTCCAATAGCCGATTGGAAGTTTTGCAGCATCACACTCTATAAAGAAGCACAAGCATATAAATAACAGTTAATGTCTCTTAGGGGACATTTATTTATAGACCTCTTTCCAACAACAATTCGGTTTGGAAAGGCCTGACTCAATTTTCAGATATTATAGAGTTTAAAAACAGAATTTACTTCTTACAAATATGTATATACCTTACCATATGGTGTGACATGCACATAATATACAGTTTGAATTTGCAGGCTGGAGCATTGAGTCTTACAGATATGTAACATCAAGTAGTACATTTAGATTTAATGAACATTCTGGACTGAGTTTATTATTAATACTTATCTATTTACATTAAGGCAAATAACTTAGCTGTAACTTGATAATTCCTCGTTTTTATGTATTCATTTTACGTCACGTCGATGACCTATTTATGGCCTTGCTTTTTTTCTTTTTTTTAGGCTCGCGAGCGGCAGTGCGCGTGACGACAGCGGCGGAAATATTTTTTCGCTATTCAAAATGGCACCGTCTCAATCAGGAAGTGAAGAAAACAACTAAGAAGAATAAGTTGGATAAAATCCCTAATTTCGGCTACTTTGACGCGATTCTTCGTTCGCAATCGGAGCGTTGGCTGGGGGTTCGGATTTGGCACCAGAAACATATTCACGGTGAGTGTAATTCGAGGTTATTGTGGAAAAGGCGAGCGACACATCGGCAGCTGCCTTTCTAACAAGATGCGTCCTGGGCAGCCTCTCCTAGGCGCGCACGTTTTCAACGACGGGCTGCGCCGGTTCTCCGGCGACTGCCTTGAGGTTTTGGCGTTATCTCGGGCGACGATGTCGGTAAACGTTGTATTATTTTGAGACCGAGGGGAAGTTGGGAAGCTGTAGTAAATTCAGGCGAGACGTGACGGTATTGATGCTTCGGTTTTTCTGTATGCCACCGGCGGGGAAGGCCAGCGACAGAACCAGGCTAGCTAGTTACTACGTAGCTGGCTAGCAATAAGCTATCCACATTAGTTTACCAGCAAGTAAAGTGTTATTCCGTGCTAACGTTACTCACATAAGTATCATGTTCCCCTTTTCCCCACCAGTGGCAGAAAGTCACCTTTTATTATCTCAATACAAACGAACTAACGGTAGTTGGGTAGCGACGTTAATCCAATAACACAGGCTATGTACAAAACGAACATACCCAAAGTCATAGAACGGCTACGAGCTAAGCTAAGATAGCTAGCACAATTGGCTACCCGAAGTATGCCTAGTATTACTAGAAACTGGTGTATGACCTCGCTGTATTTTTCCTGTGATCGTTGGATGATTAATTGAAGTGTAGTTAGTTAAGTTAGCTTTCTTGCTAGCGCTTGTTAAACCGTCGGTTGCGTGTTTTTGTCGATCGGCAGCTAACAGTGGTGCCACCGTAACGTAGAGCCTCGCAGCCTTTTCTTTGTGCTGTGTGGGAACAGTGAGCCTCTCTGTCCTCTAGTTTTCTTTAGAAGAAGTCACATTAAGCTGTACTACGGTTTATGTTAGTGGTTGTTCCGTGAGAAACCCGGAGTTCCACGTAAACGTATCCCCCTTTGATGCGTAAACATTGAACACGGCGGAGAATATCGGCTTCATGCTAGCCGAATTAAAAGAAAGCGACGCGTTCGTTTTAATCGTAATCTCGAGCTCGTTCAAATCAACGTCAGTTCTCACAACGCTTTCGGGGATACAGCTCCAGTTTTGTGCGGAGATTTATCAGCGTAGGAGGTGTGACGTTATGCTCGGAAATACTATACATAAGTGACTAAACTTTTGTGCACAATGAAGTTAGCCGACTGTAAACATCGTGTATGCAGTACCCCCCCACCCCCCCATTTTAACTTAAATGATAGCGTCTGAGCTGTGTATGCAGCAGCTCAAGAATGTGTGTAATTAAAGGTAGCCTTCATTATGCTACTGTACCACAATGATGTGACTAAATGTGCACTACGAGTTTAGGGAAAACAGCCACTGGCGTTTTCTTTTAATTTTATAGCTTCTGTGTTTTTAAGATGTAAAAAAGAGGACCTGAAAATGTTGGCTTAAAGGAGTCATCACCTGATTTTATACGTATCCAGCCCCCCTTGGATCGCTTTGGATCAATTCGTAAAACTTATTAGAAAAAAAAAAAAAAAATTTAATCAAACATTGAGCTTGTTCTGACCCTTTTTCGTACCGCGATTTTATCACGCGAGATTACGCGCGAGGTTTTGACTGGTCCGGATGTGCATTGTATAATATGTAATGAGGCGCGCGTTGATTCGCCGCAGGAAGGACAGAGCCGGGGGGGCTTGCCTGCATGCAGACTCCAAAACATAATGGCGGCGCTTCGGCGATTTCAGGTAGCGGACGGGGCGGGGTTGGGTGGTGAAAGAGGGGTGGGCTTATGCAAGTAGCCGCCACGGTGACGTCACCGAAGGCGCAGAATCAAAATCTCGTGCTTTAGGAATGCACACCCTTGTGTGCTATTCCTGTTCGGAAAAAGAGCAGAAGCGAAAAAACGGCGCCACTTTCAAACTCCAGCCTTTCAGGCAAGTTTCAACTGAGGTCAAACACAGATATGCATGTTTTAACAAGAGAAATTGCGATTTCCGGGTGATGACTCCTTTAATATATGACAGAAACCATACATTCTGGGATGACTGGGGGTAGAACAGTGGAGGTGGAGGAGTGACCAAGAGGAAATGAAAATAGCTCTCACAGAGCTGTCCCCTCTAGTTTTTTTTCCTCTTTCCTGCGATGTTCAGTCTTTAGTTTCCACTGTGCCTGTTGCCTGCAGCCAGGGCTAGCCAGGCCTCATGCAAGCCTTGACATAGTGGGTTGCTATGGTGGTTGCCTGGCTATTTTTCTTATTATGTCACCCCCCTTGTCAATGGATACTATTAGGTAACTGCTTGGTTCCTATCTTTTGAGTGCCCTTAACCCCGGTGACATGGTCAGTGACCTTGGTGTCACTTGTTGACACCAAAAAAACCTGACTCGCCGAACCTTTCTTGTTTCACCTGTTCAAGTTCTAGTCTAGTAAAACAGCAGGCGGCTGTGCTCAAGACAAAGGAAAAGCTTTATCGTAAGGTGTTTTTCTGTTTTTGTTGTCTTTTGGTGTAGCCAAAATAATATAATTCACTAAATATTTTATCAACCAGTGTGCCCTGTAATATTGTAAGCATGCCTGCCCACTCTCACAGTAATGCTAACTTCTGAGTTAAGTTGCCCATTTGTGCTCCTCCTTTTTCTAATTTCCCACTGTGTCAAACAATTGATGGCTGCCTGCCGTGCAGGGACTCTCAGGGTCACAACACTCCAGAACAGTTGATGCCGGGGTTAGAGCCTACAGCATCGGAAAGGATGATACACAGAGAAAATGGGGGTATTTCACAAAGCAGTTAGCATGTCGGTCGGAAAACTTTGAAACGTTGCATGATTTTCTTAAATGTTCTTCAACGTAATGTTCCAGTTCTGTTTATTGGATTCGGATAATATTTTCGGCTTTTTTAATTTTGTTTGTTTAGGATATTATTGTTTTTGGAAACACTCATTGGGGTTAACATCTGTGAACAACCGTGGCTTGTGCCCCCTGGTCTTGTGACTTGGCTTCCATTCTACTGCTGCTTTCGTCTTTGCAAGCCCCCTTTCCCCCCACCTCTCCAATTGGTGCCAGTGATAAATCTAATTTATGGCCCATGGTCTGATTAGAGTGAGAGTGAAAAATGTGGAGTGGAGGAGGGGAGTCAGGGGCTAGGTAATATGTTTGATTCAGTTCCTGCTTTCCTGGAATCTGGCCTTCATTAGATAATAGTTCATGTATTAAACATAGCATGGATGTTTGGCCAGAAGAGAATGAAAGAACAAGTGGCGGTTGTTAGGGGAATATGCGGCCATATTGTTCACGTCTACGCTGTGACAAGGAACAAATAGGTTCTCTACAATGGGCTATTTGACTATCCCATGTCCCAACTAGTATCCAGACCTGGAGGCTATGTCGACATCTCCCATAAGAGCTCTGTAAGACCTGACAGAAGAGCATGCCACAGTCGAGCATTCCTCACCACTTTGCCTTATGGTTTTCTGTGGAAAAGGGGTGTTAACGCCCTTAGAAAAGCAAACATTGATTTCAAAACTCATCCGGTGAGGAAATAGAAGAGAAATATCAGTGTCCACACAGATGACTGAATATCTTGTGTCATTATTTCAGTTTTCAGGATGGATTTAATACCAGGGGAGTAAAAAAAAAGAAGGCAGACTGGACTGAAGAGCTCATTTCTGCCACATTAAATTCCCAAAGAGTCGCAATCTTGTTTCCCAACATATGGCGGTCCTGCCTGCATTGGGAGTCTAATAGCAGACTCGCATGGCAATCAGTAACACACAGGTTCGATCCTCATCGCAGTGGGTTGTTGATTTCAGTCTTTTAACACGAAACCCATTTCCTGTGATTAATGTAAATGCCGGAGTGGAATGATAGAGGATATAATAGCTATATTGCAAATTAGCAAGCATTCATCTATTAGTATTTGTCTCATCACCTCTGAGTGTAATCTTGATTGCAGAGACGTTTTCCACATTCTCAAAAGGGCGTCTCTGCTCGTAGCCTGTAGATCATTAGTGGTGTGAATGCAGCGGGTTCAAATTTAGTTTTAGACCTAACTTTGGAGGGTTTTTATCCCCCCCCCCCCAATTTCTGTCCTAAACATGCCCCCTCTCTCTGCTCTGAGCTCTCAGTCACGCTCAGACTGGAACAAAACAAGTAACCGAAGCAAACTCTCAATGTGGGTGCCTTCGAAACTAGTGAAGGGTGTCTGTAGCCAACCACACATTTTCAGCAAATCAGTTTCCTGTAACAACAGTTATGCTAAGTTGAGGGTGGAGATGGTCTTGGTAAAAGCTAGACCACAGCCAAAGTCATCACTGGCCACCGTAGATCCTTCATGCTGGGAGGGTACTCAGTCAGCAGATATGATCACTGCACACCACACCGTGGACAAAGCGGGCTATAATTGTGCAGAATAAGTCACCTTTTAAAAATGATTTGACTTTCTGTGCTGTAAAACATCAGAAAGGCAGTTTGTAACTGCAGTGTCCTTTTTATGTTGACTCAAGACAATCATCTGTTAAACACGTTACAGGATACCCTAAAGCCAATAGTTTGGTGAGGTTTACTAGTAAATAGTCTGAGTAAATGTTTGCTGTTATTATTTACAGAACACAGGACGGACAATAAATTGATCCTCAGGATATTGAGAGATAAACAATCTGCGTCGGTCAGCCTGTTCGGACAGCTTCTCCCAGCTAGTTCAGTTTCACTTCAAGCCTTTTGCCACATTGTGACCCATTTTGTCCCACACATTGTTTTTCCCAATCACCTTTTTCTACATTTTTCGAGAGCAAATTGTGCCCGTGTGACTCATTTTCTGCATGGTTTACCGACTTGCAGGGCTTTTACTGCTCAAGATTACGATTGCAGCCTCAGTGGAAACCAGAGCGATGAACTGAATTGAACCAATGTTAGCATAGTAAAGTGGCACAGACGCAGACGGCTCCCCTGACGCTGTGCATGTGGGGCAATGTGGCCTCGCCTGCCAGAGAAGAGAGGTCAATCTGAGTGGAGCAGAGTACTGTCTGGATGTGAACGGTGGCAGAGTTCACTAAACACTTATCCTGGCACTGATTTTAACTTTTAATTTATGGAAGGAGTACAAGCTATTTAGATACCGAGACATCTGATTGCTCCAGTTCCCATTTCAGGATAGCTTAAGTAGGAGCCCAAGAATACTACTGGTGCTGTGCAACATATTTGGAGTGGACTTCCTAATGTGTGCTTCTGACGCAAGGCATGCGTGTTTTAAAACCTGTCTTGTATCCTGCACACTGGTGCAGTGGTTCAGATTGGGCTCCCCGTGTTATTTTGTTTGCTTGTGAAATGTGCATCTGATAGCCTTTGCCTGGTGTTTTGACTGACACCGATTAGCCACGGCTGGGGAGGGGGGGGACCAGCTGCCTCCAATCAGCAGGAGACTCCACCGAGGGGTCAGGCTGGGTGAAAGGGAGACAGGAACATGAGGGAAATGGGTACATGACTAGCACATGACGAGAGAGGCTATCACTAGAAAGAAGAAGGGGATAGTGTTGGAAATGGGAAAGAAGTAGGCAATATATCCGAGATAATATGAGGCCGGTGATGGAAACAGTGCTGCAGGAATGTGCTAAAAAAGTTAGCATTTTTGCACTTCTAGGATGTGGTTGTGCCCATGGACGATGATCTCGGGGATCAACGATAGTTGCCAATAGCCATGCCTTTACCAATGTTGAGACGATATGCGTCTCATCTTCACATTACTGTATACAATTATGAACATTAATAAGCTAAATTGATTTTGCCCAGTCGTGGTTTCACAGCCTCATGACACAGACACTGCTCACGCACCCTCGCTCAGACTAAATATAGCTGTATCAAACGGAGCTACTTTCATAACATTAACATTCAATATATTATTAATATCTTACAGGAACATTGCATACAATAGTCCACCTTCTCTTCCCCTTTCTCAAACACACACAGTCAAAAGTAGATGTAATCATTTCCAGAATTTACAACATGATTTTATCTATATTATATATCATCTCCACAGCATATATCTCCCCTTTTAAATTTTGAACTTTTCTTTGTTTTCTTTTCATAAGCAGCGACAGAAACGGACACAAATTGTACAAACTTTGCTTTTATAGCTCTGAGAAAATACATCCAGAATCAAGTGCTTGCACATTAATCGTGGTCGCAAACTCATAACCTTCAGTGCTTTTGTACACACATTTGATCTGGTGAATTTGTTTTGGTGGGGACCTCACTCGTTGAACCAGAGAAACGGGGTAGAAGGTAGAGAGCCACACTTGGCTAGTGTCGTCATCCTTCTCGTCAGAGGAAATTAGATGTCAGAGGAGGAAGGGGCAAAGAGGCAGCTAAGTGGATGGTTTTCTCTGATCTAGTCAGCCTTTCATCTATTTCTGGTGGGTGCTGCTGCCGGTGGTAAAAGTAGAGGGATTTGCTCCTCAAATGAGTGACATCAAGCCACTGCAACCCAGCGTCTGATCTTTGTCTGCTTCTCGGCTCTTTGAGGCACTCAAGCTCCTTTCCACCTTTTCTTTCCTCTTTTCTTTATTTACCACAACAAAGGGGATCCTGTGAGCCACACAAGCTTCATTAAGCCCCCCCCCCCCTTAATGGATAAATCACTTTAATGTCTCATTCAGCTGGTGTCTGTGGGCTCAAAGATATTTATCATGGTGAAAAAATGGTGCCAAATCGCAGCTTGGAGTGCGTTGATGAGAATCAAATTAAGATAAATTGTTATCCCTTTGTAAGTTGCTAAATCATCGAACTCTTTGCAGTCAGACCGAATCATTCAATTGCCCGCCCGCTTGTTCGATGTGTTTCTGTATGCCGTCCCAGTCCAGAGAGCCTCTTTGATAAATATTTGAACGGGCGAAATGCAATAACAGGCGCTTCAAACCCAATTTGTTTCCATTTGCCGGCTTTTGATAAGATGGCAGATTCGGTTATGCAGACATTCAATCATTCTCTATCCAGTGTCCCACTCGGTCACCGGGCTGTCCTCGGCCCCTTTTATGGCAATGTCTGTAACGCTGAATGGAATTTGTGGTTGTGGGGATGGGAACGAGAACAGATTGGTAGCTAATGTGTATGTCCTTCCATCGATGTGCTTATGGGCACAGTATGTATCCTGTGCTTGTGCAAGCTGAGACAAGGATAGGCCTTTTGTGTTTGGAAAAGGTGCCAATTAATAATGTAGCCTGTTTTGAATAACGAAGCCCTGTCTTTCCTTGGGAAGTAACTTGTTCCTTTTTATGAATATTTCATCGGGGGAGCTAATGAATCCAGCCGGTCGACACAATCATAACCAACTAACGGCCCCCTCGCTGCACCGGTGGAAGGCAGCTGGGCCTTGATCATTCCTAACCTGATTACTGGCGATGCTGATGGACGGATTGGTGACGAGTGAGCCTTGTGCGTCGGGTTGAATGGTTGTCGTTAGACGGCTTGTTAATAGTGAAGACGGATGCGGACTACAGAGGGAGAGTGACAGATGCCAACACTGGGCTGTTGCATGAGGAGCTTTTGTGTACTATGCATATACTTGTCTGTGTTTTTCCCCTTCATAGACAGGATAGCAGCCATTGTGTCTGCCATGTTCAGCCAGTGCTGTTGAGTTCACAGACACCGAGTTACCATGCAAGTGACATCGTCGTGACCAAGTTTCGATCCATTTCCCACGCTAAAAGTGTAAACTGTCATGCATGCTACCGGTATGTAGGCTGCTGCTTTTTGCTCATACGAAGGTGTGAAATGCGTCTGCTTTAGAAGCCCTGTGTGCCACATGGAGCTGATCTTGAGAATGTGCTTAATGAAGAGGAAGTAGAGCTGCACGCTGAAGGATTTTCTCTGGACCTTAAGAAGGATTAAGTGCAGTGCCCAAAGAAAAGGCAAAGGGACGAGTGTGACTGGAAGTAAAGGAGTATATGCTTTTCCACAGTTGTACCGTCTCCAGCCAGGAAGTGAACTCATTGCAGGGACACACAAGAGTGCGATATTGACTATGCTTCTGTCTTAACCTCAGCTGTTCTCCCCCGTCATACATTTCCTTCTACCAAACACGTGTTTTGTCCTGATGACTTAAATGCCTACAAGGTAATTAATGAGTTGATACTTGTAAACAGCAAGACAAGGTGCATATACACACATCATTTAGTTGCGTGTAGAAGTATGACTCCATGTCAACACTCCACATGTGAGTGTGCGTTCGTCAGCGAGATGGCACACACGCGCCAGGCAGGCTGGTGGTTCTCGTGAGCGTTAATCGTGATTTAGCAGCTTAAGGAAGTCACACTTCCCTGGACGCTCCCCATGTGCTCTGGGTACTGATACTCGCTGAAGGCCACCAGCTCTGCAAACAGACCTTTTTTTACCACACTGCAATTACCCCTCACCTGACGCACTCGCAAGCACATGTTAGTGCTGTGATCGACAAACGCATAGTGAACACGCACATCTTGTGTTTTCTGAAGTGGCAGAGGCATGCTGCTTGTCTCTCTCTCTCTGGCTGACAGACAGGCACAGTGACTCACACGGCCAAAGGGAACCAAACGGCCTAGAAAAGCCTAGAATGTGGCCACATCGCTGGAAATAGTGTTTCTAATGTCACTGCAGTCGTGCAGCCCTTCTGTCCAGATAAGTCAGTATGTGTGTTTTGGTGTGTTCAGCGCATAGCGTTAGGGGCTTGTCACAGTTTCTAAAGATTTTACAAATACTGCACATGAAATGGCCTAATCTCCCTGCAGTGAGCTTTTGCACCAGGCCACACACACACACACACACACACACACACACACACACACACACACACACACACACACACACACACACACACACACACACAGAGAGATGGGAGGGGGTTGTACAAAAACCAACAGTAACCTTTTGAAGTAATTAATGGATTACACTGAGGAATAATGTCTCTCTGGAATAAAAGAACCTTTAAGTTTTTTGTGAGCATTACATTTATGTGGATAAATATTTATAAGAATGTGAACATTTTGTTTAAAATATCTATCAATCACTGTCTCTTCTATTCAAACAATGGCTCCCTTTCTAAAATGTGTTTGTGCTCGATGCAACTGTATCACGGTGTTCAGTTTAACATTAGGCTCGTATCCTATCTGTGATGCCACAATCCAAACCCTAGCTTTGCTGGTAACTTTGACATTCAAATTATTATCATCTTACAAAAACATTGCATGCAAAAGACCATCTTCCCTTCTCTTTGTTATGCTTTCAAAACAAACAAACACACACACACACACACACACACACACACACACACAGAGAGACAGACACGCAGCAAACAACATCGAGCTCCTCGTTTTTCTGATTGTCTGTCCTCAATCCAAAAGTCAATATTTATTGAAATGATAGCCGGAATCATTTCCATTATTCACATCATGTTTTTCATCCAAGTAAATATTCTGCTTCAATCCATATTTGTTGTCCAAATGGAGCTTAGAGCAAGGTTTTGGTGAGCAGGCAAAGATGCCAAATGTCAGATTCCTGGAAAAGAGACGGCAAAGTTGTTTAAAAATACTCTCATGCTGCTAAATGGGTTCAGCGGGCAAAGACGCTGCTCTACAGTAGGATGCAGATTTTAGACATAATTTTTTTATAACTGACTTGATGGTAAAAACTAGTTATAATCACCTTTTTATTGGTGTAGGCAAAACCAAATGATCTGTCCACTAATCGGCACAGACCTAAAGACATATTTTGCTTCATGCGGACTAAAATGCAAAAAATTGAGACGTATTTAAATAACCAGGCACGATTACAAAAATGACTTGTGTGTTTGTTTTTCATGAATGAACTCGTTGTGTCCCTTGTGCTGCATGTTTCGTTCTTTATCTTTTTGTTTTCTTTCTCCCATATCTCCAACCTCCTTGTGCCTACTGATAGCGTTCCTCACCACCTCCCTCTTCCTCCCCACGGTGGTTAGGAGTAGTAGGGGGTTTGGCCGTTTTCCGGTAATGAGAGGCCTTCCAGGAAGGAGATATGTGGGACCACTCTTGCAATGATCAGTATCGATTATCCTCAGAGGAACGCTGGAGGGGTGGGGAGGGTGGTTCGGTAACAGGGAGACGACAAAGAGACATTTCTCTGTTGCTAAGAGACGGTAACTAGCATGGTGCCGGAGGGTGACGTGGCTACGGGGGATGGAATGACAGTGCCGGACTGCTTTAGCTAATCAGGAGCACCAGTGTGTTTTCAGCTGTCAGACTGTCCAGACCCAATAAATACATATATTACTACTACCATTACTGGACATTTATGTATTCTGGCTTTCACACACGCTGATATATTGCTGCAGTGACCTTTACTCTACTGTCACCGAATAATCCCTGGATGTAATCATTCACAGACTCAACACTACAACCGTAGTTTCACATGCATCACTGCTGAACCACAGAATTCAAGAGAATAACAAAGTATCACGGTTCAGTTTCAGTTTCTCGCTCTCTCCTGCTCACCCATTTGCAGTACACTTTCTCTTCCTCTCACTCACTTCTTCTTCTTCCTCCATGCTATTTTGTTAGTACTAGTTGGTTGTTTGTACACCCAGGTGAGCCCAGATGGAAGGAGGGTCGAGATAGTTAAATTCAGATAGTGACCTCATGCTGCATAGAAAGCTTTCACGTTGGTTCTTCGACATTAGGCTACAATACATTTGTGACACCCGTATCCAGACAGCATCACACTGGCACCTTGAGGGGAAACTGTGTGCGTGTGTGTGTGTGTTGACTATGTGTGCAAGTGGTGAATGTGTTGGTGGTAAGGACTCTCTCCAACACACTCCAACACACAAAGGGCCTCTTATTTAGACCTTCATGAACTCTATTAGGATTTTGGCTATTACTTCAGCTTTGTCCCCAGTGAACACGCCTGGCCTGTGTTCCAGATTGGGGGCAAAGTGAATGAAGGAAGGGAGAGGGGAAGGAAGGTAATGGTTTGATTCATTTGGGGCTCAGGAGTGCTGCTGACGTTACACAGGCACGCATTGTGAAATGCTGAGAGATTGGTCAAAATGGTGAGATTTGCGGTATATGCGTTTGGTTTTCACCTGGGAAGTAACAAAGAATTCAGTTTGTTTTTTTAACTAGCTGGAATTACGTTTTCACCTTTTTTGAGTCCGTGTCTCATCATGGCAAAATGTGATCAATGTGAGACACCTACTGTCGTGGAAGCTACCACAGAAGTGATTCCAACTATGGAGAAGATCGCCCTCTAGCTCTAATGCACAGTTGAGATTAAAATGAAGGTGGAGTTCAAAGATGGCCATGGATGAGGCTGTGGTCTGAGTCCAGGCGGGGTAAAGGGTTGTCGGAAGTGGGGGAGGGCCATTGGCCTCCCGACTCTAAGCCCCTGGTCACGGCAAGTGTGATCCCATCGCAATATGCTCTCATTTTTATCTCTATATTTAACCCCATAATGCATTTGGATAGCGTGCTCAAACTGACTTCCTAGACATTATTCCACATTTACACTATGATAAAACCTTAGTGTGAGCAGGCAGAGTGACTGTGTGAAACCATATCAGAGGAAAGTAGGTAATTGTGGTCGGTTTCCAAATGATAAGATAGATGAGTCTGTCTCATGCATTCAGACAGATTGGAGAGTGACACTTTGTATTATAAATATGAAGAGAAGAATAACTCTAAAACTATGAAAATCATATATTTGTTTTGGTGGCAGTGGAAAGATGAATTCAGAAAGGATGAGCTTGTCCTTTTTTGGAGTTTAAAGTTTTATTGTAATAAATTAAAACTAAAGCAAACAGAGCTCCCAGTTGGATGACGAGAGAGAAATGCAGAATGAAGTTCAGATTGGGATACTTTGACATGTTTTCACCCTTGACGGGCATCCTTCAACACTTGTTTTGTCTGTAGATTGGCAACCTCGGGAATTTATAGTTGAAGGCTTACTTCATGACTTTGCTTCTGACAACATTGCCTGTGAATTTTAAAGCTGGATTCCGTTTTATTCAAACTAGGAAGCTGAATGCTGGTTTCCACTGAAGGTAGAAAGAGACACGCTCAAAACACAAGACAGTAGGACGTAACCATAAGTGAAATTAGCTTTTAACCTGCCAATACATTTGAAAACATCAGTACAACTTGCCCCTCTGCTTTTATATGTTTGGTGTAGGTTTTAATTTTCCAAATGTATACGTGTGGTTGTGTCTGATAAACAGAGAGACTACAGGGGGAAGCTTGTTAGCATTGCAGGAAGCCTTCTATGTCCAGACGGTCTGGTCTAGCTAGTCTAACCTGTCATGATATGGGACGCGAACAGCGTGAGCTGGAACTAAAGCACGCACACGCGCGGATTATGCTTTCTGCCGCCACATGAAGGCATTTTTCAATGCGTTGTTCGTTGCATTATTCCTTGCCTGGTTGACTCTGCCGTCGGTGTGTGAATGTGTGTGTGAATGTCAGTCATTGATGTAAAGCGCGTTGGAGAAAAGCGCTAAATAAATGAGGCTACATTTACCATTTATAACAACAACTTACAATTCTTCGTTGATAGAATTGCTTTACTTCAGAATAATCCCGGCCTGTTTGCTGTGTCGTGGACCCCCTGCCAGGATTTTAATTGGTCCTCTGATGACTGGTGAACCTTCAGCTGTGTCAGATGAACCAACTAATGAGGGTGGTCAATCAATACATATAAGCTGGCATTGCATTATGAATAGGATCAGAATTTAATTTGTGTGGCGACACAGGAAGAAGACCATGTATTTGTCTAATCTGATTCATGTTATAAAAGTTATTGATTAGTATTTTTAGCTCCATTTTCAGCCAACGTTGCAGCTCTTTCACTGTGCGTTCTTTGAGGGCATTGCAGGTGGAACAATTTTAAATGAATAACATTAGTCACATTTTGATGTTTATTGGTAATCTTTCCTAATTCCCCTGGCTGATTTTCCGTTAAATAACATTCATTGAAATGCATTGTGCATTTGTCTTATTTTGGCTGTGGTATTGATGACATTATTTGTTGTCTCCCTCAGGTCATGGAAAGCATTTACCTTGGTTAGAAGGAAGTACTATCTCAGAGGTCGGTGGCATTCAGAGGGTACATAGCCTATGTCAGCTGGTGGTCATGTGTGAAGCTGTGGTCTGATGCCCACCCTCCCCTCAGCGCTGGCCATGGACGGGGAGAACTACCTGCATCCAGAAGGCCCTCAGCTGGACAGCAGCTTGTTCTCTGTGGCCTCCTCTAACATGGAGGTATGATGTGGGATTTTATGATGATGTCAACTGCATTTTCAATTACCATTCAAGGCCTGTACTACATATACAAATGCATTTTTTCAGATTTCAGATATATTCCTTTAAGTAAACTGGAATAGTGTAATTTACCTTACGCACTTATAGGATATATTACATTTTGATGCAAATATTAGTATTTTCTGAATAGTGCTAGGCGTCAATCCCAAAGGAGTGTGCTTAAAAGCATGAATTGCATGTTGTGTAAGTATGGAATACGTAACAATGTTTTTTTTCTTAAATCACTATATCCAGCGTCGTGGCTAAAAACACTTTAGCTGTACCTTAACTTAAAGACACATCTGAGCACTAGTGCATATGGCTTCTGCAGAACAGTCATCTAGACATGAGTGGGAAAGGAAGTGGTTCTTCGTGTGGTATCCTTGTCAGGCACAGCTGTTATGAATTATTAGCATCATTAGTTGTTTTTCTGTCTCTTGTTTTTTTTTGTAAGCTGCTCAAAGTATTGAACATTTCCATTTGGATAAACTCAGTTTCATTTTTGATTGGAAGTGATCTTTTTACCAGAGAAAGTGCCCCAATGGTCTTATCAGCAGCACTAATAATTCTATTTACCTCCATTAGAGCAGGGTAGTGACAGAAATTCCAGAGATTTTTTTTTTGGGGGGGTGCATTATGGGAAAAGCCTATTTCATTTATAAGCGATTGCCTGGATTTTTGAAGTGGGATTGTATGAGGCACTTCCATGTTCAGTCTGTTACCACTGGTGGATGGAAGTCGGCATGCCCTGAGACTCTTGTCGACAAAAAAAAAAATGCTTTTACGTTCCAGAACAAGGGCATTGCTCGCCTGTCACTGCCTCAATCAGTTAGTAAAAATGGTCTAAATAGTGACATTGTACACTGATTTTGGATACATACCTCATACCAAAAAGTCTTGTATTTGTATTTCTGTTTTTATTCCTGAACATAACCAATTTTCATTGTGTTCTGTTTTTAGAGTTCAATATACGCCTCCTCTGGCTCCTGGGGATCCTACTCTCAGCAGGCTGGGTACAGCATACACTGCCCTATGCAATCTGGAAACCAGTAAGTGAATACATACTCACAAACACGTTTGACAATGCCCTGCATTATCACAAGCTGCAAAAATGACAGTATATCAGCGGAAAACATGAGTTATCATGAGTGTGCTATTTGTCTTCAGGGTGTCCTATGAATATTTTGCTCACGGTGTGTATATTATTTATGTGTATTTGTATATTTGACTAGTTTGTTATTGTGTGAGACAGCCGTCTCCTCCAAGCAAACACACTCCTGCTTAATTTATAGACCTTTGTTTTAATGAGTGCGTGTGCGTGTGCGTGTGCGTGTGTGTGTGTGTGTGTGTGTGTGTGTGTGTGTGTGTGTGTGTGTGTGTGTGTGTGTACTGTCATGTGGTTGTTTTTGAGCAGCGTCCTATGAACGGTAAATAACAGGTATTTTCTGTAATAGCAGTTTCATCTGTAGGCTTAGGTAAGTAGCTCGGTAGCAACCGTAAGCTATATATCACAGTGGGATACAGGTGTCTTTCCTTGTAGCAGAAAGCCCCACCATCATAACTGTGTCGGTGTCTGAAAAACTGTTAACAATGCAAATAAAAGGAAACTGAACATTCAATTAAATGATATGAAAATGTGAGATCCGAGTGTGTCTGCATATATTAAGGACGTATTATTTTAAAGACAAGATTTCATCCACTTCAGTGTTTCCCCATGAGTTACATAGGGCTGTTTCTCTCTTTATCGCAGTAAAGCTCTGGCTCTTTATGTCGGTAAAGTTTCAGTCATGTTCTATGTGGTGTCTGCTATTGTGATGATGCTGATGAATGCTGATGAGAAGAGTGACCGATAACTATTTGGAAAAGAAACTTTTAAAATGTAAAGAAACTTTAAAGTGGTACATTTGAGGACATCATTTGATGTTGTTTTAATTGGATTTTTTTCTTTTGATGTTTTCAACATGTTGGTTTTGCAATGAACTAATACCTCGTCATTCACAACGAATGGCCAACACTTTACATGATTCATATCAAGGTGAAGCTATTTTACTCATGTCTATACAATTGCACTTCTCTTTCCAACCCGAGGCCCCCTACAGTCCATTTCAAATAATGCAAGTTTAAGGCATTTTGGCAGGCCTGAGGTCCACCCACCACATTCTCACAAAATCGGGTGGGAAACGCTGCTCTTTGAGTCCAACGTGTAAAATGACTCTGATTTAGTCATCACCAGTGTCATACTAAACAAAACCCAGGAAGTGTTTGAACAAGTGGTGGTGTTTTTGCTGCCTGTGCTGCGTTTCTTTGAAAGCTCAGACGGCCAGTGACGTGAGAGCACGGCTTGTGGTTTTCAGGCTGACTCAAAGTTAAAACATTTCTGACATCATACTGGTTTCATGAGACCCCTAATATCAATCTACGAATATGAGCCTGTGGTTAAGATCCGTGTGATTTGAATACAGACTTGTGGCTTCATTATTGGGCTGCGAAGGCCCTCATCTAGAAGGAACAGTGGTTTCCAAAGGGGCTGATACAGCATTTTCTCTGTCACTGAATGGTCTGTCCCACAAAGACCAGATATGTTTTAACAAAGAAGTACGACTCTAATCGGGAGGTGGCTTTTTGTATCCACCTCCACTTAACAAGTTTCTTTCGTCTCTCTCAGTTTGAGGTTTTAAGGCTCCAGCTTTTACGTCTCTTCTTAGTCTTGTTGTTCAGTATTTTGGATCTTCATCCAAGCTCTTTTTTGCTCCTCTTTTCTTCCACAAGCCACAGGCTGCTGCTTACGTCTGACTGGCACGATGCAGTAATGATGTTAATTGATTTAACCTCAGCCACATGGCCATTGAGAAGGAGCAGAGGAGTGAATAGATCACATAGCACCAGTAGGGAATAGATGTGAATGGGCCGGTACTCTGTTAGCACTGATTGATGCACTGAATGATGTGCTCATTCACCTCTGCACAGCAGAAACTCTTCTTACGTGTCGTGATGAATACGCCACTGAGGCTTCTGACTATGCAGAGGTAGCAGAACAGGAGCAGGTGTATGATGGGAGCGCAGAGCGTTTATGTCATAACGGAAACTCCTTCACAACGTAACAAAAATCAATACGCTGGCCTTCTAAAATGTAGTATTTATTCAAAAACTGTTGCGTCAAGAAGTTGTTAGTTATTTTCTATACTGGTATCACATGGGTTGATGCAGTTCATCCAACTTGTTGGTTGAGACCTCTCATGCGTCTCTTGATGTTCTCGTTCAAGACCGATATCCTGCTAATTCCATATGATTTTAACAACATTCTGGACTTAGAGTATGGAGTGAGGTGCTGGAGAAGCAGGAGAAGTCCTGACACAGGGCTCTATTTTGGTTTTGGCGCATGGCGAGCTGGTGTTTTCTTGCCACAGAGGAGAGTCGCAGTAGAGGGTGTGCTGTTGTCAATCAAGTGGCCCACTGCAGTCTGGTGCCAAGGAGAACCCCACTTGTGTTCTGTGACACCGGCTCTCATGCATTTCTCTTCAAATTTCTCTTAACGTTCTGTTAAAAGAAAACATTAGAGAAGCCAGATGCACCAGACATTCGTAACCATCCAAATCTTCTCTTAATCAGGTGTGCTCAATGATACATCCCACTTCCAACATGAACTAGTTCAAAGTTCGGTTCACAGATTTTAAAATGAATTACTTCAGTTCATAGTTCATAATTCAACATTTTTAACTAAGTTCACAGTTCCAAAAATGAACTAGTTCATAGTTCTTTTTTTTCATATGCAAGCTATTATTTTTCAAAATTATTGCCACAGCCTATGTAGAACCACAGACAAGTTATTTTAACAGTTTTAACACTGAAACTATCCGTCAGATTTCGTCTTCAAATCCAATTTGTGAATCCTTATCCAACCAGGGTCTACATTAGAATTGAGGGGACAGCATTTCCCCATTGTTGCTTTAACACTTTGCTGCTGTCCATTCAGTCCACACTAGTAGTAGCTGCAGCTTTCACACCTACAGTATATTCTCAAAAACATGAGGAAAAACTTGCTGCTTGAATGGTCTTTTTTTAATGAGGAATTATAAAAAGAAAAACGGGACAGCTTCAGTTCAATGTGCCGTTTCAGGTTTGCTGTTGATGTGACTGCAGATTTTTTTTTTTTTTTGAAAGCCGGCGGGCAAAGTTTGCACTGAAATATAAGATTGTTCACATCCTCACTGACCTTGTCATAAATTACAGGGCTCTCAAGTTTTTCACTTAGTTCAGTGTGAGATTTTGGCTGAAGGTACGTGTCCACAGGAAGGGTTACTTCCACACTTCCCATTCACTGTCTGTGAAAGAAGCCGTGTCACAGACACCAGAATGAATGTTCATCAGGCAGAAATACAGTACGTTCAGTTCACGTTCGCCCAAAATATGAACCACTTCATGAACTGTCGTTCAATGAACGCGTTCAGGCACAAGCTGCCCACTTCATCATAAATTGGAAGCGTGTGGCCGATTGTGCCATTAAATGAGGTTAAACAAAGTAAGCATGATTTTTCCAGAGCATTGGTATTTGCATTGCAGTTAAATCATAGGCCTGGCTGGCCAAAGTGTCAGAAAAACGGTATGTAAGCCATTCAGAAGCGGAAGGCTTGCAACACTATTTAAGGTTTTTATCGTCTTAACTGGGAGCAGTGGAACAAAAGGATTTCTTTAGCCCACAAATTAGATAATCCAATCATTATAAATACTCCAAAACATATAATATTGTTTTATGTTCCTCAAATTAAAACGGTTTTCCTTGCGTTGGACAAACACTATTACATTTTTTCATACCCAACAAAATAATAACAAATCGTGGATACAAACAAAAAATTCCGTTCATATCTTTTCCTGCATTTTGCCCAATGCGTGTCACTTTATTTGGTGATGGCTCACCCTTACAAACCTGTAAAATAACACAAACCCTTTTATTATTCTCCCCACTTTTATTCTACATCCTTCAACAGACTGATATCACAGCAAAAGTGTGTTTTGTTTTGATTATGCCCTGAATCGATAATCGATTAATTGTTTGCATCCCTAGAACAGAACCATCTGAGAAGTCGTCATTGGAAACTGTTTGGAAAAGGGCAGGAACTTTGGATAAATAGTCGTCAGGGTATCGGATGAACCACCTCTGAATCAAACTCTTACCGAAGCCACTCGGGAAAAGAGCAAAGACATCTTTTCTGTTGAGGAAACCTTTGGTGCCGCTAGTGAGTAAATAATCTCACAAAATAATCTCCTGCCATGGTGACATCTGGGATTACCCCTCCACGTCATTTCGCACACACCTGAGCCACTCCCATAGCTGCCGGTAGCTGCTGACAGGACGCCGATTGATCCGTGCTCTGGCTTACCAGACACAAATACTTGAATCCTGACAAGATGGATATGGATGGATTTTCATGTGATGTGTGCTTGTGTGATCTTGTGACTTCCATCTGACGATCCAGCTGTTGTGCAAAAACACTACAAACACAAACACAAATGCATGGAACAAGCGTGCGTCACATAAATGAACCAACAAAGGGACTAACATGGTTCTCTTATCGTTGCTCTCAATACATAAAAGTAGAGTCTTTAGGTAGAAAATAATTCTCCTGCTCGAATCCTGTATTTATGCAGTGTCCCCGCTAATATATAATCTATAAAACATTATTATTATTATTGCCAGTTTACTGCAGTCTGTGTTTAAGGAATGTTGCTTAGTTGTTAGTTAAGCATGTTGTGAAGAACAGCACTCCAGATGAACCGCAACATAAAACATTATGATTATAATAACATACAGTAGTTCCAAAGTCCCCTTATCATGAAGTTGTTAACTAATAAAGCAGAGACCATCTATCAGGGAATAAAAACTGTTGGAAGTCTCTCAAAATGACGTTGTTTCATGCCTGTATGTTTTTTTTTTTAGCCTCAAATAAGAGCTTATGAAACAATAACGAGGGTCAAAAGATGATCTGCACGCAGCTACGCTCCGTGTACACAAACCGTAAGTCAATCAGCTCCTTTGGCTGAGGTCCACAAACCAGCTTTGTGTTGTTGGAAGGCAGCTAATGCCGGCCTGCCAGGACTTCTGCTGTAATAATATCACTGTCATATCACTGTTGGCTGAGGGGCCGGGAAGGGGATTTCCACCGTGGATGATTGTTACCATTCACAGCGCTGTGATCTTTCTGACAAAGAAGGCGATCTTCTACCTGTACGACCTCATGACGACTTCTTTTTTCTAATTTATTTTCACCAATTATCGTGACTGCAGTAGTTTATCTGCCCTTTTCCCATCTCAATGTCAACCGTAACTTATTTGCTGCAAAAAAAACGATCCATAGCAAATATCCCCCAATAAAGAAGCAGGCCTATTTTCTTTAAAAAGTAAAACTTGAATAAAAAAGAAAAATATTTTTACTTCACAACCCGGTGATATTTATGGTAATCTAAAACAAACATTTAAACATGGATACGGTTCAATGTCAAATCCTCCTGCATGTTGTTTTGGAAATTCAACAGAAAAACCCCAACGGGGAGTTTTCATAGGCCCTCTTCTATACTGTGGCTGAAGGCTGCCCTCTCATCCTATTGGTGCGTTTTGAACTTAAATCAATCAGTCTCACTGATCTCTGGCCCGTGGTCGAGGAGCCGGAGCCAAATCCTGTGAATCGCTTTGGCCGAGCTCAATCCCTCTGAGCCAGAGTCCTGGCGCGTGATTGGATGAGGGGGATGGGGGAAGGCACGGTCATGTTCCACTTATACAAAGGTTTAGTTTTGCTTTCGTTTTGACTTTCTGTCCACGCTGTCAGCAAAGTCTTTTCTTTATGATGACTTACAGTCAGCAAGAAACTGAAAATACCTCTCATGTCGGGCGTACCAGATCTGTGGACTTGTGTGTGTGATATTAACATTGGGCTCAGGGAGACTGGTTGGTGCTCATGAAAGCTGGACCTTGGCTTCCCAGAGTGGGTAGGAGCTGTTCTGTTCTCTGTCTCTCTCACACACACACACACACACACACACACACACACACACACACACACACACACACACACACACACACACACACACACACACACACACACACACACACCACCGTATTTTAACCTTTTCTGCCCGTCTGAGTCGATGTGTGTTTCTGTCTTCCCTCGTGTATCTTTGACAGTTGGAGTTACTATTCTTTTGGCTTTGAACACATGGATTCTTTTTTTTAGACATTTTGTTTTTAAAAAGACTTGAGAGCATATTGCTTCGCTCCACTGGCGTCCATCCCTTCCATAATAACATTTATAACTGAAAGTGTTTTACCTGTTAAGATTCTGTGGTGTGTTGGAATCTGTTAAAACATGCTGTTGTGTAGTGATACATCGTTAAAGGAGCAATATCAGAGCATTAATATAGTATCCAACAGTGTCTTTTTATCAAAGTTTCTCGTGGCTTTGTTGGCATTTGCTTTTAGTGCGTGTTCATGCATGTGAGCGTAGCTAGGGACCGCCGTTCTCTACTGCTCTTTTGTCGGTTACAGGTCTGTGTATCTGTATCCACCTTTATTATATTTTTTTATTTTACAATACTAGATTATCATAATCACATCAGATACTTCCAGTCCTTTGTTCCCCTCCTCTGCTGCTCGTTGCACAGTAGTAACTCTCTGGTTGTACTTGGCAGCCGTCACGTGTACATTTGTGTAACTGTATGAGGGCGAAGAAAACAGTTTTACTTGAAGACGTGGCCGGTAAACCAACCAACACTCTTCTTTCCCCTCCAGGCAATACCACTTGAACAGCAGCACTACCACTACCACTCCGGATGTGCAAATGGACATGTACTCGGGATTCCCTGACGTGGACTTTTCCAGCCTCAACCTCCCTCGGAATGGAGACTTCCCCCAGGTTGGTTTCACATGGATGTTGTTCATCTTGTCCATGTTTGTATTGATTTATTTTTATTTAAGTAACATTGACACATTGTAGTGCCCAGCTATTCTATTCCCCCCTCTTGCTCTTTCCATCTATCCCTCTTGCTTTCTCATCTGAGGGAAGGGCCGTGCCTCCCTCCCACTTCTTTCATCCTGTGCCCCATGTGCATTCAGCCCTGCTTAATTTTACCACAGAGAAGCCTGATTAAAGGCTAGCGTAGTCTAGACGACTGCAGCGGTACCTGCCCCATTCCTGTCGAGGCATGTCATTAATAAGACACTGTAATTTAACGTCCTTCTACACACTCTTCAGAAGTCACCGTTGGCTAAACCCGGGGATTTCTTTGTAATTTTCAGACATGCTTTCGAATGACGTCTCTGGAAAGTTCCCTTTAAGTAAGGACAATGAATCGAACATTAACCAGAGAGCAGACTATTTGGGTGAAGAAGACCCTTATTTAAATTATCTAAAATATAATTAGCAGGAACGTAGCGTAACATGAAAGTCAAAGCAGTGCCAGAAAAATATTTCGTCCCTTAAATCAACAAATAATCAAAGAATCCTGATCACCATTTTGTCCTGCAAACCTGCAGGATCCCCCCCACCACCACCCGATGAGCCTGTCTGGGAGTAGAGAGGGCGCAGCTATCTGGGCTTCTTAGTTCAACATGAGGCCAAAGCAGTAAATACTGGTGTGAGGGCTGGGGGAGAGGGGTGACAGCAGGCAGACAGCAGTGGCCAAGGAAAGGGCATTCCTTACATTGATTATGCATTTTTAAAGCTTTCCACTGAATAATCTAAAATGGTCTTATAGTATCAGCCCCCCTGCGACCCTGAATACATGATAAGCGGTAGACGATGGATGGATGGTCTTATAGTATCAGTTTAAACTGCTGGATTTCAAGGTGCAGGGCTGCGATTCTTCAATAAAACCACGATTCGCATTGCTGGGTAACGAAACCCAGTAATGTGGAGCAAAAATGAAGTCTATGACACATGAAAAGGGGAAAAAAATCAAATTTTTCTTGCAGGTTGCTATATTATTGAATACATCTAATGAAGCATTCACGAGACTCCAGTGCAATAAATTACAAGTTATTTTAGATTGAATACATTTCCAATGCGTTAGGGAATGTCACTCTTTAGATGGCTTTGAGGAATATTTATCCTAAACTGCTCCACTTTCTGTCTCTCTGGAGTCTTTAACAGCCTGAGGCTGAAGCTTACGGCAGTATTTGACACGTTTATTCAGTTCGATGTTGAACAGGGTTCTGTCAAATTCGGTTAGATCCTTGGCAGGTGCACATTATTATGTGGTTGGCATTGGATCAAAGTGTTAAATCATTCATTTTTTTACACTTTCACTTAAAGCATTGTTATGGCTCAACATCAACTATTGGTCTCCAAAACCCTGAAAATACAGTTGTCATTGTGAACTTTGAATAATTAGGATACTATGCAGTTGTTTGTCAGCTTGAAAACTCAAATGTGATTTAGCGGTGTAATTTTTTCCTTGGTTTAAATATGCTGGGATATGACAAAAATCTGTTTCCATAAGAAACGTATGGCCTCACAGTGGTCATTTTTTTTTACCGCTGCGCTGGTTTAAACGATCCCCCGTCGTCACTGCTGAACTCCAGCTTGGTTTCCTGGCAGTGGAGAGGTGGAATGTTTTGGTGCCCGAGTGTGAGAGAGGGACCTTCTATGCTTGTGTTGTGCTTTCTCAGCTGTTCTCTCTGGTTGTGGACACTCCCTAACATGTGAGGCACGCTGAGAAAATGTAAGTCATGGGGTCATCGTGACTAATACCCCCCCCCCCCCCCCCCCCCCATCCTCTTCTTTCTTTTATCTTGCACAATCAGAAAAGCAGGATTTCATGTTTTCTTTACGCGACTGAAACATGGATGTGATTTGTTTTTGTCAGGTGACTGCCATGTTTATCGAGCCATTTCCTAGTTTCAGTTACAGCTGTCGTGAGTGAGATCTCTCCCGGTTTGCACGGCTTCCCACGGCGCTACAGTTTGTTTATGCAGTTCACCAGAGCTCTGTTGGAACATCCCCTATGGAAGCAGTTGGAGCTTGTGGACAGGATATCTGAGATTGAGACATTTGAGAGTTGATATTCATAGATTATCAGTCACTAGCTGATTACTGAAATGGAATATGTGGCCTCTGTACAATGATGTGGGTGAAGTTGCCCCCTCGCTTTTTTGTGAGGTTTATTTGATTTACAGTTGAATTGTGCGTCAATTCAGTTACATCACAATAGAAATGTCCAAATGATTCCCCCTATGAAGCATTAAATCCTTTATAAAACTTAAGTGACAAACATACATTTTCTATTTTGTAGATATTCATAGTTTACAGAAAAGATGGCATCTAGAGAAAGGCTTTTATGGGACAAAATAACAGCAGCATGCAGTAATTGATTGATTTATCAGTACCAAGTTACGCAGTCCTCTCCAGTAAATGTCCCCCAAAGTAACCATAACAAATGAAATCCTTTCGTGGGAGTCACTGGGCCTAATGACAATAATGAAAATAAAGCATTATTTAAACACTCATCTTGGGCACAGGGGAATTAAGATAAACAGTGGAAACTTTTAACAAAACCAAGTTGAGGCTTCACCATATTGACTGATTTACATTAAGTCTGTACTAAACAGAACTGCAAGCCCCGAGTTCTGTGCTGTAAAATAAGTTCTATGTTCAAACTGATTCACCGTGGGCTTGAAGGGGAATTGTACACATGTGCACACCTGTATCATTTGGGGTCATTTGTGGATCTGAAGTATGTGAACTTTTTATGAAGAGCGTCAGAATGAAAACAAGACTTACTGGAAGACCCCCCCAAAAAAACAAAAAACAGAGCTCATTCGCTAACCACTCTGGCTAACCTCAAAGCGTGAATTCATCACTTCGACTTCGCTTTGCAGGCACACAGAATCACACACACACACATGCTGAATACTATATATACTGTACGTACATGCAGTAAGCCATGTTTTTGGCCTCCTTGCAGGGTTGATTTCTTGCTACACACTCTCGTTCTTTCTCTATGCGGTTCCACTATTTCACCCACATGCTCATGTGCAGAAGAGGAAGAGTTTATATGCATTACGAAGAGTGTGCATGTTTCCCTCTCACAATGATTTTTATTTATATATATATATATCAATAAATAATTCTTTATTTTTTATTATATATTTTTCCTCCTTGAAATCCAATGGAATTTGTAGCAGTTTTGCACTAGGACCCAGAAGAGATTCTAACAGAGCAGCACCTAAGCTGATGTCCTGCTGTTGAATGTGACTCAGCCAGCCGACTCCTTCTCCTGTCTTTGGGTGCCGCTGCTGTTTCTCCCTCATACACACACCGTCAACACACAGATAACACACTATGGCGTTATTGCGTATTGATTTTTTCACCAGCTGTGTACGGGTCATATCAGTTCATCTTTACACCCCTCCCATGCAGTCTGTTTCACTTTTGGTTTTCTGTATATGGAATCAGAACCACTTTGTCTAATATGCATCAAACCCAAAAGCTTAAACATCTTTAGCCTTTAACCCGGTAGCCATGAGTAGCTATTATTCTGTGATTTAAGGTCAGAACCTCTTATCTAAGGTGACGACGGGACAATATCCCTAACATACTGTACAACTTTTTAAAATGGAGATCTTCTGATACCATTTTTTTCATTAAAAAACAGGTCATTCTTCCCTCTATATAATATATCTTTTTTAATTCCTGTCCTTAATGTATTTATTTCATAATGATGCTGCTGATCCCTGCAAATCACAATGCATCTAGAAATGTCCAGTTGCTATCCATGGAGTGTGCAATAAGAGCAAATGTTTGTTTCACTCTGAAGCTTCTCTGGGTTTGATTTTGTTGACAAGGAAGATGATCTTGTTTTTCTTGACTTATTTCTTGTGGCAAGCCAATCATGAAGCAGATCAGTTGGCATGTCTTAGTTCCTTCCTGGTACTCGGCTCAATGGCCTACTTTAAAGGAGGAAGTTAAAGGTTAATTTGAAATGTTAATAGTTGCATTGTTTTCTTTTCGGGGAGTGTTTGCTCCACCTCATCCACTTTAGTGTTCAACAAACTTTGGATGGTTCAACCTCTATCTGGGCTGTATTTGATAAAGACTGTTCAATAAATACAGTTCTTATCATTCATAGAAGCAAAATGTAGATGGACTGCACCCTTTGTTTACATTGTCAAGGCACATGTATGGTGTTTACAATGTGCTTGCAAAAAAGATATTACCACCCAAACATAGTGCCTGTGCAAACAACAGTTTCATGCAACAGAGGAAGTTTTGTGCATTTCCTGCTGCATGTCACAGGAACCGTATGTAGCTGATTTGATGTACGCAGTTGTAGTCAGGACTGGCCGGGATCAGCAGATGCTCACACAGCTGGAATCAGGAATCGACGAGAAGCTGGAGTCACAGACTAGGAAATGAAGGCGGAATGATGGAGATCTAAACTAATTCAGCACACATGCGGTCTCCTTACGCTCGTCACCTGGACTGTTGCAAAGCAGCAGGAGTGCTTCTGTGCCCATGAGCCTGCATGTCATAGTGTCTGAGCGCCAGCTGTGTTTGTGTGTCTTCCTTCTTTCTTTAGAAGAAATAATAATAAACTTTTTTGTATAGCACAGTTACAAAGTGCTGTACCAAGCTGTGTTTGTGTCTTTGAGTATCCAAAAGAGGCTCATCAATGATTCATGCCTTTCGTGACCCTCTGTGCCCAAACGTACACACACACACACACACACACACCAGAGGATTCCCACTCATAGCACGATGACACCATGGACAGGCGCCACTCGGTCTCTGAGAGTCTGACTCCCTTCAGTCCAGCAGAGATGGACATTACAGTACCTTCACCACGCTGACTTGATATCACTTCTTCCTGGAAGCTGACTATGCAAATGGACCCTCTAGTCCATCTGTGAGGGAAACAAATAGCATTCATTCTGTTTTTTTAACAACACTTAACTCATTTATGGGCCGCTCTTAAACAGTTAACGTTTCTTCTCTAGCAGAAACACATGTTATAACAGCGTCTTCAATCAGCATCTTTGCATTTGTTGAAATAATCCATTTGCCAGCAGATTCCCAGAATATTATTTTTTTCAACAATCACAGCTGTATTCCAGTAAACCGGAATGACCATTTGTGATGAAGTATTTGTGTATAATTGTGCTCCGATATAAGCAGTGGTTGAACCCTGGAAGACCCAAAGCAAACATTCTTGACCACTTCAATGTAAATGACCTAAATGTAAACTGCCTCCTTCTGACTGTTTGTTTTAGCATAGGTGCATGAGAAAACCATAAATGTGGTTGTCTTGACAGGCTAATACATGAGGTAAGTCTGCTGGGAAATGGAATTATCAGAAGTGACACTCTGCTTCAGTTGGCTAATTAGATAGCTGGGTTGCTTCTTCGTATCAGCTTTCACACCTCCAAACTAAAGATCCTTAACACTGTCAGTACCAGAACAGCAACCTTGGATCTGAGCAGATAAATAGACAAAAATCAGAGTTTGAAGTGAGACAGGCAGCCAGGCAGGGAACCTGTCTCTCAATGTAATAATCATTAAATAGTGGCCCGGGCCCATTACCCATAGCGGTAAGCAGCGGGGTGTGAGGAGCGGCCAGGTCCACAGCGCAACACTGTTTACACTACAAATGCGGTTGAGTTACACCATGTACAGTAAAATGGGCCCGACTGCCAGTAACTCGAGTCACTTACCAACAAAAGCATCATTTCCTGAAAGCTCCTCCCTCCTCCCTCCCTCTTCTCCCCACCTCTCCCCTCCCCTGCTCTCTCTCGCTCGCTCTCCAACCACCTTTTCTTTTTTTGGTTTGAGCTCTGAGGAACTAGTCCACAATCACTATGACTAAGCCCTCTATGCAAATACCTGACTGTCCCGGCGCAGCAGGAAGCATGTTCTAGACTTGCCCGTGTCTTCGCTAGCGACAGGAACAGGCGCTTCACGCGTGAGGCTCATTGCCCAGAGGCACTGCGGTAGAGGCAGATGTGTGTGTTGAACCAGAGGCTGAACTGTGAAAGGGCGAGTGACTGTTTGGGTGGAAGTGCACCAGCTGTAAGGTGACTAGCAGCACATGGAAGAGGCTGTCGCGTTCAGGGATTTAAGGTGAAGCAGGAGTGTGTGTGTTTTAAACCCCCTCCCCCCGCACTGCAGCGTTTGGACCCATGTCTCTCATGCAGCTCTGGACTAAATTGTATTCACAGCTGGGACGACCGCTTCCCAAGGTACTGGTACTTTTTTTCTATACTTTACTCTGAATTAAGTTTGTTGTTTTTTAAGACTTATTGTTATTTTGTTGAAAACTCCTTTTTTAAATTAAACTGTTGGATAAGGAATTGTGCCGAACTGAAATCTGCTTGTGTGACGAGTTTTATTGTCTTCTCAAGCGACTTCTAGATTTTAATGAGCAGCTCATGGCTGTTTTTAATTTTAACTTCCTTGAATGAATTTTGAAAATACTTCCTTATTATCGGAACACTAACGGAGGAAGGCTTGTGATTTTTTTTTATTTTTTTCTGGAGCTCTGCCCACGTTGGAATCTGTTATTAAAAGAACATGTTAAACCGTTAACAGTAAGTTAGTGGCAGGTTACAAACCTAAACGCTATGAAAGTCACTTTCAGTAAAGTTTTTGAATTAGTTTTCTCATTTGTGCTTAGACAGGCTGGTTTCCCGGACAAAGACTGAGCCACATCCGAGACAAAGACACATCTGACGATAGAAATTTCCTTTGCACTTTGTTGTAGAGTAGCACAAGGCTTAACTCCTGCTACATAAATTGATAATCCACTCATTTAAAAGACAAAAATGCCAAATAAGGTAACTCAGGTTTGATGGTTGCTCCGTCACCCAGGCCTCCTTTGAGACTCCCGTTCCCAAGCCAGGAACTATGACAAATGATTGTCTGCCTCACTCCATGCTGTCTTCCAGTAAGTGCACGAACCCGATATCTTGTCAGGTCTAAATAGCACTCTTGTCCGTTTACTGGATGCCTATTAAATATGGCCATTGTTGGGCTGCACTGTAAATAGAAAGGCTGTTTATTTTTTTTTTTTTTTCTCATTCATTAGACTGCATTGTGGTCGTGGAATCATGGCTCAGATCAGTTTGATGTCTCTATTGGTTGCTGAAGCCATTTCCACTGAATTTCTCTTTAGTTTGATTGGCTAATCTCACCACGTCAGCATTTGTTTTCCCCAAGCAGAAATTTGAGCGCTTGAAACTAACTTCTGTTTTTTTTTTGTCTTCGGATGAAAAAAGGTACGGCGTGGACATTAGTTGAGCTGCCCATATGAAAGAGGTTTCATTCCTCCTGTTCATAGATGAGGTGACAGTTTATTTTAAGATAATCTCATACTTCTGCAGGCTGAGTTAATGGTTTTCTTACAAAACTACATTTTTTTTATTTTTGTGCAAATTTTCCAACAATTGTTTTTTTTTTAGCACAGACAAAACGTGCCAACCTGTCCTTTAAGGGGTGCAGCACGACAGCTTCTAGTGGGCACATGTTGTCAGTTTCCTGGTATGACGTTAAACCTCAATCACGACCTGGCGTGCTGCTTACGGGAAGTGAATAAATGATGGTGAGGATGAGTGAACGCATGGGGGGATGGACATGTGCTGTTGGTGGTGGAGAGAATGGGGGAGCGAGAGAAAATAGAGCCTGGATGCCAGAGATACAGATGTCTTGCACTTGAAGAGGAAATTAAAGGCTGCCACCTTGCTTATCTCGCACACGCCCTCTTTACCAATACCTGCCTATGTCAGCAGTAATTACACCTATCAGGAGCATGCGCTGAATGCATCACACATCAGTGGCACTTCTAATTGCAACAGTGGAGTCACTCCGGGTGGTGCTCGGTGAAAACCACCACGGTGATGTCATAGCTAGTTATACAACAATTCACACAAGAAACAAGATGCAGTTAATTCTAACAGGGTGAATGAATAGAATGATTTCAGTTTTTATGCATCAGTCGTCACCTGCCGTCCTTAATGCCTTATTGTTGTCTTTTTCACCTTTAAAAAAAATCAACCGATGGGTATGATTTGGTTAACTCATAATTGAAAGGTCCCCTTTGTTCCTGTCTTTTGCTATAAAGTTGGCTGTTTAAATAAAAGGCTCAAATGTGATAGTAATAAATAAATCAAGGTTCAGCTAGTCTATAGTGTATATAGAAGGTGGTCATAGAAGTTCTGGAGTCAAAACCTCGATTCGAGCTACATTTTTGAATGAAAATTGCAATAAGGCACAATCATTTGCCAAAAGCAAAATGTGTGTCAAAATAGCATTATAAATTAAACGATACTGCATATATGTCCTGTCCAACACATCATATTGTACTGACATAAGAAAACAATGAGAATAATGTTAACATTTGATAAATCATATCCCTGTTGCAATAGTGGTAATAATAATCACAATTAGATCTTTTTTGTTCAGCCTTATGTCGCGCTACTCTGCAGGACTTGTGTGAAGAAATGGTTTTGGGCCACTGTATCTTTTAGTGGATTCACTCCATGAGTAATGAAATGAGTAAACATCCCCCCAGTTAACAGTAGCTTCCTGGCTAAGAACCAAATCAGCAACTTATGGGCATGGAGCCCACCAACCTGAGCGTGGCACGTAAGCGGTCCACTGACCCCGGATGTGTGAAATCGTGGGTGTGAAGATGGAAGAGAGCAAGGTTATTTGAGGCGATATGAGAACCTGTGAACATGTTTGGTTTTCTACAACTGTCCTATAGTACTGGCCTCGTACATAGAGCGCCATCGTTAAATCTTCAGACTCGCCACTGAGAAGCTTTTACTTTGAATATCAATTTAGGCTGCAAGCTTGAATAACAATTTACACACGGATGTCAACATGAGATAATGTTCTCAAGGCGGGTCAGTTGAAGAGTTTTGAGTGTGTTGATCTCTGACATAGTTAAATATTCCACTCTTAATTGTCTTACAAAAGACAGTTGGTAACAAGAATCTGGCGTTGAGCTCCAGGTTGTGAAAAGTAAAGCCAATGCATTCTTTCTAATAGCCAGCAGGGGGCAACTACTCAGGTTGCAAAAAGAAGACTTGAGAAAATGATGCTGCTTATCTGTTGGTTTATTATAAATCACTGTAAACATGAGTTCATGGTCTCAGTCACTAGTTTCCGATGTTCTTCATTAAAGCATGTTGTTGTTGTCCTCTATAGACAACATAAACGTAACTGTATGCAGAGTTCTTCTACCATCAAACACAGTCACAGTGCTTCACTCAGAACTAAATAACATTGATATATATAACATTGGCAGTATCCCTCCAGGCCATGTTGCATGTGACCAATGACAGCCTTTGCCCTGTTGCAAGTGTTGATTTCTGCATAACTGAGACGTCATCTTGAGTCAACACTCACATCCACTTTTCCTCAGCAGCGAGGACGCAGGGACACACATGCAATCAGTTCATCACGCAAATACGCACACAGTTTGAGACCACACAAGTGACTTTTCTTCTATTCATTTCACAATCACACTTTTTTTCTGGGTTTTTTTCTAGTAATGTTTTGGGGATTTTCAAGTCGGTTTTTAGTCCTTTTTTATCGGGTCAAGACAGAGGTTTAAATTAGAGACTCATACTCAGGTCACCCTTCAGTGGTCGACACTTCCTCTCGGCACCAGCCCAAATACATAGCAGATGAAATCTCTCTCTCTCTCTCTCTCTCTCTCTCTCTCTCTCTCTCTCTCTCTCTCTCTCTCTCTCTCTCTCTCTCTCTGCTTAATCATCTGTTCTCTTATGATTTTCTCTTTTCACTCCACTTGTTGTCTTATCTGCCTTTTTAGCCTCGAGACAGAATCTCAATTTGCCAGATAGATTTATTTGCGGGCAGCACAAGCCTCGTTTCTAGCAGACGGCTCATCATAGGTTCCGGCTCTCTCCTTACATATACACAACTGGCAGAACGGCTCTTTGAACCAGCTCCACCATTGGGCTGCTTAGCCGGGACACTTGACATGGCATCCTTTTATTTTCCAGAACATATGAAAACACTGGAAAATACCAGCAGGCTTGAAGGCAGCGAGCACTCCCTGGCTCGTTGTACTCAGACTTGGCAGGACATGAAGGCTTGCCTGTCAGGAGGTTGCTGGATCTGCTATGCCGCTTTGATTGACCTGGAATAGTGGGTCAGGGAAAGGCTTCACTTGGCTAGCTGTGGGCCGGACAGAGATGACATAATTCTTTTTCTTCTTTTTAAAAAAAAATTCTCATAGCCCATATAATTGTTTTATTTCAGCACAGCTGGTCGAGGAGATTCAACCTTGGGTCTTCACATCATTAAAAGCTCTGATTGAATAACAATTTCCAGAGGCCCTTTCAACATGAGTTAAACGCTCTGGCCGAAGTAGAGCTCTTTGTGGTCCGTGGAACAGTTGAAATGCAGTGAGCTGTTTTCTAGACCTGAGACTTTTCATTGTCTGTGAAGGACTTTTGAAGGCATTAGAATGCCTTTTTTTTTTTGGCTTGTGTGACAAAAGGGGGTCCAATATGGGATGTAACATATTCATGTGTGCACATAAAAACACACACACAGTGGCTCTTTGACAAATTGGCTCCCGGATCAAAGCTGTCTTCCAGGATAAGTTGATTTACGTCTGCGTGTCTTCAAGAATACAAAGGCAGCTCCTACCGTCCACACATTGGTGTGATACTTCATTGAAAAGAGGAAGGAAGGCTACCGGTCTCCTCAATAGCAAGTCAGGCAAGGAGCCAATTTGCCAAAAAGTGTCTGCTTCAAGAGCAGGAAAAGCTTTGAGCTGTTCTATTAAAGTCACAGCCCAACAGATATGTCAGGGATGTAAGACATGCAGACAGCTTGGCATAACATAACCCCAGACAGAGAGACACCAATGGTGGCTTTTCAGTTATGGGCCTGGACCCACCATATTAAAACACACACACACACACACACACACACACACACACACACACACACACACACACACACACACACACACAGCCATCAATCAGGTTCTGTTGACTGCAGGGACAAGGTCAGCAGCTCAGCCCACAGGGGAGAGCCTGGGGCGGGGTTTGTTTTAGCTGATCATACGGGTGTGGAGGGACGGCTGGTTTAATAACCTGTCATCCCACCCAGCCAGATAAGACCTGCACTACCTGCATGACCACAGCGTTTTATTAGCATCCGTAGCCCTCAGATTGCTCATCGTGATTTCATTCACACACCCCCATCGTATTGTTACAGCAACATTTTCAGGCTCATGCAGGATTTATAGCCATGCAGAGTAGCCTTGAACCCTATAAGGGGCCACAGGCTTTTACGTTTTAGTTTGCCTTGGTCGGTAAACACAGTAGTTTACATTGTCTTCATTTGGTGCATAATGGTGTTAGCAATATAATGACATCTTGTCCCTCATTTAACTGTGGAATTGTGTGTGTGTGTGTGTGTGTGTGTGTGTGTGTGGGGGGGGCAGTGTCTTGTTTTCTGGCCTTGGAATAAAAGCTGGCAATGTGTAGGAGGGGGAAGCCCGGGACCTGGCCAGCCCGGATCCCCGGCCTTGTGCTGGGCAAGATTACTGAGTGTAACAGGATGTTCCCCAGTACTATATACAGTTGTTCTCACCTTTTTAATGCCAGGGCAACATTTGTTTTGCTTCTAATATGTAATGTAAAGGCAGAAAAGTGCATCACTTAACTTTGTCATGAACTGCATTCAAAATAATTGGGGGGTCTTAACAGGTGGAACATCAGTAAGGAATCATGTCCCCGTTGCCGCTGGGGCAACATGTTGACATGTCAAATGTTGTCGACATTTCAGACATGCCAATGAAACGTCTGGTGAGAGGCAGCACATGTGTCAATGGGGCCATGTGGCTGTATATACAGTCCTCTGGGCACCAAGAAAGACAGCACACAGGATCTGACCAAACACAATGTAGAGGGGCAACAGGAAAAAATGACAAACATTCACATCACATCTGAGTGAAGCTGTTAATTTGTAAAGAGGCTATCATTTTAAGAGCGTGGAGCTGTCAGTGAACACAAGCTGCTTCTCCTGGACTTCTCCCATCTGATAAACCGTAATATTTGAACCCAAGAGGTCTGTCAGGATGCACACCTATCATTGATGGGACATGATTAGAAACCAGAAAAGCTCCATTAATCATCTCCAGGCAGACAACTGTCATTCTTCAGAAACTCAATAAAAGGCACATGTACAAATGTACCGCTTCTGTGGACACGCAACGTGATGAGCTGTGTGTGTCTGTGAGCCGCTGTACAGAGATCCTCGCAGTAAGTCCGTTTAGATTGGCGGTCACAAGGATGGCGGTATCTGTCCGTGGTCTCCTCTTTTACAGGGTTGGTGTTCAGAGGAGGATATGCTGCCGGCTTTGGCTTTCAGGGCAGAGGAGAAATTGAAGTGGAAGAAGGAACACGTGAAAGGCAGGACAAATGACGTGCACATGAGCTTTCACATGTTCTCCCGTGTACATGTACACACCGTCGCACACTGATTTATTAGTTTTTCTTTCCTGTTCTCAGAAATTGCAATAAGGATTTCAAGCTGATTTTAATTATTTGAAAACAATTTAAAAAGAAACGCAGATAATGTTTTTATTACGCAGCAGAGAAATATCGAGCGAGAGACGGGCAGGATTAGCAGTTATATGGCTGTGTGCTGAGGAGGACCAGATTAGCATCTGAGCAGTTGGAATTCAAGCCTTATCTCTGCTCGGCAGGGCCCGTCTTCGGAAAGTAGATGAACTAGCCTTCGGTCCGGGTCTGCCGGGGGGACAAACACTGCTGCCTCTGTTACGCTCTGCTTAACAACTCCATTAGCATGGTGCTGAGGTCGGCCTCGTCTTGCTTAGCACCAACCAGCCTGCTACACTTTCCTCCGATTGCTCTGGTCCTCTTAGTGCCGGCGCTGCATCGGCACAGTGTGACACGACGGTGAAAACCTAGAGATCACACCCTGATGTAACACACGGAGCAATGACCTGCATGTCCAGATACAAACAACACAAATTTAGGATTTAATTTCAGCTCGACCTCGAATGAATCCATTAAGTCATTAAGGTTTTCATAAACCATGATTATTATTACACACTGTATGTATGTATTATGACAGCTGTAACCCAAGTCCAGTTGTATTTTCTTATCAAATCTGATTTAAGCTGTTTTTTTTAAATAATTTGTATTTAATCAAATCCAGGTCTGTAACGAAACAAAAATGAGACTGTTTTCCATGATGAAATACTCGTCTCGGTACATGCTCATCTCTGTGTTTCCACAAATATGCTTCTGTGGAACGATGGTGTCCTTTTTCTTTTCTTTTTTTCCCCGAGCCTTGTTGTTTACTCATCTAGCTTCAGCAAGCGGAGCCAAAAAAGGAGGGTGGAGAGCAGAGGGGGCGGGGCAGAATCGGATGGGATAGCAAGACACACAGCTGATAGGATAAACAAAGAGAGCAGAGAAAGGACACGCGGTAGAAAACACAGGTTGTGTGTCAGAGTGGTGGTGATATTTTTACTGGGAGGGACCCTCTTTACATCAACCGCCCGAGAAAAGGCTCCACCAAGCGGTCTGCAGGGCAGAACAACTTTGGAGAGGCTGCTTTCAGAGCTCATGCCTGATCTTGCCCTCAGGACACACACACACACACACACACACACACACACACACACACACACACACACACACACACACACACACTGGGGGGAGGAAAGAGAAAGGTAGAGTGAGAGAGTTTAAGAGAAAGCCAGAGCTCCGAGCAAACACTGATAAGCTGAGTGCTGTGCCCTTGAAAAGCTCTTTCCAATACTCAAACACCCTCCGAGTTGTTTCTCTAACGTCAGAGGGCAAAAATATCCACACATATCTGTGAGAGCTGAGCCTTGTGTTGGTCTGCCTGCTGTTTACCAGCCATTTAGTCATGTTAATACCCAGAGCTCCACATCTTGCCTTCTCATGCCTGCAAACATTTTTCCCGCTGAACCGTGAATAATGACAGAAGCTTCTCAGCAGAAATCAGTAGCAGCATATTGCTGGGATTGAGGCAGCATCATAATTTGTCATCTCGGTTTCAGGCCAGTTTTTACTTTGGTTTGTTTTACAGCGTGCACCGCAAGCAGCCGGTTAACTAAACGAGGAAAGAGCTGCCCGTCTCTGTCCAAAAGTTTACAATCTCAATGTTCTCATCTGAGAGAATACGCTTAGTTGTCCAACACATGGAAGTATCCCTAAAAGTGAGTGCATACTGCAGTCTCACAGTCTGGTAGTATTCAAGGCTGCTTCCTGGCCCTCTGGAGGGTGTAGTAGGAACACGGGGTGTGGGAATGATATACAAGCACACACACACACACACACACACACACACACACACACACAATTAAATAGAGATCCATACTCCCATTTCCAAAACATGTGTCTCCTCTGTTCAGCCTGCTGTTGTCTTCCATGTCCTTCCCCATCACTCAACCCCCATCTCCCCACATCCCTGTTTATAAGTCTCCTGAGGCTGAAGGGCTATGGGGGGGGGGGGGGGGGGGCTAGTTAAAGAACATGGCATGCTAATGTTTCGCTAAGGATATGAATAGATGGCGGACTGGAAGGCAGCCACAGCTGAAATGACCCACACCGACACAAGCGCTCTCATTATGCCCACCCCTCGCTCTCCGTTTTACGTGCTCGCTCTCACACATCTGTGTGTGATTAGACTTTTGTTTAGGCTACTCGTGTTACTCCCAAAAGAGTGCAGCGGCTGGATCCGGAATGAATGGGCCACCTTTATTGTCCGTGGTTTACTCCCATCCATAATCCTTTTGTTTCTTTCTTCAGTGTGCACTTATTACTCCTCTTCTGAGCAACCTGTGTGCTGTGTCTGCTAGAGGTTATGTAGAATTAGGAGTTATCGTCCTCCTTTATTTTCCCATGAAGCTTGATGGCAAAGGGAGTTTTTGGAAAGCTGTGGCCTGGCTGCGGTTTCATCCTTTGGTTCTGATTTTAATTTAGGGATCTACGTGTCACAATATTCAGCTCTTTTACAGCTGAATGTCCGTGCAACACTCGGCCCCGTATGTTGCACTCTGTTCCAGAGTTTAAACTTAACACCTCCTCTTCCTCTTCCTCTGCCTGCAGGACCTGTCCTGCATTGATGACCTCTCCACAAACTCTCTGTTCTCCTCTCCGGCCGACTCGCTGTCGGAGTATGCTGACGCGCAGCCCTTCATCAGCCCAGACAACCTGAACACGGTGCCCACCCTCTGGGACGTCAACACTAGAACCACCACCACCACACCAGCACAGAGCCAGCTTGAGGTCAGGAACAAGCACACACACACACACACACACGTCATTACTAGAAACACTACCACAGCAACAGCTCATTTTACAAATGCAACACAGACTTTAATCTCTAATCTGGACACACTGTTCTGGCTCTCTGCCACTTTTCACTCTCAGATGGGTCTTTTTGATGTAGCTGGATTTGTGTTCATTCTTCTGAAGGTCAACACCATCCACCCACACAGGAAAACGACTTTTATTTTTTTATTATTTTGTTGTATGCAAGGCAGAACCATGGTTGAATGAAGGTGTTCCCTCATTTGTTATGTAATGGATTTAAGCCAGCCTCTATCAATTATCTCCTTGGGTAGTAATTAATTGTCATGATCAGTTACTGAATATTTCCTCTTTGTTTGTCTATATTTGGCTTTTATGCAGCTGTTAATTCATCCACAGTTTGAAGATCTTTGCACACCAGACGCGTATATTTTGTTTGAAATTCCAGCATGTTTAAAAAATAAATACGACGTGTATTTTTTTAATATCCGTCAAAAGCCAAATATGGCATTATGGCCGTTAAACTGTCTCCCAGCATAGACGGGGTGGAATTTAAAGATAAAACCCAACGGACTCGTTGTGCAAGTTTTCTGTGCAACGATCAAAAAACATGCAAAATAGGTGTAAAAAAATAGGCAAAGGCCTTAAGTTTGACACAATAAGTAGCTTTGTGCTTCATAACAACTAAAGTATCTTACAACTTTATACAGCGGTCTAAAATTATTATATCCTTCTAAAATTTCACTCTTGGGGAATCTGGAACACATAGAAGCATCAAAAATAGCATTAGAGATCTGATCAATGGACAGAAACGAGCCTGTGGAATCCGGTTAAAGCTCTGTGGATAGGTCGACCTTTGCTGATGTCACGAGGAGGCCATTGTGCGCGCACACACACACGCACACAAACACACACTTCAAGATATTTTTGTACTCTCAAATCCGTTTCATTCATCCATTATTCTTCCAATGTAGAAACAGATTGAGTGACTATAACCAGCTATTTAAAAAATTGCAGGCAGAGAGCATCATGACTGACAGTTTTACACTGTACAGAGATGTTAAAACAGATTTTTCACCTAATATATGAGACTGTAAATAATAATCGTCTTTGTTTTTGAAACGTATTGAACAGTCGGTTGAACAAGTCGGAGGTCTGAGAAGAGCGACTTTGTTCTGGAGTGTTAATCCTCTGTCCCTGAATCCTCTTTAAATTAGATGGGTCCAAGGATATCTTTTTATTTTTTATACCAATCAGAGCACATTCATTTCTCTTGCCTTCAGAAAGTCTTTTATGTTTTTCCTTTTCATTCTGCCCTCATTCCATCCATTATGTTTCCCAGATACACACAGCTTTATCTGCCTTTTGCTGCTGTTGTCGGCTTTTCACCCGCCAGACGACAAATAGCTTCTTCTTTTTTTTGAGTGCTTCTGCATCAGACATCCATGAAGTGCCCACATGCTCTCATGCTCACTCATATAGATATAGATATATATATAGATGGATGGATAGATGGATAGATATATGCGCGCACACACACACACACACACACACACACACACACACACACACACACACACATAGTTACTTATCGTGCTCATATGCATTTGGCGCTGTTTTCATTTGTGTTTTGTGTTCATTTTATATTCTGTTGACAGCTGAATGGCACCAGCAGGTTTCATGGCTTGGCCAGTTTGGATGATATTACTGCTATCATCAGCACACCACCTTTAGGAGGATTCCAGGTAGCCACACCATCAACCTCTTCCATCTGATATGAAACTGAAACTAAAGCTCTCCAGCTAGACCGGGGTACTCGCTTTGCCCGACATGTCTAATGTGCAGCTGCGTTGGAGATAAGGCTTCCATTGTTTTCACACGGCAACATGCCACTAATCTGAGACGGACACTGCAGTCCATGAATGCTGCAGCATGTGACGAGTGAAGCTGTGACGCTCGTGTTCTCTTTGCCATGTCTCTATTACCGCAGATGATGAAAGCGTTGCTGCACATTTTCCAAACACTCGTGGCAGAGAGAATGGATTATCCCATATACTGCATTGTTCTTTTTTTAAATAGTCTATGTGACAAGAGTGCTATTAACCTGTCTGTCAAAGTTGGACCTTTTTTTTTTTGCATGTCTACTTCCTCAGTTAACATTATGACCTGAATAAGTAAGACACTCTTGTCTCTTCATTCTGCTGGTGCTGGTTTCACTCACCCTGCCGTTTCACTCTCATTATTTCACTGGTTAACCTGAGGAGCTCTAGATCACCTTTTTACAAACCACTCACTCGCTCTGACTTTCAGCTTTCCTCACGCTTCTTCACCTAAACTGAAACAGGAAGTTTAACTCACATTACTGACATCTCTTTGGTGTTCTCCAGCCTCAGAGAACTCAGTCACCCCCAGAGGAGGAAGAGGATGCCGAGGAAGAGGAGACAGAGGAACTTGGACATGTAGACACATATGCTGAGTACAGACCTTCCAAATGTAGGTCACTGGACTGAATGACAACATGATGTTTTTGCAGTTTGCTATGATGTAAAGAAGAAAATGTTCCACTTCTTTAAGCTGCTGTGTTTTCCCTTCAACCTTCAGCCACCATAGGAATTTCCCATCCTGACATAGTGGTGGAGACCAACACACTTTCCAGTGTCCCTCCTCCCGACATCACATACACTGTGTCTATCCCGGAGCCAACGGTTAACTGTGGCCTGCTGTCTGCTCTGCAGCTCGAGGCCATCATCTACGCCTGCCAGGTATGCGCCGCACACGAAGCACGCCTTCATTTTGGAACTATGAATGATTACTGTTTGACTGATTCGGCCGGCATCTCTGGGTTCATTCATCTGCTCTTTGTGCGCCCCGCAGCAACACGAGGTCATCCTTCAGAACAACCAGAGGGCAGGCTTCCTGATCGGAGATGGGGCGGGGGTCGGAAAGGGACGCACTGTGGCAGGAATCATCCTGGAGAACTACCTTAAGGGAAGGAAGAAAGCACTATGGTGAGGGAGGTTTATAACTCTCAGTTCACAGAGCGAGCACCGGAGAGGTGGGAGCTTTGAAGCGTCGTCCTCCTTCAGTAAATCGATGCTGCGCAGCTTTTTATTTTTATTTTGCATTTCCATTCATTCGGTTTAACATTGGTGTCCTATATTCAGTCTGCAGTGTTGCGCCACGATGCTTAATGGTCATTCAGCGAAGATAACATTGTCGGTACCCAAACGTCCCATAGTATTATATAGTACTATTATTATTATTATTATTACGATAGAATTAGATTCCAGTAGCAGTTGTTATCCAAACCTTTCCAAAAGTTATTGAAAAATAGATTGATTTCAAAATTCCAAAATGATCTCATGCTTGCCGCACACAAAGGGAGAAAGGTAATTTAATTTTAAAAAGGTTTAATCTAAAGAATTTTAAAAAAGTACATAAAAAAATCAGTAATATATGACGATCTGGTTTCAATAATTGATTAACATGATTGTGTTTTGTACCAGCGTATCCTGAGCATGTCAGGAATAGTTTGAACAAGAAGCCGACTAAATTTCTGACTGTCCTGCTCCTGCCCTCAGGTTCAGCATATCCAATGACCTGAAATTTGATGCAGAGAGAGATCTCAAAGACATAGATGCACCGAATATTCCTGTGCATGCCTTAAACAAGGTGAGTCTCGGTGGAATTAGTGTGACAAGCCGAGTCGTTGGACAACTTTGAGGTTTTGTGCATCCCAGCAGAGACGGAGCTATTTAAATGTTTGCACACATCTCACAAATTCACACCTGATTTTGTTTTTGTAGATAAAGTATGGAGACACAGCTACCTCAGAAGGAGTCCTGTTTGCAACTTACTCTGCGCTGATTGGAGAGAGCCAGGCAGGAGGGCAGCACCGGACCAGAATAAAGCAGATCTTAGACTGGTGCAAGCCGGACTTTGACGGAGTTGTATCCTTTTCATTTGAACATTTTTTTCCGAACACACATTGTTGTTTCGTTGTGTTGCGTTGTTTGCCCTTGACACATTCCCCTCTACAGATTATTTTTGATGAATGCCACAAAGCCAAGAATGCCACATCTACAAAAATGGGCAAGGCAGTGCTTGACTTGCAAAACAAGCTGCCGCGGGCCAGAGTGGTGTACGCCAGTGCCACAGGTAGGCAGCCACACACACACACTCCATACACGTAATGCAATCCAAGCAAGGATTTTAGATTTTTCATGTCATCTCTGCCCCAGGTGCTTCTGAGCCAAAGAACATGATCTACATGAGCCGCCTGGGAATCTGGGGTGAGGGCACGCCCTTCAGAGCCTTCGAGGACTTCCTGCACGCCATCGAAAAGAGGTTGGTAGGGTGACACGCTGTCCCTCTGAAGTATTTCTGGGTGCCTTTCAGTCATGTGGATACGAGTCTTCACATCGCTGTTTTGATCCCTGATAGACTTCTGTCCAATCATTTCATATGCCGTTTGTAAACAGAGGCGTCGGTGCCATGGAGATCGTCGCCATGGATATGAAAGTGAGCGGCATGTACATCGCGAGGCAGCTGAGCTTCTCAGGAGTGTCTTTCCGCATCGAAGAGATCGGACTGGACAGCGACTTCAAACTGGTCTACAACAAAGCTGCCAAACTGGTGAGCGTTGTGCTCGTTTTGTCTGTGCTTATAATATAAATAGCGTCATTTAAAGTGACCGTTCGCACCTGGAATGTGTGTCCAGTGGGCCGAGGCGTTGCAGGTGTTCATGCGTGCAGCGGATGAGCTGGGCCTGGTCAGCAGGAAGTCGCTGTGGGGGCAGTTCTGGTCGTCACACCAACGCTTCTTCAAATACCTCTGTATCGCTGCCAAGGTCCGCTGCCTGGTGGAGCTGGCCCTGAAAGAGCTGCAGGCGGGAAAGGTCAGCACAGCACAGCACACACACACACACACAGTCGTATAGCATGTAGAATCTAGAGGACTATAAATGAACCAGAGGAAGTTCCAAGCGGGAACTGAAATTCTATGGATGTTGCATAAATGGAGGGAACTGGAAAGACAGAATACTTTGTTTTCGAGACTGTTTTGAAGTGTAGTTTTGCTAATACTTGCCTTCTACAAAGTCAAATGTCAAAGCACCATTAAGGCTTCATTTTGCTCTTTCAAGTGCACAGGTTGAGTGAATCTTGTTGATGTATACTTGTTGCACCTCCACCACAGTGCATCGTTATTGGGCTGCAGTCCACCGGAGAGTCCCGCACCAGAGAAGTCCTGGATGAGAATGACGGCCATCTCGACAGATTTGTCTCTGCAGCAGAGTGAGTGAAAAGGGAATATTTTCTCTGTTTTTATTTCAGGTGCAGTTTTTTTACATGTTCTTGGTAATCAATGTGCCAAATCAACATGTTTAACAACAACAAGTTTCAAATTAAGTTTAATTTTGACACTTGTATGCCATATAGCAGCGTTTTTCTCCCACAATCAGGACATTATAAACAGCCACATCAAATTGAAATCGCTAACCTAAGGACCTTCAACCAAACTTGTTCATCAGCATTAAACTTGACAAAATACCAACCAATCAGAGACAGAGTTTGGTGATGTCTTTGTGAAAGTGGAGTATTGATAATATTATGAAAGGGGCAATTTGGCATTGGGCTGAGAGGCCACTTCAGCATTTCCAAAAAGCCCTCTAGCACACACTAAGCTACCCGCAGCTAAGCTCACCTGGTTTAAGAATATTCACTGAAATAACACAATCTGGTTACAGCACCGACTGCACACATACGTTTAACCTTTCATCTAGCTGCTTATCAAACTGCCTAACAACAATAAGCCCTCACCACACACATCCTTCAAATGATCTGTATTCAGGTCGTGAAGTTACAGCCCTCACCATTTATCCTCAATTAAATAACCGCTTTAGTTATTAGCGGTGATTAAATCACGATCCAGGAGAAACATGAAAAGGGAGGGTACGAGGTGCTGAATGCGCTTAACTCGTTTGACCCTAAACCTCCTCACGGCAGACATGCCCGGAGTAAATTAGATCTCACACACACACACACACACACAGCATGTTCATCTTCTTGTCAACACCCGACAGCTATAATGAGGCCGCATCGGGAATGTATGCAGTGTATTAATGTCTCGACTGTCCTGTGTCGTCCTGACCTCCCTGCTGTCGCTTCCTCTTTCCTGTAGGGGAGTATTCCAGTCTCTTGTAACGAAACATTTCCCGTCAGAGAAGCAGAGGAGAGAGAAGGCTCCAGGGAACAAGAGAAAACGTAAGTGGAACGCCACGCCAGCATGTGTATCGCTCTTATTATATGTAACCAGCTCAGCTGACACGTCTGGCTTGTTGCCCTGCAGTCGTAATTTAACCATAAAACAGAGGGTTGTTTGTATGTATTTCTATATTTGTGTGTGTCTGGGTTTTTTTCCTTGTAGCGTGCTTTCCTTTACTCTTTGAATGATGTTAATAAGAACATGTTGTTGAATCTTGATCATGCCTTGGCTTCCATCAGGGAAGCCCAGGGGTCGCCAGCCCAAGGTGCCCAAGCACACGGTGGACAGCGGCGGCGTCATCAACATCAGCGACGACACCAGCAGCGACTCAGACGGCATGGACACGGACTCCAACTCCTCGCCAGACTCCCTGCTCGACAACGACGACGTCATCTTCGTCAACCACACTAGCTGCCAGACAGGTGGGGAGACTCTTTGTGTTTGGTGTCGGCAGGAAGCTATTTCAGTTAGTAGGTGTGTGCCTTCTCAGGTGCCTGTCTAGACAGGGAAGTGTTTTTGTGGTTTATCATTAATAACCCTGACAAAATAAAGAAAGAAACAGGTCTGACATGAGGATGTACTCTTGCCTACCAGGATTACATGATTAATGTCTCCTCTGCGTCCTCTTCACAGCCAGGATAGAGGAGATGAAGCAGGGCCTCCTCAACAAAATATCCGTGCTGGGAAAAGAACTACCTCTCAATACCTTGGACGCGCTCATCGATAAGTTCGGAGGACCAGATAAAGTCTCAGAGGTACGAACCAGACATTCTCCGACTACGTTTATCTAACTGCTCCTAGTGGACCTTACCCATGTGGCATCGTTTACACTGTAATAAAAAAAGTCCTGCATCGCCCAATCATGGCTACAAGTAGAGAAGTCCAACATGTCTTCTGTGCAGTATAACACAGTTATAATTCCATAAATAATAGAAAAGGTTACACATATAACTATTTCAATTGGAAACACCCTGCAGTCCAGTCGTAGTTCTGGTTCTGATCCGACTCATTCATGTGCTGAGAACTGCAAAGTGTTATGTTATTTTTACTAGATCTGGTTTGTGCAGTTCCTTTTGATGAAATATCAAAATGTTAAGCTTCTATTTGGAACTGTTTCCCGAATGAAGTGTTAATTCAGTTATAATTTCACCTTTTAAGAGTCACACATACATAAAAACAAAAAATGCACACATTTTTGAAGCAAACTGTCATGTGTTAAGAGACGATGTGATAATGTAATTTTTCTCAGATGACTGGTCGTAAGGGCCGCGTGGTGCGGCGTCCTGACGGCAGCGTGCGTTACGAGTCCCGGGCTGAGCAGGGTCTCACCATCGACCACATTAACATCAAGGAGAAAGATCGCTTCATGGGTGCAGAGAAGGTAAAAACACGCCTGCATGTGTGGCTGCAAGCATTCTGTGAGATGTTTTACTGCTTCATAAATGTTGTTCTCCTCCAATAACCCAAACCTCTTTCCTCCAGTTTGTGGCCATCATCTCTGAAGCGGCCAGCTCTGGGATTTCCCTGCAGGCGGACAAGCGAGTGAAAAACCAGCGGCGCAGGGTCCACATGACCTTGGAGTTGCCGTGGAGTGCAGACAGGGCCATTCAGCAGTTTGGTGAGTCAGGAAATGTAATCTCATCACGGTGTTTCCCCCTCGGATGGAGTTGTAGCAACAGCGGAGATGGTGTGTTTGCACGTGTGCATCTTTCTTTTGTTTTCAAAATGTCTGCCGGCACCAGAACGGCTCTGCAGGCCGAAGAACAAGCAGAACATTTGTGCACAGTAATGAGCAGGAAAAGTGTCTGTCTAGCTAATATATGAGGTGCCTCAAAGGTTGGGAAAATGTACAGTAATGACATTTTCAATGACAAAATAACTCACATTTAGGACGTTTGTTTGAGGGAATCCTATACCCAAAATGCTGCATGTGCAGTGCCTATATTTGTATCAAGGTGGGTCAGATGATGTTTATTTCACAGATACATATTTCCTCACATATTGCTATCAAAGGACTGCGTTTTCTGCCACCTTATATAAATCTTGTATAATCTCGTCATCAGTTTGCTGCAAGGCACAAGGATTTAATCAAATGAGCTCTCTGCATCCATTAGGTGTAATCATTGAATGCTGTAACTCACTCACACGCTGCAAACACACACAATCACAGAGTGAATGAACCATTTATTTGCCTCCAGTAATGGGCAAACTGCCTGAGTAATTCTTGTCATTAGCCGCCTTCCTGCTCAGTGTAGTTGTACAGTAATTCTCGTCTGGCAGGTTAGTCTCTCTATCTCTCTCTATCTCGCTCTCTCACACAAACACACACATTTATTTCCTCGTACGAGCTTCACAGGAATCGTCCTCCACTTCCAGAGAAAAAGCCTTGCAGAAAGGGTTTTTTGGGTTTGTTTTTTGGTTGTTATATCAGATTTACTTCAGATCATGTCACCAGGAACACCATTTTGTGCTCAGAAGAAACGCAGAACTTGTTTTTTGTCTGTTGAGACCAGAAGTGTTGCCCACAAAGTGACATAAAACAGGTCACTTTGGTAAAACACAAGTCTTTTAGTGTACGGTGGCCATCAGCTGTATAAATTCTGTCTCTTCATTGTCTGTTTGTTTTCCTCAGGTCGCACCCATCGGTCCAATCAGGTGACGGCGCCCGAGTACATCTTCCTCATCTCGGAGTTGGCTGGGGAGAGGCGTTTTGCCTCCATTGTGGCGAAGAGACTGGAGAGCCTGGTAAATATCGTAGCCTTTATAGAAGTGTTTGTGTTGCATTCGCTCTCCCCTACTTTAGTTTTGTTTTTGTGAAATCCCTCTCATGGGAAAGTTGTCTTGTTGATGAGTGTAGGAGAAATATTCCACCACAAACAGAGAGGCTCCGGGTTGCCATCGACTCTCTGCCCTCACCCTTTGTCCTTCCTGTTTCCTGGACTATCCCCGAGCCTCCAGGCTCTCCTTTATAGAGGCTCTTTTATTGTTTTTTCGCTTGAGGTTACATCAAGTTTTCTCCACAAACCTCAAGAGATTCTGGGTCTTTCCCCTCCGCAGCTCAGTAACGGAAAACTGAATAAGCAGAAAATAGCCAAAGGAGCGTTTTTAATTTCTAACTCGAGGTTTATTTTCCCATAATTATGAAAGCATTTTCGCACTAGCAGCCATTTATTTCCACGGTGACACAGCATGACAGTTGTTTTGGGAAAACAGCAAGGAGGGTGACGGCTCTTCCAGGAAGTCCTTCATGTGTTTGCCAGCCGTGTTCGGTAAATCTGCATCAGGAATAGGTCACATCTCTTCTGTCTGAACCCGATACAACACACACACACACACACACACACACACACACACACACACAGTTAGGACTGCTGGATACCTTTTGCAGCCGTCTGACTCCAGATCACCAGTGAAGTCATATTTGGCTAAGACATCCCTTTTGTGTTGGTATCTCGAGGCATTCTTCTTCTGTGTCGGCAGCAAGACTGGTCTGCTGTCGACATTTTCCTTCATTTGAAATCTTCACAAGCACGGGAAACAGCCAAACACAGGCTGGGATTTCAGATAAACCGTTACCACAATAAATGACCATTTAAAGTGACAGCAGACAACTGTTAGCCTTACAAACGTTTCCAAGGGGTTTTATTGTCTGAGCCGCTGTCACAAAGACAAACCGGATCACTTCTTAGATTTCTTCAGAGCCTAGCACCGACCAACAACGCCGTTAGCGACCGCTAGCAGCCCGACTACCGTCTCAAGAAAAAAGAACCGTAAGGGAACTGGGAACCCCGATCGCCGTGCTGTTTAAAGGGTAGTGACAGTGAAGTTATTGCTTATAATAATGAGCTCTTGCTACCTCAAGCAGGAAACACTGTGTCGAGTGAAAGTACCTGCATCTATATACATACAAGATACATACCTTAAGATTCAAGGTACTTTTACTTTACTTGAGTATTTCTACTCCACTGCATCTCTGAGGGTCTCACTACGCTTGTCAGCTGTAGTTTAGACTTCTTCATACCCTTCCTGTCCAGGGAAGACCGCGTCTCTCCAGATGTGTTGATGTGAATTTGGAAGTTTCTGTTGAACTGAAGGATGACGTGGTTTTCTGGACAGTAGTAGTTAAGTTAAGTATTAAGTACATTCTTAATATCTGCTGAAGTAAAATATAACCGGAATCGTAAATGCAGCCCTTTTAGTCGCAACATGGCAAACATTCACGTGAAGTGGTTTCATTTTAAAGGATAGCCACACAATATTTAAATGAAATATTTAAATGAGCGGGGAGTTCTGAATGAGGACTTCTATCTATCTTATATAACTGTATAGTGTCCATGTATACATGGTTAATTCTCACGCCAGCATTGAGCAGTGAAGTGGGGATGTTTCGATGATCAACAGCGACACACATTCATCCCACGTCACTTTGTCCATCTGGATTAGCGCGATGATGCTCTGAAGGCTGTAAACTTAATGCCGCTAAGACCAAGGATAATACTGTGCTAATCTTCTTTCAGGGTGCATTAACCCATGGTGACCGGAGAGCCACGGAATCCAGAGACCTGAGCAAATACAACTTTGAGAACAAGGTATTGTCACTGCCAGCTGTATGCAGGATCTCTCCATCTACCTGTTGATTAGCGTTGCCTTTTACACGTCCCCTTTTTTCTTCACTTGCAGTATGGTACCAAGGCTCTAGATAAGATCACCAAAGCAATCCTTGGCCACATAGAGAACAAGGTGCCCCCACCCAAAGGCTACCCCGGGGGCGAAGCCATGTTCTTCAGAGGTATGTTTGAGCTCTTGCTTGACTCTCAGCATCTTTTTAAAACAGAGAAACACGTTTCCTGTGATTGATGAGTAACATCAACGCTGTCTTCTCTTTTATTTCAGAGATGAAAATTGGGATGATGGATGTGGGAATCTTCTGTCGGGAGTCTCGCTTCGGAATCAGTACTGAGAAAGGTACCCCAGAGGCCTGGAGGCATACTGTACACTGGTATCCTTAAAGGGACAGTTCAGATGTTTGGAAGTGGGGCGTTATTAGATCCCCGTCAGCATGCTCTCCCAGTTTGGAGACACAGACGGGAGTACCAGCACTGGAGCGAAGCAATGCACTGCTGTACACGGAGGCAGCCTAAAAACATCAATATCAGTTTAAGTTGATGGTATATTTGGATGATTTGATGTCAGACAGCGCTTCCGACTGGGATCTGAACCCATTATATCCATCTCTTCAAAGCCACCAGATTTACCTCACAGAACACAGGAGTTGCTGGTCTACTGCTGAATTACTTTTTATTTGTAAGGGTTAGTTCACCTGCAACAAAGTCACACGATAACACCAACAAGGCCGATAAATAGACCATGTAGACTCTGTGGGCTGAAATGACAGAGTTTAGTCTTTGAAGAGAGTGTAGACAGATATACCGGCTCCAGTTCCCCATCAGAAGGGCTTGTCTGGCGTGACGGTAAAACATCAGTTTAAGTGTGTTTCGCCACACTTAAACTGATGTTTTTTTAAAGTGTCTGCCCTCGTTCACAGCAGCACGCTGTTTCCTTTCCATGCTGGTACTCCTGTCTGCCACCTACTGTAGATGAGACAGAACTCCCACTTCAAAACATCCAAACTATCCCTTTTAAGATGCATATGTCCACTCAGGCCACCTACATCAACATTTTTAACTCAGCTGGGCTTCTTTGTTTGTCTGTCAACACAAACTCAGGTGCATTAACGGTTGTGTGTTGTCTGTGTTTGTCCCAGACTGCAGCATTACCAAGTTCTTAAATCGCATCCTGGGCCTGGAGGTCCACAAGCAGAACTATCTCTTCCAGTACTTCACCGACAACTTTGACTACCTAATCGAGAAGGACAAGAAGGAGGGCAAATACGACATGGGAATCCTAGGTATGGAGGACAAGTGCTGCTCAAAGCACGGCCGGGTTTTAGCTTTCGCATCAAGGTTTCAAACGTATATTCTATCCTCAAGTAGAAGTACAGGGACTCTGGTAAAAGTAGAAGTACTGATTCAACAAGTATGGCATCTGAAATGTACTCAAAGTATAAAGTAAAAAGCGTTTTTAGCTGAATCTCACATCATATGAATCATGAAAAGATAATTGAGAATTCCTCTCCAATGCATAAAAACTAAAGCAACATGCCTGTTTGGATAATGTGAGGTGTAGAAAGTACACGTTTGTTTTAAAATGTAGGGAGTACCTGTTCCTTCCCACCTCTGTTGATTTGTTATACAACATGGAAATGCAGCGTAACCCCAGCCACCAAAAGTAAAACACAAGATTAGAATCTTGCTAGAACTGTTGAAAATGTATTGATATGGTTTTCAAAAACATTCCTTAAGAATGGAATGCGAGTGATCCTCAGGGGAGTGATCTTTCTAGAAAGAAAGATGGTTCCTAATCTTCTAATGTGGGTAATTATTTTGGTTGCTTTGTGCCTCTGACAGACCTTGCCCCGGGTAACGATGAGATCTATGAGGAGAAGCAGGAAACATTCTTGACGGTTGGAAACCCTCAGGATGGACAGGTTGTTCTCTACAAGGTAGGCAGCTCGTCTCAAATACAGGGTTGAATGGATCACTTTGGGCAAAAATAGCATTATCGTGACGCTTGAGACACCCTGCATGTCAAGCACTAGTTTTAAAGAAGATCAGAATCATGTTGCACAAACCAAAATGGATCAGCAATACTGCATGGCCAGATGAGCAGCAGACAGTCATTTTACACATTACAAACCAGAAGAGATTCTGTGAATATCCACGATGCATTTAGAAATAAATAAATGCAAATATGGAGTCAGATGTGTCGGCTCCACAACAATGAAAATGTCATTTTGAGACGTCAGCGAAGCCGTTCGTCTCAGATTATGCAGCGATGACGTCAGATTCACAAAGGTTTGTGTGAAAACCAGAGCGAGACCTGTTCCGACTGCGAAGTGGAGTTCCACATGAGCTGCAGTCACAGCGGTAACTGGAGAAGCTCCTCAGCACTGCGTGGTGATTAATGTTCCTCCGCCAAGCAGTAAGATATGTCACCATACAGGCTTAGCCCAGGGCAGAGGGGCCCATGTCGACTCAGACGCAGGTGGGAACAGTGATTACCCACCTCTTCTGCTCTTTAGCTGTCGGCTGCAGGCTAACCCGCGCTTGACATCTCTAAGCCGGCAGCCAGGCAGAATGCTGCACTGCCAGGGCCGGTTCAGCAAGTTCAGAGGCAGAGCGTTGGGTGGCTCCATGACTGGTAGACGACCTGTGTTGTTCCCTTCTTTCACCGCAGGACATTTCCCCAACAGCTAGAAACCTTGTGGGGAACTTAATGCATCCCGTAGGGACCAGGGTCTGAATAACCCCCCAAAAGACCCTGGTCAGAGGGTAGCACGTTGTAGAAAGTACAGGAACTTCCAAGGTTGGGGCTGCTCTCTGATTGGTCAACCATCGATACTCTAGTATTGATCATCAAACAGGATTTACTGTGGAGACGGACACTCTTGGTTTCAGTTCATTTCATTCTTCACTACTAATGTGCAGCAGAAGTGTTTACCTCCCCCGACCACAGGAAGCCCTCGTCACATGTCATGCTACTTCTTCTCACGTCAGCAGACTTAATTTGCAGATCTTCAGACCACTGTGGAAAAGCAGACGACAATCGCATGAAAGAACCCTTTTAAGTTCCTTGAAAAGTGGTGAAATTACCAGGGACTTCTTGCAGCTTATCTCATAAGAAGTGCAGAAGCAGTTTATTGCCAAGTACGTTTTCAGTGCACACAATAATTACAAAGAATAAACCATAAGTGCAGTCAAGAGCATAGTTTAAAAAATGTCTATATATGAAAAAAGACTATATATATATACATATGTATATACACACACGGTATTGTAGTATGTGGAGTTTCCAGTTCAGCGTCTCCCCCTCTTCCACAGCACAGACTGTAGTCTCTGATGCCTCTTTGTGCCCGTAGATCAGCGTGGACCGAGGCATGCCCTGGGACGAGGCCTTCAATAGGTCACTGAAGCTCAGCGGTCCTGATGAAGGATTCTACTTGTCCCTGAAGGTGAGTCCAGGTTGAAAAGCCTACTATGTGTATGATTTATAATTTGTTACAGACCTCACAGTATAGCAATGTGGCGGCACACTGGATGCCCAGCAAAGAGGTGTCAGCCCCTCCGACGGTGCACATGATTCACTGTTTGCACGGCCTCTCCACAGCTGCGAGGGAACCACCCATGCGTGCTGCTGGCCGAGCAAGGACGAGGCAAGAACCTCATCGTCTACAAGCCCAACATTGGCAAGCAGACCCACCCTGAGAGCCTGGACAATCTGCAGCAGCGTTACCGGAAGGTGAGCGGCTCCGTTTGACTGTTGGTGGATCAGTCAGGCTTATACCAGGATTAGAATCGGTAACCAAAATGAAAGCAGCAGTGACGTTTTAACTGAAACGATATTGACTGGTTAAAAAATAGAAAATGATGGCTTTTCCTACACAGTCCTCCAACCATATATTTGTATTCATAGCTACATACTTCTCAGACATTAGATCTAGCCCTGACAAACAGAAACAAACTATTTTAAAACAAACTCTGAAGAACTTAAACTAAACTAAAATAATCAAAACTAGGATAAAATAAAAACACTCTTAATAATTTTATACAATGAAATGGTAAATAAATTAACAATACAAATATTTTCCAATGATGTGGAAGGAAGAGACAAAGCTGGACATTTTCAGGACTGACATTTACAACAATTACTCTTCTTTCATATGTGGAGTCTGATGCCCCCTTGTGGCCATGGGGCAATACTGAACCTGGCATTGTGAGGATATATTACAGACAATTAAAATCATGAATAAAAACATGATCAACATAAGAATAATACGTATATGAAAATGGGGATGAAGTTCCTTTTTATTCACATTTATTTCTTATTAAAGCTGCCCCTGTTTCTCTTCCCTACCTAAACAACAAGTGGTGATTACCATAAGTCCATTACACACAATTACATTTGTATTAATCTCCTTATAGGGAACACAAAAAAAGTATAAAATTACATAGTTTTCCATTTTTATCTTGAAATGAAGAAGAACAAAACATTGTCCCTGTCCAGAAAATACCAATTCTACTATGGTAGTGTGTATGAATATTTAAAGCACAGAAACTTAAATATGCTGATGTTTGGTGGTACATTTCCTGTTCCAGGTGACTCCAGAGGAAGCCAGGGAAAGCTGGGAGTCCCAGTTCACCTTCTCCTTCAAGAAGTGTAGCCATGCCAACTGGTAAGTCGGAGTCCACGGTGTCCACAGGGATTAATGGCTCAATGCCTTCAATCAGGCTGCTGCTCATTAGGATACAGCCAGTGTGCTTTAAGCTCAGATGCCATTCCCAGGGCTTTGCAGATCACCTGACAACTAGTCATGAAGACAAACCTACAAGACTTGCATGCACCGTCGTCACCAGATGACCAGCCAACTGTGTTTACAGTGAGGAATATGTATAATGTATAATTGATGAGCAGTCAGTCCAGGGATATGCAAGAAACGTGTGGGCTGTTTTCTATAAAACATTTGAGTTTTTTCTTTCCTGTGCTTTCCCTAGGAACGGGAAGTGTAAGAAAATCGAGGAAGGTCAGGAGTGTCTGCAGGGCATGCGCCTCCGCCAGTACCACATGCTGTGTGGCGCTCTGTTGCGTGTGTGGAAGCGCGTATCCGACGTGGTGTCCGACATCACCAGCTCCAGCATCCTGCAGATCGTCCGCCTTAAAACCAAACAGCATAACAAGCAAGTCGGTCAGTACATCCCCGTCCAGCGTTTAACATGGTGCACATGTGTTTCTATTGGTGTTCAGAGCAGCTGTCACACACTCGAATGAGAAGAGACGTTTTAAATGTGAATTACCAGCTGTCAGTGACTTGTTTTGATGGTAAAACGTGATGCTGACACTTCTTCATGACAAATTGAGGAAATAAAATTTTCGCTGACATGCCTTATTTATTTCCGATGAATCCTGTTTGTGCTGACTCTTGTTGACACTTATTAAACTGTGGCGATTCAGCTGGACATCCAGGAAAACCCGACGAGGAGCACGAGGACGCTCGCTGCACATTCACATGTGCACCACACAGATTCTTCTGGAAATCAGAAAGAAAAGTAGACTGTAGATAAACACTGTGCTTAGGGTTAGAACTCTGATTTGAAGAAGATCATGCATAGTCACATGTATTTAAAAAGTTGTTCCAGTAGGAGAAAATAAAAAGCTGGTCACTGATGAGTGTTTGTGTATCCCGTCCGCCCCAGGTATCAAGATCCCAGAGAACTGCGTGGCCCGCGTGCGTGAGGAGCTGTTGCAAATGGACGAGGAGGTGAAGCGGCGGCGGAAGGACCGGGAGCAGCAGGCCGCCGAGCAGCGGCTGACCGAGGAGCGCATGCGTAAGATGGAACACGAGAACAAACACCTCCTGGCCAATCTGTTCAACCAGAAGCCCATGCTGAACCAGTCCCTCGCTCAGTCTCTCGCCAAGAGTCAGATCCTCAAACAGAAACTGAACCAAAACGCTCTACAAAGGACACCAACGGGGGGCATGTCTCAGCTGCAGAGACAGCAAGCCCAGTCCGCTTTACAGCAGCACTCGCAGAACTTACCTTACAGTTTACAGAGGAACCCCAGCCAAACCCAGCAACGGACCCACAGCAGCTGGCCCAACAACCCCACCGCCGCCTCCAACCAGGGCCCCGTGCCCAACACGGTCAGCATCCGCTCCAACTTCTCCCAGTTTTACCCCCAGTCCTTCGCGTCCCCCTTTCAAGCGCCCAAGAACCCGTCACATCCACTCCACCAGGCGGCGCTGTCTCCCAACTTGTCTTCCAAGAACCCCCTGGATGACATCTTGGACCTGACCGTGAGCTCGCCGTCCCCCTCCCCAGACAGCACGGAGGTGGGCCTGAGTCTGGACGGTCTGGCAGGACACGCTACAGCATTCGGAGATGACTTCAACCTGGAGTCTCTGATCTCCCAGACTGCAACCACCGCCCAGCACACTGCCCAAATGCAGCCGCCTCTTCTGCTGCAGCAGCAGCATCTGCAGGCAACACAGCAGCAGAACCACAGCCTGCTGGCCAATAACCACCACCAAGACTTATTAGATTTGTTTGACTTGCCCCTGTCCCCCCAGATGCCCACACAGAAAGCCAGCCCGTCGTCCTCTACCTCCTCCTGCTCATCCTCCGCGTCCTCCACCTCCAACAACCTGGTCCCGCACGCGTCCGCAGGCCTCCTGCCCGCGTCCAGCCTGCTCGCCACATCCTCGTCCTCCTCTCTCTTCTCCAGCCCGTCCTCGTCCTCCTCTCTGTTTTCCAACTCGTCCCCTCGCTTCTCTTCCAACTATCTCCTCTCCCCGTCAGACTCGCTGTCCTTGCCCAACGGCCACTCCGGCACTCTCGACGTCCGCGAGGCCCTGAACAGCATGCTACAGGGACCGGACCGCAAGTCTGTCATTAAGTACCGGCCGCCAGAGTAGGGGCACGGGCGGCTCGTCTGGACTTTTCTCTTTCTTAGGTGATTTTAGTTTTGTCTTTCTAAAGCAGATTGCGTCTGGTTTGCTGCTGTCTACGATCGCACCCTCGGACCTACTCCCTCCCCCCTCAGGGCCTATAGTCACGTCACTGCCTGCCCCCCTTCTCTCTTCTCCACCTGCTAGAAGCTGTTTAGGAGACAGCGGGCTCCATCAATATCAGATTTCTGCACCAAAGTGTGTCCTCCACAGTGAAAGGCAGCTGTAAACAAAACAACCCTGATATCTGTATTCTATCCAACGCCGAGCTGTCACAACAAAAAAGCTTGTTCGTCGAGGTGTGGAAATCTTTACTAAACCTCCCGCTGCTGATTTTTACGAGGTATGATCGGTGAAGTTGCTGGAAGCTCTGAATGCCTTTTCACCAGTTTGAAAAACACATCTTGTAGACTTTGCTTTCCTGTTACTTCTGCTTCATGGCCGTCTGTCTTGACTTCAACAAGGCTGTATGCAAGGCTTGGGTTCGAGTGAAACGAAAGATAGCATTGAACTGGAAGATGAGGAGGTGGGGGAGGGGGAGAACAGATGAAATCTTTTAGCTGATAAGCCATGAAATGCCTCAGTTTTGAATTTGTTTTCTCTCTTCTACATGCTCCCTCTTGTTTGTCTCCCTGCTTGTATGAACACTATTGTGAGGAAAAGGGAGAGGAAGAGCAGTCTGCTGTTGCAAACAGTGCCTTTTTGGAGAAATCTATAAATGCAGTCTTTAAAAATCCATGTAGCCTAATGTATAGATTTGTACTCTCGAGCATTGGATTTAATTTTAATTTAAACATGGTGTATTTGTATTTAACGTTTTTCCTCGCCCCTTCAGTCAGCTGTTTGTTTCTGTGTTACACTATGCTGGTGGCGGTTTCAGGAAGAAGCCTCCATCACGCCTGTATGTGCTCGTATGATTGTCGGTGTTTTTTCTGTGTCCTTCTGTCCCCGTTGATGCGACGTTGTCCTACGTGGTCAGTATGGAGCGGATTATTGAGCAGCATGGACAAATAGAAAAAAAGAATTGTCCAAAAATGTTATCACCCTTTTTTTAAAAAAAAAAAAAGAAGAAAAAAAAAGCTGACAATAACATTTAGTGATGTGACTCCTGGTTTTATCTCATTTTGAATTTCTCAGGAACGTCTCGAGTGCTTTATGTTGTTTTGTGTCATTTTGACCAACGAACATATGGAAATTAGTTTTGAAGTCTTTTGAGTGCGACAAAGAATTTCAAGGTTTTATGGCTTTGAGGTCTGAAACAAATAGTTTGTCCGAGACGAGTTTCTCACAGTGATTTCAGGCGTTGAGGTTCTAAAAACCATTTGAAACGGATGCGGACTTGTGACGTTCACTGTGTGTGATAAAGTACGTCTTTTAAACAAAAACCCTGTGAGATCTGGCCACCATCTTTGAGTGAAAAAGGATGCACTGTAGTTGGTTTGTGACAACAATGCCGGGATAAGTTGATCAAAAAGAGAAAAAAGCAATAAAAGCATCTTCTTCATTGGTTGTGAAATAGAAAAATGCCTCAGTTCTGTTTGCGCTCAGCGGCGAAGCTTTGTGTTCCTTTGCATGAATCTCCTCGTTTCTGTTGTGCTTCATGGTCTTTTTCGTTAAAACCCAAATGCATACAACCTTTTTTTTGTGTATAGTACGTTTTCACGGGACGGACGCAATGCGTTCTGGATGTTTTAGTCATCGTTATTATAAAAGTTATTGTTATTTATATTTAAGGGATATTTAGATTTTAGATATGTTATCCTGCTTATTAGAGTAGTGAACGAAAAATGTTTGGTCAGGGAAGTTTCTAGTTTTCAAGATTACTATAAAAAAAAATACAAATTCTATTATAATCTGCCACCAAATAAGATTGCACTGTTCTGTACTGCTGTACAGTGTCTGGATTTATTTCTGCGCATTTCAGTTTTATGCTTTTAGTTTTTCTCACGTAGAATTGTTTCTCCAAATTCGTAGACCGTTTTGTCGGGCCTCCAGTTTGCAGAGAGATACCAAAGTATTCCAGAGACACCCCGAAGTTACTGGCTCTAAAGATATCAGACCTTTTTGTCAATCTCAGGAAGAAAAACCTACAAGAAGTGTAACGGCGGGGTGCGTGCAGAAATAAATCATTTCCCCTTTTGAACCGTGGTGAAACTAACCAGTACATGTGCGATTCTGTTCTTAACTCTGTGCTGTGACTTTTGCTGTATTTATGTTTTTTTAGACTTAATGTGATGGGTTTGATGTTTGTCCTTGTGAACATGTCAGTGATCCTCAATGTTTATGCCTTCTTAGGGCAAAGATCAACGGCCGTTTCTTTTTTTCTTCGTTTTATTTCCGTCGCCGGGGCGTTTGCTTCACGTCACAAAGCTGACGGATTCTATGGTTTTACTCTGACGCGACGCCGGTTCACGCTTCCTGGCAGCGTCTCACTCTGTAGCACGTTTCCCTGGCACCCTCGTTAATGTCGCTTTTTAATATTCCTCGTCAGGCACATTCCGACACATCAGTCAGCAAAAAAAAGATTCGCCTTTTGATTTTTTTGTTTTATAGCCACACAATTAAAGCTTTATGCTTTTGAGGGATATGGACCGCCTTTTTAGGAGGAAAAAAAGCTTTGTTTTTTTTAAATATTCATAGTCATCATGTAGTTTATCGTTTTTATTATAATTTTGCACTAAGAATGGCATAATCAAGTTACTGTTCTCGTGGGTTATGATTGAGCGTTGCAAGCTTTGTTGTTTTTCCTGATCTTTGACGGATAGCTCTGTGTATACTGTAACCATCTTTCTCCACCATATTACATTCATGTTATCACTCTCAAAAAAATAATTTATTGCTAACAAAAAAAATTCAACAAAAAACATGCTACTGATTGTATGTATTTTTAAACAAAGCCTATTTTTTCTGTAAAAAAAAAAGGAAAAAAAAGAAACTGTGTTCAGCACTTTTATTCTGGGTTGTGCTTTTGTTTTCTATATATTTATAATTTAGATCCAAATGTATATATTGTAAAATTTGTGCCTTTCGACTAATTCTTTAAAAAGGTTTTCTACTCATTAAAGGAAGGACTATATGAAATTGCAATCTTAACTTTGTAAACAAATAAAAACTTGAAGATTGCTGAAACGGAGTCATTTGTTGAAATGGGTTGTTGGGCCTCGGCTTTATTCCTGCAGCTTTGCTGCGGGATCACGCAGGAAGCTGGAAACATCACTCCTCCTCTATAGAAACCAGTGCCACAAAGAAAATGGATTGAATTGATCAGATTAAGCCAGAACTCTGCAAACTTCACATCCACACAGAATGTGAACTAGTTCCTGCCAGTGACGCTGCCGCTGTTTCATGTGACTGCTGGATATAATTTGATAAATGGCACACGGTGGTGAATGAATCATCGAACACACCTTCCAAACACAGACCTGAGGGGCAGGTTTATACACTCCAGCCTCTGTGTGACGGAATATATGGAGTCAACAGACCGAAAAACATTTTCACTTTCAACATGACGTAACAAAGAAAGTGGTCATGGTGGCAGAATACCGATGGTACAAACATTAGTATCAAAATGCACTTAAATACCAAAAGTATTGGTATTCACAGTGAGTGATTGATTTGGTCCTCATTTATATAGTGCTTTTCTCCAAAGCGCTTTACAGTAATGACTGACATTCACCCATTCACTCACACATTCACACACCGACGGCGGAGTCAACCACGCAGGGCGACAGCCAGCTCGTCAGGAGACATTAGGGTGAGGTGCCCGCTCTACCTCTTGAGCTAATCCCCCCCAGATTTCAGAATAATATATATTTATACAGCTGTGTGTCATCACTTTCATGTTGCAGCTAGTAACCTATTTTTAATTTCTTTGTATACTGTTGGAGAGCCTGTTCAGAGATCAACAGTTTATCTTCACCTTTTTTTAAAGATTATTTTTTGGGCTAGAGCGCCGTTCGAGCCTTTTATTATTTTATACAGACAGTGTGGAAACAGGGAGAGAGGGAGAAGACATTGCAGAAACGTCAAGGACGATGAGCCTCGGTACACGGGGCGGCTGCCCTAACCACTGCGCCACCGGCCACCCCATCATCACCTTTTATAATACGTCATAATTGATGTGTTGATTACATGATTTACTATTAAACTCAATCCACAACATAACTACAGTTGAGGTAAATGCAGTGGAGTAAATATCAGATAATATTCACCTCTGACGTGTAAAAAACTGGAAAATGTACCTGAAAGTTGTATTTGAGTACAATGACTTCATCCCCTGAGTGCTTCTGTTGCTCCTTTTCTGTTTTGTCTTGGGTTTGAGTTGTAGTGTGATAAACCACCATTATAAGAGGTTGGTTCCAGATTAACACAGGCTTTAAGGTGTAGGTACAGCTGGGATCAGCCCCCCGCGACCCTGAATACAGGATAAGCGCTAGACGATGGATGGATGGATGGATGGATGGATGGATGGACTGTAGGTGGGTGATTTCAACGCATTGATCGGGGAAATAAACATGGCTGAGAAGAAAAACCCTTTAAAGGTCTCCTTATGTGTGTCGTGTGTCGAGGACATTGAGTTGGGGAACAGAGAGACCAGAAACAGGAACATTGTAGAACCCTTGTAGGCTATCTGGACATTAGTGACCTTTGTGAAAATGTATTCATAGCTCAAGTTCCCATCGTATAACAATAGAGCACAGGGACGATATGCAATTGAATGCAGTAAACGGTCATAAAGATAAAGTGCATACATTCTTTATACTTTTATTTCTTAATAAAGATTCATATTTATTTTATTGTTTTAATGATACTACTACTTAATAATGATAATAATAATAATAATAATACATATTATAAATAAAGGATAAGCGGTAGATGATGGATGGATTATTATTATTTTTACTATTATTATTGTTGTTGTTGTTATTGGTCCATTACTATTCTCTCTAACCACAACCAAAACTGGGTGGAGGATTTATTTATGAGAAGGACGCGACACTTGCGTGATGACGTCGTGAAACTCACCTGTACGGTGAGCCCCGCGGACGCCACGCCTGCAGTCCGCACCTGTTTGCAGAAAGACTGGAGGAAGTTCTCAGACCGGAAGAGTCAACACGAACGAGTGAGGCTCGAAGGACTTCGAGACTGGATTGATTTTAAAAACGTGGACGGACGGACGCGGCTAACGGAGCGGAAGTTCACAGGTACGTTAGCTTAGCTGGTTCCTTGTGGACAGGTGAGGCCGCCGGTCACGGTCAGTGTATAGGTGAGGCCGGCTGAAAGTGGGCAGGTGAGGCCGCCGGTCAGTGTATAGGTGAGGCCGCCGGTCACGGTCAGTGTATAGGTGAGGCCGGCTGAAAGTGGGCAGGTGAGGCCGCCGGTCAGTGTATAGGTGAGGCCGCCGGTCAGTGGACAGGTGAGGCCGCCGGTCAGTGTATAGGTGAGGCCGCCGGTCAGTGGACAGGTGAGGCCGCCGGTCAGTGTACAGGTGAGGCCGCCGGTCAGTGGACAGGAAGGAGACGCTGGACAGAAACCGACACGAACGTAAACGTCCTCCGTGGATGAGACGGACACACTTAGGAAATAAAACAAGAGCTAGCCGCTAGCGACAGAGCTTAAAACTTTATTGACACAGCACCTTCCATACAGGAGAGTATGTGAGAATAGCGTGGAAAAAAAGGACGTTTATCAGTAACCATGATATGAAAATGTAATGTCACGATAATCTTGACCAAAATAATTGCGATTCACGATATTAGCCCAATAAATAATCAAAAATATGATTAAACGTCTTTAAAGTGGAACATACTGGTGTCCCTTAAAATTGTGCCAGGAAACTAATATTTGAATCACTGAAACGACACACCTTCTCTGTTTTAGTGACACATCTTAAGGTCTCCCTGCATACATACCGACCAACAAATACATTTGAAGAAATGTCGTCATTGTGTGACTCATCACATGTTACTGCTGTATCTTTAAATCAGGCTCTAATTTCCCACTTCTCTACCATGACAGTGGTGTATGTACAGGTATGTTTTTATCGTGATCCCCAATCATTTTAATCTTGTATCGTTCCATCCTCAATCATACAGCTGGATCCTTTTTAGGTGTAGTTTAAAATATTCCCATCACATGAGTAGGGTTTGTCAAACGGCACTTTGTGGTCTTTGCATGTATTTGTGTTGTTGCTTGGTGGGCGACTGTCACCTGTCCCCACTTTCCTCGTCCTCTCACCTTTCTGGTTCTGCCACACATTCAAGTTTCTACTCGCCTGCCTCCAGTGTGTCGCAACAGTTTCGACTTTTGCATTCCCAACCGGCTGCGTCGTCTTCCACCCGAATCCAGTCGGCGTGTGTTTGATGAAGGACGAGGACCCAGTGCATGTAGACGGACTGCTTGTTGTTGATATGAGATAGTTAAGTTTTTCTCTCCTTGAAGAGAGCTGTGTGTGTCTTTGTGTGGGTGGTTTAAATTCTCTGCAGGGCTGTAGATGCATTATCAATGGATTATTAACGCCATGTAAAAGGAATCTAATATTGGTACAAATGAATCCCTTTCCTCCCACAAAGACATGCAGGATGGGGATAGGTTGATGGATGACTCTAAATGTCCTGTAGGTGTGAATGTGAGTGTGAATGGTTGTTTGTCTCTACATGTCTCCCTGTGATAGACTGGTTACCTGTCCAGGTGAACCCTGCCTTCACCCAATGACAGCTGGGATCGGCTCCAGCCCCCCCCCCCGCGACCCTGAATACAGGATAAACGGTAGACGATGGATGGATGGAGTCCCTCATTGATATTTAAGGGATGGATGCTTGGTCTTAAACTCGCCGTCTACACGAAAACGAACACGAAACGGCCCCGTTTTTTTCTTTTCCACCCTGAGAGCTGGTTTAAAAAAGTGTGTTTTCAGGCAGCGGAAACGCCGGATCCGTACGGCAGGGCGAAACGCACAAGACTTGTGCGTTTACCCACAAAAAACGTCTTCGTATGGACGGCCCCTTAATGTCTGTCAGGGTCGTAAATGTTTGTTAGAGAGGCTTGGTTTCATGCTGGAAGAATTTCAGGTATGTGTCAGTGTGGAAGTAGGCCGTTTATTTGGTTTTGTGGGATGAGGTACTGGATAGAGACGAGTTGTTGGAGACGCGAGTAGCTGTGTGTGTGTGTTTTATATATTATATATATTTTATATATATGTGTGTATATATATGTGTGTGTGTGTGTAATATGTAATTAGGGGTCGACACACCACACATATTCAGCATTTTTATTGTTATCGGTCATTTTTTAAGCTGATTTGCCGCTAAAAGCATTACATTTTAAAATGCCACAACTCTCTTTATTTATTTTAACTTTATAAAACTCCATGGAAGTTTTTTATTTATTTGTTCATTTGTTTAACTTCATAATAATGCTGCTGATAGCCGCCTGCACTTCTTGTGTTCAGGTCATTTTGAAATTTATCTTTAATTTAAGGAATTTAAACAAAGTTTTTGTGTTATTCTAAATTTGGAAACCATTTGTCCCTTTTTTTAAATTTAATTTTAATCATCCAATGAAGCTTACAAGCCTCACATTTCATCGTTGATAGTGTTGAGAGCGAGCCTTGTGACTGAATAGTGTGTGAGTATTGTGTTTAATGTCTTTGGAACATGCAAACAGGCCTGACCTCGGCTCCTGAAGTGGCTTCTCTGTCGGAAAGACTGGACTCGGAGTGATTGCTATTCTACCAGAGGGGCACACCTCTTTGTGAGTGTTTGCTAGAGTAACAGTAGTGGTTGCTTAGCCGTCTCTGTTTCCTTCAGACCTATTAATAATATAGCACTGCTACTCTGAATGACCAGAGGCCAGCTGGCTGAGGATCATCTGTTTTTCTACCACTTATATTCACATTTTATATAATCTACAAACGCCAATCTGCGGTTGAGATATGGCACACCGCCGTTCCTCACGCTTTTTATGCCGCCTCCTGACAAACAAGGTGGGCACATTAACGGCGGAGGGGAAGATGCCATCGCTGTTTGCCACGGTGTCATTTCCTGATCCTGAAACGCAGCAGGGCTCCTGTGTAGGAACCCAGGAAAGTTTCCTCGGAGGCAGGCAGACCTAAAGTGTAGCAAACACCCCGTCAATTATTAACAGCCCAGTGCTCTCATTCCCCCGACGTAACCATAGCACCCAGCAGACTGAAACCCGGCCAACAGCCCTGGACCTGCTGCTGCTGCCTTGTGGGAAAGACTACAAGTTAACAAAGACACACACATACCACTGACAGTGGGAGCAAGTGGACCTCTTTGACTTTATGAACCCATCAGTGAGGGAATAACTGAGGATACATCATCATCGGACGACTCGTCTGTCGGGAGCAAAGGAATGCCACTCGTTACTTCCTCCATTCCAGTTCTAGATCCTAAGTTGAGTGCTGTGGTGTCTTTCTGTGGATTATTCGTGTTTTTTGGGGACTTTGAGACCTGCATCATTGCCTTGAGGTGGTCAGCAGGTGGTTTTCTTGTTTGCAGCAGACTACAGCATCATGAATCTGACGCAGCGAATGAAACTCCTGAAGCACTTTGGCTCCGTGCCCCCGGAGCCTCGGCCACCGCTGCTGGTGGTGCCTGTAAGTGGATAGATGCATTCCAGCCGCGTGGTTAAAATATCCAAATGTGATGACTCATGGTGTGATATGAGCCGGAATGATCATTTCAGCATCGTTTTCATTTTTGTTTGGGGAAAAAACCCTTAAAATGTCAATAGTGTGATTTTTGCAGGGATCTGTACTCGCGGGAAGTTGTTGATCAATCAACTGCTTAAATGGCTGTCAACATACATTATAACTGTCCCTCACTGTCCCCGCTGTCAAACATACTGCAGTAGGTTGTTAAATAAATCAATCATTTTTATTATTTAAAAACATATATATATATCTATAATTTACAAGGAAATGTGTCCATATATTTGCAGCTTTGTGTAAAAAAACAGATTTTACAGCCAGCGTTTGCATTTCAGATGAAATCTGCCTGTTTCTTTCTTTCTTTCTCTGCACCCTTGAATTGCCAACGTCTTGTTTTGGCCGACATTCATCCCTCTAGACTCTCGTTGCTCTGGTGGTTTCAGCTCAGCTCCACCTTGGTGTTTATGACTGGAGAGAGAGGGAGGGAGAGAGAGAGGCTGTGAGAGTGGGCAAAGGTTGGGTGGGGGAGGAGCGCTCCAGGTGGAGGTCTCTCCTAGATGTTTCTTTCTCCTCTCACCTGCTCGGAGAGAAACTCCATTGCCGCTCATATTACAGTTGATTTCTGTCGGGAGGAGGTCGGGTTTCTCCCGGAAGGCAGCCCACGTCCTACGTAACTGGAGTTTCTGTGATTGTTTCTGCTTTTATGGCATCGCCTTATGGAATATAAAGAGCTGTTTCATTTAGCTAACAGTCCCAGTGGGAAATGGAAGTACGGTTCAAAGACCAAGTGGTAAGTGGAGCAGAAGGAAGACAAAGTGTTTAAGGTCTTTAGAGCCGGCAAGGTGAACGGTTAAAGGTGCAGGAGGTCTGAAACCAGGCTCACTTCATCCGTCATGACCTTTGTTCTTAACGTTAAAGTCGATTTGTAGCAGATCTAGATCGGTGGATGAGTTTACATTGTGAAATGATGATTCATGTGACTGATCTTCCGTGCAGACAGCGGTTGCTTTTTAAAATCTCAGCCAATATTTATTGTTACTGATAGCATCTCTGTTTTCTTTCCGTGCCATCGGGCTTGGGGGGGGGGGGGGTGGACATTAAATACAGCCGTAATTAGGATTTTGACAAGTATGTCATCTTCATTGTTCTCAGTTGTTTCTAGAGACCTGTTTGCTCATCGTTTTATTCCGTTATTACATCTGTGAATTCTGCTCCACAGGTTGAAAAATTGTAAATAAGCTGCTGCTGGACTTATTTCATCCTGCACTTGGGTTTTCAACTTGACAGATTTGTGTCAACATTCGGGCTAAACGGTTTTGAAAAGATTTCTAGGACCAATTTGAACCAATATTGCAGTTGCCAATGATCGGACACATTGAAGGGAATGAGTGTTTAGTGATAAGTCTGGTTGGAAATGTGTTTAAAACGCCCCGTGTGACGTGTAGGCAGGACTACAATGTCACAATGACGTTAGTTGTCTACGTTGAGTTGCGAGCTCTGGTTCTTGCTTTGCTCAGCGGCCCACTAACGGTGAGCAACGGTGAAACTACAGCATCAAACATGAATCCCTCCAGGTTTCAGGCCAGTTTACGTTCAGGAAATCCACAGCCAGCTTTTAGCCTGAGCCATCGGCTCGGTTGCTGTGTTGTGTTTTTCTTTTTTTCCTCGCCTCAAGTTCATGATTAACTTGGTCAAACAAATGGTGTGCTGTTCACAGGTCACACTGTACACCTGGATGTCTTATTCAGCCTCATTCACAGAAGAAAGATCGTATTAAAATGCACACATTCTGCCTGTGATGCAATACAAATGCAGTTTCTTAATAACATGTAAGGTAAAGTGATTCCAGTATGTTTTAGTGCCTTTTTAATAGTTTTAAACTTTTGACGATTATAATGTTGATAATGCTATTTATGTTCTTCTGGTGTTAAATCGCTGCCTTGTTACTGGTTGCTGTGTGGAACAAACTCCAACTTGTTTCTATCACTTGACGATGGCGGGAGTCTATTAGCAGCATCTTTAGCTGTTCTCTAGAACTCTAAGAAATGGAGGTCATGGCCAGCCCGGGCTTTAGTTTGGTTTTCACAGCGCTGCTCTGTGAAAATGATAAACACATGAGGCATGACAACACGACAGTGTTGGTCCGGTGAGTAAAAATCAGTGGCTTGGGTCGTTGTTTCTGTAAGATCTTGACATTGAATCACAATGTTTGACGTATGACGAAGCACAGAGGAGGGTTTTATTTAATGGTGTATGTTGATTTATTTTTTCTTTTTTTTTCTGTCCATCTGAAAGAACTAGAGGAACCAATATAGCCCAAAATGTCTTGATATCAACAATAGATAAAAAAGCGGTACCTGTGCCTGTAATATCTCCACTTAATGTGTGCTTCTGATAAGAATTAAATGGAGATAACGACTTCCATGAAGGTATCAACGTCCAGTTTTGGCCTTTCACAGTTGCTGCTTTTGTTCCATGATATATTATCCCATAATTATAATGTATATAATAATAATAATTAAAACAATAATTGCAATACATAATATTGTCGTTTTATGCCATTGACAGGAAGATGATATAAAAGCATCACAAAGAAGATCGAGGCCATGCCCTTATATTGTACGATAGTTGATGGATCAATAAATATTGAGGTCATCATGTAAAACGTTTCCGTTTCCAGTCATTTGACTGTGAACACAGTGAAATGTAGAAGTCTGTTAACAGACAGGCACAATGTGTCACAGTGAGAGGAAATATTTTGATGATTAATAATTAGTGAATCAACAGACGGCTAATTTGCAACAATTTCTTTGTTTTTTAATGCCAAACATTTCCCAGCTGTTTTGTCAAGAAAATCGCGATCCAATGAATCAATCATGAAAGTGACAGTTGGCTGCCGTCCTATTTGCTTCTATACATTGTTTTTCTTTGTGTATGCTTACTGAACAAGCCCCGGGTGTTATGCTGTCAGTACCGCAGGGACACACACACACACACACACGCACACACACACACACGGACACACACACACACACACACACACACACAGGTAGCCCCTCCTCCATACCGGTCTGGCAGGATTGAGGCAGGTGAGAGCACAGAGAACAAGTTGAGTCTCAGTCACACTCTTCCTGCTTGGCTCAGGCTCAGCTGTCCTCCCCGTAACGACCTGCCTTATATATTTGTATTATTATTTGTGATTAAATATTGTCAAACCTCAGTATTCCTCTTGCTAAAGCATTTAAATGTTTATTATTTTTCTCTCCAGAAACCAGGTATGGAGGAGCTAATGATATGGGAGCAACATACAATAACCCTCAACAAAGTAAGTGGTGGTTTTGTTGAATAACTCAATATGTGAAGCGCTTGAGATGATGTGCATTTCAGACGAGGAGGTGTTCAGGGTTGGGACGAAGACGAGCTAAAGTCAAGTTTGAAGTGCAGACCGCTTGTCCGTGTTGCATCGGCGGCGTTGGCGTCTGTGCTGAGCGGCTGCACGAGGAGTGAAAGTAGATGTTGGAGGGGACCTTCGTGTTTTAAAAGCTGGACCGTGCTTCAGACCTCAGTTTCACAGCCAGACTCCGGCAGGAATTCAGAGCGACACACCCTGCTGCACCCCACAGCACCGGCTGCCTCCTTCGCTATCCCGCCTCACACCGGGCGCCGCTGGAATGTGCTTCTCCTCCCTTTATCTCTCCACACATACTCGTTCTCTGCCCGCTCACTTTCCTGCATTCCTTCTCTTCATTTGTGTTGCAGTGTCCTTTCTGCTCATCTAAAAGCTTTTCCTCTCCTCCTCCTCTTTATAATGGCAGGATCCCAAAGTGGGCTTTGGCTTTGCCATTTCAGGAGGCAAGGACAAGCCTCACCCGGACAACGGGGATACAGCTGTGGTGGTGTCGGACGTGCTGCCAAATGGACCGGCCATGGGACGACTGTTGTAAGTCTGACGTGACTGTAGGAGTCGAGATGAAATGGAAAAATGCCTTCCGTAACCCTTTAGGGTCACATCCCGGGTCATATTGTGCATCTAATTGATAATATTTGTGCACAATTATATTTGACCCAAAAACCCATAATCTCTTATTTGATCTGATCTCTTGTTTTGGAGGTTTGCTGACTCGTAGCGTGTTTGCTTGTCCTCCGCAGCAACAAAGACCAAATTGTCATGGTCAACGGCGTGTCTATGGACAACGTCTACTCTACCTACACCATCCAGACCCTCAAGTCATGTGGCAAGACTGCAAACATAGTGAGTATGGGGATCACACCCAGAGACACCTAAATCTACGATGCTCGCCGCCCACTCGTGTCTCTAAATCTCTGCCCCCCCGTGCAGACTGTGAAACGCCCTCGCAAGATCCAGATCCCAGCCACCACCAGACCGTCTCGGGCTGCCTCCCATTCCAACCTGCTGGACCAAGACCCTCCAAGACGAACGCGACGCTACTCTGACGGCAGCGACAACCGGGACCGCTACCGCGCCCGCAGCGCCTCACCTGACCGCAACGGCCACGGGAACACGCTGCCGCTGGTGTCGTCGGGCTACAAGAGGCTGCCGCACCAGGACGTCGTGGAGAAACCCATCAGGGCCACGCTGCTGAAGAAGAAAGTCACAGACGGTAAGACTTCAGAGAACCATGATGTGTTGGTGTGATAACGTCTGACCAGACATTTGTTGCTGCAGAGTACGGACTGAAGCTGGGCAGCCAGATCTTCATCAAGCACATGACGGAAACAGGCCTGGCTGCAAAGGAAGGAACGCTGCAGGAAGGAGACCTCATCCTCAAGGTAAAACCACGCTGTCGTGGCATGGTTTCATAGAAATCTTTTCTTTGTCTGTTCGTGTGAAATTATTCATCTCCTTCGACCAGATCAACGGCATGACTACGGAGAATCTGTCCCTGCTGGAAACCAAGCACCTCGTGGAGAAGAGCCGGGGCAAACTGACCATGACGGTCCTCAGGGACGACCGCAAGTTCCTGGTGAACATCCCCGAGGTGGAGGACAGCGCCGCCAACAGCGAGGAGGACCGCCGCCGAGACAGCAGCTCTGAACTGGAGGGTGAGGGATTTAAACGCAACGAGTAAAAGCAGCTCTGATGACGAAGGAGTCCGCCTTTCTAGGTTCTGACCGCCGTTGTTTTTCTGTTTCCCTCCAGACATTTCAGACCTCGACGCAGATGCACCCGTTCACAGAACGTCTCGCCAACCCACCAGAGAGAAACGGACCCGCAGGTATGTCAGTAGAAGACTTAATAAATAAATCCATGCAATGATTTATTGTAAATACAAAAAAATGAATGAATTAAAATTAATGACAACAATCATAATGAACAATTTATTTTATTTGACTTTAATAACACCATTACTTAACGTCCAAAATGTTCATGCATACAGTTCAGTATATTTTCCTACGGATTTCTCCCTGTCTGTCTGCTAGAACCTTGTCTCACCTCTGGTTTAATTTAGTCTAATAGATGATGTGATGTGTGCAGCGCCAGCAAACGGTGCTGAACACAGTTACTATTGTATTACTGCAAAATGTACGTTTAAGGAATATTTCCACCCCAAAGGATCATTTCAGCATACCAGTTACTCATCCCATGTTACCTTGAATTCCTGACAATCATTTATTTTTTTGTACCCAGAACAAGAGCTGAACCTCCACCGCCCAAGTCTCGGGATCCATCGCCGATGCGCTCCACCTTGACTCGGCCTCCCGTCAGAACCTACGCCCCTCGCAGAGGTCAGCCTGGCCTAGATCTGGTTTACAGTGCGTTACAATAAAAACAGAATACTGATTTGGTTTTCTTTGTTCTTTCTTCAGCTCCGTCTGAGTCTGAATCTGACCGCAGTGCTTCTCCTCCTCCTCCTATCAGGAGAGAGAGTCCGGACATGAGGGATCACTCCAGCAAATACAAGTCAGTTCAACTCCATCACTGTTTAATGGGAAAAGGTTCATCAAACTCTGTGTTTGGGAGTCACATGTGAGCTACATGTTTAGATTTGAGATGCAGGACAGATCGTATCACATTTAATGAAATGTGTTGATTTTCTCCAGAGCCCTGTCAGGTATGTCCACCCTGCCCAACCCCCGGTCGTCTCCTCTAGCCCCCAACTGGACCGCCTCTCGTGCCTCCTCCTCCGCCTCGCGGCCTCGCAAGCCGGTGTCAGAGTCGGACTCTGACCGCAGCGCCTCCCCTCCGCCACGCAGAGAGAGCCCCCGCCCAGACAGCAGATACAAGTACGACAGAGCTCTGTTCAGCTCTGAGCTTTGATCAGCTGGTGAATCCCAATGCTGAGGAGTTTTCTTTCTGCCTCCCCACCAGAGTTCTTCCTGATCTGGCCCACATGGGGCTGAGAGCCTCCCCGATCAACGTTCGCCACGAGCCTCCGAGGAGGGTCAGCTCTCCTCTCAGAGTCCCGCCCCCAGGTCAGTACACACAACCTCCCTCTTTATGGTACACATCCCGGACTTGTCTGACGCCTCTTTGGAAATATTTGCTTTGACTGTTTACAGCAGATCAAATGTCAACAGGCAAAGAAAAGCTGACACGAAAGTGTGTGTGTGTGTGTGTGTGTGTGTGTGTGTGTGTGTGTGTGTGTGTGTGTGTGTGTGTGTGTGTGTGTGTGTGTGTGTGTGTGTGTGTGTGTGTGTGTGTGTGTGTGTGTGTGTGTGTGTGTGTGTGTGTGTGTGTGTGTGTGTGTGTGTGTGTGTGTGTGTGTGTGTGTGTGTGTGTCACTAACGGGAGGCTGTGCAGTTGCTTTGACAGTTTGTTTATCAGATTAAATCCAAAGTGGCAGAAATGAGAGAGGGTATTTTGAGTTTCATCCTCCCAGAACACGACACGTTAGTGGGGTTGTGATCCTGGAGACCTGGCTGAACGGAGATGCTCCAGCTGGTAACTGAAGATCCGTCTCCCAGAGCTGCTGCTGCATCTCCTCCCGGCCAAGTGGTCTTCTGTGGATTTAATCCGATAAACAAACTATACACAGATCCTGTACCTTCAGCGTGATTGACAAGCCCTCGGGCAGCTCTACTTCTTCATCCTCTCGTGTTAAACTGATGTTGAACTGAGCATGTTTAAGTGACTCACTATCGCCTCCCGAGGGACGAGTGGTGTCACAAGACAGGAAGGGCCACTAGCTGGTTAGCACGCTCATTTAAGCAAACATGTCTGCAGCACAAAACATTGCAGTCTTTGAGACGTCAACACCGTCACCTGTTCACCGTCTGTTCATAGTGTTTGTTCCTTTCTGGAATGTTTTAAACTTCTGGCCTTTTTTTTTTTTTTTAAAGCCTCAGACTCTGACTCCGAGTCGGAAACCAGCCTGCCGCCTCCTCAGAGGCAGAGCACCACGTACAGCCAGGACTCCCTCAGCAGATACAGGTACAGATGAAGGTCCGCACACCCCACCCCACCCCACCCTCCCCCGAAAACCCAACAAGAGCTCACGGACTGGGACACTGAGCAGACTGTGCACGCCTGTTTTTATTTACCCCTTTTAAAAACTTGTATTAAGTTCAGTCTTGTGATTTTGATTGATATTTGCTCATTTTGTGCCTCCGGACTCAATTTGCAGCCTTTTTTGATTTTTGCTTGATTTTGTGTTTCAGACTGTGTAACAAGTGTCTTGTTTTGTGTTGACATTTGTTTTTGTTAACCAATGAAATAAAGTGAATTATACTGAACATGTCCCTCTCCTCTATGTGGCTAAATGCTGATTGAACAGAGGACAAGTGTCACTCAACACTATTCAAATCAAATATGGTCAGAGTAGTTCCCAGGTAGCATGTTTTATTCAGCATGTTGTAATAATTTCTAGTGGAGGATCAGGGAATGCTACTAATGCTACCGAGTCATTTTGATCAGTTACCCATCAGAGAGAGAGAGCTTCCCTCAGAGACACTAAGGTGAATATTCAACATTTCAGTCTCATGCTCTCACCAATAATCATCATATTAGCCACAGATCCCCCCCCCCTCTCCAAACGTAACTGAGATTTGTTGTCTTCCTCCTCCCTCACTCCCGCCTCCCTCTCTCTTCTCTTCCAGAGTGCTGCCAGACGTGGCCCTGCGGCCTCCGGTGGAGCCGAGCCGGGTGGAGCCGAGCCGGGTGGAGTCGCCACGACGGAGGGCCCCCAGCACCACCACCAGCATGCCACCTCAGAAAGGTGTGTGTGTATTTAAAGAGTTGTATGCCTTATTTGTGGCTTATATATAGCATATTTCATCAGCTTTCATAACTTAGTATTTCATTAATTGATCTTTACAGCTCCTTCAGACTCCGAGTCAGAGGCCAGTTACGCTTCTGTGCCGCGCCGGGAATCGACAGGCAGCACGAACTCCAACCCGGCCAACAGCCGCTACAGGTGAGGTGATGCTGGAAACGCATGTTTACTTTGTTTAGGTTTCACAATACTTCATTTTCAATACTTCTTGTTCTTGTTTTCTTCTTCTTCATCTTGTTCTTCTCCTCACAGCTTTTTGGTGGCGTCTCCAATTCTTGGAGATTTGTATTTGCACATGACTATTAAACATCCACGATATAGTGTTTGGGTGACATTACCTATGCTTTTAATACATAAGAGCACACGCCTCCAATTTATGATAAAGTGGGATTCTGCACTCTTTGTTAGAAGGTAACATCTGAAGTTAACAGAAATGTTCACAACAGGACATTTGCAGTCCGTGTTCTTGCATACTTAATAAGTAATCTATTTTAAAGTGCCACAGAAAACCCACTGTTGCAGCTGGTAATTTGACATATAATTACTAGTTCATTCTAGTTCCTCACGTTTGTCTTCCAATCAGAGTCCTGCCTGATGTAAAAGCCACTTCAGTCGCCATGAGGCAGGAGCCTCCTCGCCGCGGCCCGTCACCCGCCAGACCTCCTCCGGATGGTCAGTTTGGTCTCCTCCATCACACTCATCCTCTCCTCCTGCTGCCCTCTTACGTTGGTAGAGGACAGAAGGTCAAAGTTAGTCCTGACGAACGCTCTCTGCTTTTAGATTCCTCGGAGTCGGACCAGCTGTCTCAGCTCAGGAGGTCTGGGAGCTCCGAGCGGGGCGAGAGCCACCGCAGGTACAGCAGAGATCGACCTCATGTTGAATTCACTCTACAACTGAACTGGAAATGCTTATTTAAGTTGACTTTGGCTAGTCGGCTGATTTTTGACATGAGCACATGGCATACGTGCTGATTTTTCACATCAAATCTCATTTGAGCTTCAGAGGGGTCAAATTTAAATAAAATACAGTCGAATAAAAACTGGAATTTAAACAAATCGTAACTTGATTGTCGTTGAAGATTAAAAGCATCAGACCTCAGTAAATTCTGAGTACCAATACATCTGTTGTGTTGAAAAGTGGTTTTGAATGCTTTGACAGAAGCCTGCTTATTCTTTTTTTTTTTCCTTGATGAGGAAACCTTCGAACCCTTTTATTTAACCCCTTAGGCATTGATCATGTTTGGGAAAGCAACGTATCATAAAACTCCTCTAAATGTGTTGTGAAGCAAACCTGACAGACCGTTTTCTCCACCTCAGAGTTCCTCGTGCTGCTAACGGAACCGACACACTCAAGTCTGGGATTTCAGTGAAGAGCGACCCACCGACCTACTGTAGGCCCAGGACCAGAACTACTGCCATAACCTGATGACCATTATCAGTAGTGTCAACAGGGGAGTCTCATGCTTTCTGTATCTCTTCTAGCAAAGCCTGCAGAGGAGCCCATCTACTCGCTGCCTCCGGACTCGTACCCGTCACCTAACCCGGGGTGAGTGATGCTCCTGTATTCCTATGCATCTTCACCGTTTTGAGCATCTCAACAGAACACGTTGCTGAATCCTGTCTCTCTCAGGTACAGCTCGGACGTCCATGCCGTGTCGTTTGTGAAAGAGGGCAGCGTGGGTCTGAGGCTCGTGGGCGGCAACGACGTCGGCATATTTGTAGGCGGAGTTCAGCCGAACAGCCCGGCGTACGAGGAGGGAATGAAGGAGGGAGACCAGATCATGCAGGTGAGGAAACGACGCTCGACCTGAGGTTGAACGCACTGCGGCATTCATTCTGAACATTTTAAAACTGAAGAGGTTGTTCATATTTATTCCAGCATCTGGAAAACTCACTCACTTCATGTCACGTTCCTTTTGAGCTGCAGTGGAGACAAAGTTTAATAAAATACAGTTAAATGAATGTTTTTCTCAATGTCATGAAGCGTTTTATTTAGTTCACTGTGAATTATTGATTAAAACTGGTGGGAAAAACTTTATAAGATTGGGTATCGAATGCATTCTGAATAAAGATCAAAACACATCTGTTGTATTGAAAAGTGTAAAATATAAATTAGGAAATCTCTGTAACTTCAAAAGTCTTTTAAAGTTGCAAGGAACTTTGAACTGGTTATGAAAGTCGATGTAATACTGAAGCTACTCGGTTGGACATCAGCTGGATTTGGATTCTTTGAAGTTATTTTTAAAGCTCGTCATCGACCCGATTCCCCGCCAGATTAAAGGGTTTACAGCACGCAGGTTCAGCAGCAACTAAACTCAGCTGGAGTGTCGACCCTGCAGTCAAATGAGAAGGTTTGAAAAGGGAATCTGGCGCTCACAAACACTACCACCTTTGTCCACAGGGGGTGCCACAATCCATACAAAGTGATACTTGTCGTCACTTTAAGTACTACTACTACTACTTAGAATCGACCCTTTTTGTGATTGCGTAAACTGTTTATTGTTTTCTTTTGTTGTTTTTAAATACATAGGATGTAACAAATTATTTTTATTTAAAAGTCTTACTCTTTAGACTTTATTATTGATTTTTCAGGTAAATAAAGTTGATTTTGGTCATTTCACACGAGAAGAGGCAGCCAACTTCCTCCTGAACATCAAGAAAGGAGAGCAGGTTGTAATCTGCACTCAGAACAAGATGGACAGTAAGTTTATCACTGAACCTCCCAGGTGATGATTGTGGCTGAAGCTGCTGTCCATCAGTGACTAAACGAATCTTAATCCTCCCCCTCCTCAGTATATAAGAAGATCATCAAGTCTAACCTGGCAGACAACTTCTACATCCGCACCCACTTCGACCACGAGGCCGAAGGCCCCATCGGTCTGAGCTTCACCAGAGGAGAGGTGTTCCGGGTGGTGGACACGATGCACCGTGGGAAGTTGGGCCACTGGCTGGCCAGCCGCATGGGCAACGACCTGCACGAGATGGATAAAGGCACCATTCCCAACCAGGCCAGGTGGGGAGAGATGGAGGGAAAGGAGATTTAGACGTGTCTGGTTCAGCTCTTACATCTCTCGTTGTCCTGCAGGGCCGAAACGTTGGCCACCATCGAGCAGTCCCAGCGGTTGACCGGAGACAGGCAGGTGTCGGGGCCGAGAGCCGAGTTCTGGAAGCTACGGGGGCTCAGGGGGAACAAAAAGAACGAGAAGAACGTCCGGCGGTCTCGGGACGACCTGCTGCAGCTCACCATTCAGGGCAAATTCCCGGCCTACGAGAGAGTCCTGCTCCGGGAAGGTAGTCGGGTTTTCTTAGTAATATCATTTTTCTGACTCGACTCCAACGAGTCTGAATAGCCCTGAATTTTATCTGTGTCTCCAGCTAATTTCAAACGACCCATCGTCATCATGGGTCCTCTTAACGATATCGCCATGGAGAAGCTGTCCAGAGAGAAGCCTGATGAATACGAAGTGGCAGGTGGGTTTTTTATATTCTCATGAGACTCAAAGGAACTTGTGATCAGACATTATACACATTGTTTTTCTGCTTCTTATGTCATGGTCATAGACATGGTTCCTCGCAGTGGAGGAGGAGACGGCGGCTCCACAGTTATTAAACTGGACACTGTGAGGAGAATAGCAGAGAAGGTGAGCCAGGCTTCAGTTGACCCAAAATCTGTATATTTATTCCCTTTTCCCGTCTCTGCACTGGCCATTATTCTGTCCTTTTCCATCCAAATGATCCAACATGCTTGTTTTGTTTGCCTTCTTGCTCACCCCTTGCATCCTATTCTCTTCTCCTTCTGGGGGGGTTTAGCTCAGGAGGTAGAGCGGGTTGGCTGGTAACCGCAAGATTGCCGGTTCGATCCCCGGCTCCTCCTAGCTGAGTGCCTGGTGTCCCTGAGCAAGACACCTCACCCTAATTGCTCCTGACGAGCTGGCTGTCGCCCTGCGTGGTTGACTCCGCCGTCAGTGTGTGAATGTGTGAGTGAATGTCAGTCATTACTGTAAAGCGCTATATAAATGAGGCCATTTACCATTTATTTCTCCCAGGACAAGCACCCCCTACTGGACATCACTCCCACTGCAGTGGAAAGGCTGAACTACATCCAGTATCACCCGATGGTTCTGTTCCTGGACCCCCACAGCCGTAAGGACGTCAAGGCCATGAGGCAGAGGTACAGCCCCAACTCCAGCAAGAGCTCCAGACGCCTGTACACGCAGGCCCTGAAGCTGAGGAAACACTGCAGCCACCTGTTCGCAGGTAATGAGCCAAGTCTGTCGCTGTCATATGATTCTATGAAGGTGTCTTCTTTATTTCTTTATTCGTCTGGTACCAACTTACAATGAATCAACGTGCTTTTCCCCTGACTTTCCCCTCCAGCACGTATTGACCTGCAGCCCACCTCCAATGTTTGGTACGAGAGCCTGAAGGATAAGATCCGCCACCAGCAGTCCAAACCTGTCTGGGTGTCCGAAGTGAAGGTATATTATATATATTATATAAGAGGTACTTATCCACACACAAATGAGATGATTCATTTTTAAAGATAATTCATGGTTCCAATGAACATAAATAAAATTGATCATGACGTACTTTATGCTCTTAAAATTCATCTTAAACTGTGTTGAGTCTGTGACAAAAGCAAAACATAAAAAAGTGAAGTTGCTTAAATAGAGTTAACTTTTTAATATGTAATTTAATCTTTAATGCAGCTTAATTTAACTTAATTTCAAGGCGTTGGCACCTCTGTTGTCTATCTTACGGTTTGTTTAAAGGCTATCGCTGTCTGTCAAGTTGCAAACTACTGACTCCGTTTTTCACTGTCCAGTTGGAGAGTGGTGGAGAACAGGACTTGGATGCTCTGGACCAAACCCAGTCCGACTACCTCAGCGCTGCCAGCGACCTGGAGGACACCGATGGAGAGGCCTTCACTGACGAGGCCTACACCGACAACGAGGAGCTGGAGGAGGCTTACCCCGGTCAGAACGCCACCGATCTCCCCAGAGGCTCCCGTGTAGCTGGAGCCGCTTTGGCCCGATCGTCCGAGCCCGCCTCCGGACACCACAGCCCCGACCGCGAGTCTCACGGCGACACGTACTCGCTCAGAGAAATCCCCCCGTTGATGCACGTACCGGAGCCCAGGGCTCCCCGCCTGGACGGTTACAGCCCACCCGACAGCGCTGCGGAGGAGGAAGACCCCTCGCATCGCAGTTTCACAGACTCAGATTTCAGTGCTCTTGATCCGGTTACACCCACCACTCCGTCAGACGGACCCCCGGACTTTATTGCCCCGGACCCCTCCACCCGGTTCTCTATGACGGAGCATTCACGTGCCGAGGTGCAGCCCGAGAGCTCGCAACAAGCCAGCCTGTCTGCCATCGAGGAGAAATTACAACAGGTAAATCAAACATTGCTCTTAAAAGACTCTACGTGTGTTTTATGAATCGATAAATAGATCCCGTATGTTTATTTAACTTCAACCCACGTCTTCCGCGGCGTCTCTTCTAGGCTCGCTCTGCAGAGCCACGGGAACCAGCCGAGGAGAAGAAGAGCCCTCAGTTCATCGTGTAAGTCTTCTTGGTGCCGTCTTTGGGTTTCAGGGTGAAGCCGGACCGAGGCTACCTGCTAACTTCCACCCCCTCTGTTCTGCTTTCTGACAGGCTAGCACATCATCACCAAGCGGTCCAGTTCAGACGCACGCAGATCCGAGGCAGCGACAGCTCGGAGGAGGACGAGGACGAGACGGATGACATCGAATGGGGTCCCGCGACAGAACTCTAGGGTTTGCATCGAGGATTTAAACTGGAGGCCACCGGTCTCACGGAGATGCGGGAGATATTTCACTCCTTCAAGATACTCTAATTTTGTACATTTTCGCTGCACAAGCAATGATGAAGATGTTGGTCCTATTCACAAAGGGACAAAGTCAGGATTTACTAACCCCAACCCTTAACACAAGCAAAGATTTAACATCCCAGCAAGTTCTTGCATGAATGTTGAGATCACTTTTTTAAATACCTTAAAATAGTCTTTTGTTACTGCTGCTGTTTTATAACACAAACAAAAATCTAGTTTTATTAGAAATCACACTAAATGAGTTTGTTTTTCATAGAAATATGCAAGAGGAACATTTATGAACTGTTTGGATGCCTGTTTAAGTTTTTCTACATTAAATTGTTTTCCTGATTTTCAAAGAGGGTTTGTTTGATTGATCGCACAAAATGGCAAAACGCCATAAATGTCTCATGCTTTTCCATGTTTGCCAGGAAATCCATAAGTAAAATACCACCCTGATCATTAACCATGACTGATATTTGTGATTGGACAACGAGACCCAGAGTGAAGCTGATTATTACAGTCGCCTACAAGGCCTGATAAAGAGCGGTTTTTATACTTCACAGATGACTGGCTGTGTAAACGGCAGAACAAAACTAGGCAATTTAACATTGAAATAAATACTGGATGAATAAAATAATAAAATGGAATGCAGTTTCATATGTGGCTTCTACATTTTTATCTGATGTCTGATTTATTGGTTGATGCTTTGACGTATATTCTTAAACGTGTAATAAATGATCATAAAGTCACATGGGAAGACGGGGCATCGAAGGGGACCCCAACTCATTATTGACTGCTTTACCTCGGTCTAAAGGTTCACGTTTTTTTTTATATCTTTCATCATCACATGTTGGTGTCTGAATTTAACATCCAAGTTTTCTACATTTTTAGACTTTTTTTTTTTTTTTTACATTGTACAGATTTGCTGGTAATTATTTGCTAATTCTAAAGAGGGGGATTCAACCCCATGGGGGGTTTAGCTGAGGAGGTAGAGCGGGTTGGCTGGCAACCGCAAGATTGCCGGTTCGATCCCCGGCTCCTCCTAGCTGAGTGCCTGGTGTCCCTGAGCAAGACACCTCACCCTAATGTCTCCTGACGAGCTGGCTGTCGCCCTGCGTGGTTGACTCCGCCATCGGTGTGTGAATGTGTGAATGAATGGGTGAATGTCAGTCATTACTGTAAAGTGCTTTGGATAAAAGCGCTATATAAATAAGGACCATTTAAATGAATGATAATTAATTATTAATGAACAGTATCAACAACATAATGGCATGACATTTAAATAAAAATAAATATAAAAGGTTGGGTAACTCTTTTCTCTATGCAGTTCATTTTCTCTATTCAACGTTGTTCATTGGTCCCTGCTTCAGTCCTCAGATAGAGTCGGCTTTTCCGTTGAGAATATTTCCTCCACACAGTTGAAGTCAGGCGGCAACCTCTGGTTCTGAGAAGTTAAGCCAAACCTCATGTGCCTTCTCTCTGCTGGCCATCAGGGGGCGAATCCTCCAGTTGCAAAAAGAATTCTGAGTGGAAGTCTATAAGAAAATGACCCTAATTATTTATTATCTCAGTAAACATTGTAAACATGAGTTTATGGTCTCAATCTCTAGTTTAAAGTCTTCTTCAATCCAGCATGAAGATCATTTAGTACATTATGGTCCATTTAGAGTCCACCAGACCAGAAAGCAGGGGATGCTTTAGGGGGCGGGGCTTACCTGCTGATTGACAGGTTGCTACCACGCTACCAATGCTAGTTAGCTACTAAGATGACTTTAATACTTAGCTGTAAAGTTGACCTTGAATTGTGAAGCTTATTTTGTAAGCAGCTTCACACCGGAGGCCAGATGGATCCAGATCTAGTAAAGTTGCTGCTTGTGTGAGTCAGATCCACCCGTCGCTCCTCCACAGTCCAAATTTGGTCACTTCCTTTACTGGTTGCAAGTTTGTTTGTCAACGGTCAAAAGGCTGAACTTGAGGCTGTAGTCCAGCAACCAGTGGGTGCCGTCACCATGACCACGTCTCCTGATATGCAGTCTGTGGTTGAAGTCCATTTATAACCTTTGTGCACCTGCAATCAAACTGTTGAGTAATGCGTAGACGTTATGGAGACAGCAGAAACTGGCAGGTGGTGAATTGAAGCCAGATTGTCGACATTAAAATGTGAGAGGAATCCTAGCATCAAATTAATTATAGCTACACTTCATAATAGGGTTATTAACCCCCCTATTCCATAAGCAGCTCAACTGTAAGAGCTATCAGCTAACTGGAGCACCGAAGTTGTAGAAATCCAAGACATCAAATCTGATTAGAGAAGAGCAGAAGAAAGCGTTAGTAGAGTTACTGTGCATATATCACCAGCTAAGATTTTAGTTTTCATATATTTATTATTAATATTTTATTAGGGACACATGCAGTGAAACTATCAGGTCACCTGTACACGTGGATTCGGTAAAAATCAACAAAGTGAGACCAGACCAAGACGGTTCTGGTTGAATGTTGGCGTGTGGTCGATGGGATATGAGGCCTTATGTGAAATGATTTCATTTTATTTCTTTGACAGTGAAAGGTTAAAACTGTTGTATTAAATTACAAAACAGCACATATTCACATCAGCAACAGCACAACAAATAAAAACTAGAGTAATGCAAGGCAAGGCAACTTTATTTGTATAGCACATTCTCATTTCAAGGCAGACTCAAAGTGCTTCACATCATACAACAAAGTGAAAAAAATAGAAGAATTAAAAGAAAATAAAGGCAAAATTAAAAATGCATTACAGAAAGAAAAGGAGAATAAAAACATTTTGCAATAATTAAAAACAGTGCAGACATTAAAAGATTTAGCAGAAAGCTATGGTGAACATAACAGTTTTCAGTCTAGTTTTAAAAGTGGTCAGAGTTGGGGCAAGTCTTACATCTTCAGGAAGTTTATTAATTATAATTTAAATTCAAATATAAAGTCATGTGTATATAATTGTAACTTAATTAAATAAGTGAATAAAATCATTTTTAAGGCCTGGCTGAATAGCTAGTTTTTTTATTTGCAATAATAAAATATGTTATTGACATTTCTTTTTATATGTATGCATCATAAAAATGGTATTCCTTTATGTCATATCTCTCACTCTGAAGTGAATGTGAGGTGCGTCGCTGCAGGTGCACGCGGAGGCGGAAGGATACTTCATCAAAAGCCCGAGGTCACATGTCGGGAACGCACGTGCTGTCAGGATGATCTGATTGCTGTGAATTTGAACAAAGCAACAGTTGTTTGTTTCCGGTCGGTTTGAGTCGCGGGACGTTGGTTTACAACTTTAGAGTTTGGCGGGAAATCCAGGAGAAAGTTTCACTTCGGATTCCCGAGAGTCGTTTTAAAAAAAACGCTAATTAATCCCCACAACATTCGAGTGAAACAGTCGTGTTTAAACACCGCGTGTCCCTCCGCCGCCGCCCTCTTTGAGGAAACTGAACGCACGCGCGCAGCGCGCGGCGGATGCCAGGAGCGCGAGGCGGTTTGCGGCGCGAGCTGTCTGTCTCTCAGCCAGTGAGCCTGCGCGGCTCGATGTGCGACGCAAGCAGCAGGAGGAAGACAGACAGACCGTTGGCGTGGCTGAACGTCGGCCCGGATGGCATCGAGCTCCCGCTGAGCGGCGGCGGAAGAAGAGCACCTAAGTGGCGAGTCGGGGGGTGGGTGGGGGGTCTGTGCGTCAAACTCAAAGAAGTCGGGATGGACGGCAAAGGCACCCTGAAGATGTTCACCAGGAAGAAACGGGAACTGATCAAGACACCCTCCATCTCGAAGAAGAGCCGAGCAGGAAGCCCCGGGCCACAGAGCAGCGCCCCGTCAGTGAGTAGCGCATCACTGAGTGTGCGTGTGTGTGTGTGTGTGTGTGTGTGTGTGTCAGATGACCTTCAGCTGGAGGGGACAGGCTGCAGACAGGGCTCCGGACCAGGGTGGTAGTGTGTCTGGATCACTTATACCAGATATACACGTTTTTCCTTCAGATAGCTGTTGCTTGTTTAGTCAGACATCAGGGCTGTAGAAGTGGTGTGGGGGAAGGAGCATGCTGAAACGTGGTAGCAAAAGCAGCTACACCCCTTACTCTACGAGTCAGAGAGTTAGGAAAGCTGAGGCGAAGGGCAAGGACAGGCTGGACATACTGCCCAACAAACACAACGTATGGCTGAAGCAGGTACGTGTGTCTCTGCAGCTTTTCTGTTTCCTGTCAGTGTTTCTGTTTGTTTTGAAGCGGTGAGGACAAGAGGGACTTTGCTGGAGATGATCTGTAACTCTAAAGGTCGGCCGTAAGTGGCTTCCGTGACTGTTTATTTATGTAGGCAGAAGAGAAGGTCGTGTCTCTGTCCTCAGTCCAAACAGTAAATGTCACGTCTACGCCCGGCCACACCCGGCAACGGCCTGGAGTCAGGAAGTGTTGCAAAATGCAACACAGGATCTTGTGAAAGTCTTCGCATGTGTTTACCAACAGCAGTGCTGCTGTGTTTAAGCAAAGACCGGTGACGTCGGCCGAGCTGGTGAAAGCATGAAACGTCATGTGATCGTCCTGACCCCCTCTCTCTCTCTCTCTCAGCTGTCCATCCTCCAGGAGCAGCCTCGCAAAGATACAGGCGATGTCGCCCTCTCCTCTTCGCCGTCATCCACTTCCTCCTCTTCAACTCTCACGCCGACCTCCACCAGCTTCCTGGACCCCTCGCTGTCCTCCCCGGGGACCCCCGGCACCCAGCACAGCAAGCTGGCGGTGATGCAAGGTGTGGGCTGCCCGTCCCCCGTGTCCACGCTGAAGAGGCCGACGGCGCTCAGCAGACACGCCAGCGCTGCAGGTCTGGTTCCACACAAGCCCAAGTATTCATATTCATGTTGAGTTGATGAAATACGCCCACATCCACACCGGGGATGAGACAGGACACGTGTTTAATTTATTTATTTGTTTATTTTGAACATGTAAGATCAAACACTAACAAATAAAATACACACATAGCAAAGCCAATACATCAATTCATCAAAATAAACCACAAAATAAATGTCCGAAATGGAGCCGGAAGAGGTTTTCAAACTCACTTCAGCGTGAGTGAAAAGTGAGCGGCGAAAGGTGGATTCTTGAGTTGAGCTTTGGCAAGTCAAGTTTTCATTACTGTTTGATTTGTATATCTTTTTTTCTAACCCAGAGACGAAGGTGACCTTTTCAAATTGCTCGATTAGTCTTAAATTCAAAGAGATTTGGTCTAAAATGATATTAAACAGAGAACAGCAGCAAAGCCTAACATTTAAAGGAATGGTTTGGCATTTTGGGAACACGCTAAAATGCTCTGCGTCTCCCCAGGTTTCCCGCTCCAGTCCTGGGTCTTCACTAAAGGCCAGGGGAAGGGGGCCTTGACCCCGACTCCTTCGCCTGAAGGTCCAGAGAGCACAGCCATCGAGGTGGAGGACATCCCGGCCCTGCTGAGGGACGTGGCCCGCTTCGCCGAGGCTGTGGAGAAACTGAAGGACGTGGTGCTGGCTGAAGGTGAGCTCTTAACAGCTTCATGATGCAAATCAACCCACAGAAACGCTGACCTCGTGTGACTTTTCGAGGGTCTTAATGAGTCGGGCTCCTGTTCAGTTCGGTTGATCTGGGTTTCTGTTTCATGCGTCGGGATAATCGTATAACTGTCGAGCTCACTATCCTGGTAGAGAAGTGAAAAATGGAGATTCTGATCTAAATAATTAAGATTATTTTCTTGTTTTTCTAATGTTTCATTGTTGCTACTTTTCTGTGACACTAGTTAAGAAACTAATGTTTGTAAAGTGATTCCAGCATGTTTAATTGGCATTTTAAGACTAATGATTATGATGATTATTGGGACAATATCGCCAATCACATTTAATTTGACATGAAATTGTAATATCACGTTCGAACCCATTTTGCTTTTTTGCGATGTAAACGATGTCCGTGTTTATTCTTTATTTTCGAGGATAGCCCGTTGAGACGCACCATCTCATTTTCGTGGGGGTTTGCATAGAGAGCGGGGGGGTGTTATTGAAGGTAGTAAGTTTCTGTGAGCGTCTTCTCCAAGTGAAGGGCTGCGTTTCCGCTACGTGCACAGTGTCGACCGCACTCTTGTCTCCAGCAGGAAGCCAGCTTCTTGTTTACTGCACACACACACACACACACACACACACTCTTCCCCCTCCTGTGTGATGCTTAAGACACCACATTTGACTGAGAGTTGTTGCTTCTTTTTTACGTTTAAAGTCATCAGGTTCTGTGGTTCGGATGCCATTTCTTTCTCTCGGCCGTTATCTGGCTCCGTTTCGTCTTGTCCTCCGCCCAGAGCAAGCTTTCTAAACAGGAAGCCATGATGGATCGCCTCTGACAGATCGACTCGTCCGCACTTCCTCCTCTGATAGGCTGGCTGCGTCGCCGCCGCCGCCGCCGCGCCTCTTCTTAATCAGCGGCACAATCCAAACTTCAGCCCCGCCTCCTCCCCCCTGCACCACCTGATCTGGATCTCCTCGTGGCTGCCAGGTCTTCACTTTCAAACCGACCAGGTTGAGAGTAAAGTGATTCTTTTTTTTGGTTCTCCTAAACTAGAGAAAGCAGATGTTGCACGCCACCAGAGTTGTTTTTTTTAGGCTTGCATAACAATGGATGTGACCACATCCTCTCTGGCACAATGTTCAGGTCACTGTGTGCTTATTGTGTGCTGCAGCTCAGACACTCTGACACACTTGTGTTCAGACAGACTGCCGGAGGATCGGCTGCCCTCTGGCCTCCTCGCTGAGCGAGCTGCCTGGTTTTTACCGAGCAGTGTGAGGTTGCATCATTAGATGGAAAAATGTGTCTGTGTTTAGGAGGAAGTGAGGATGCGGCCTGTACATTTGTCACCAGTGACATCAAAGCAGAGGAGCTGTACCCTTTGACCTGTCTGACACTCTGTTTGATGGGTTGATTATCGTTGACCGGTCTGTCTGTCTGTCTGTCTCCCTGCCGTCTCCATCCGCTAAGCAGGAACATTCGAACTTCAAAGAATAGTTGGACATCTTGAAATGCATCTTCTCATCTTAACTCGCTAAGAAGCCGTATAAGCCTAATATGACGCTACTGTACAGACACTAGCCTCTTTTTTTTATGAAAATGTTTTACTCCTGTTTTATTGAATCTGTCCTCACCTTTGGTTTTATCTGCTGGCGTGGTGCACTTTCCCTGAAACAACAAAGATCGGCTGCAGGGGATCATTAAAGTGTGCAGCAAGACTGCTGCCACTGAACTAAATAATCTTCACAACCTTTATAAAGTCAGGGTACTTAAAAAAGCACACTCCATCATCGCCGACCCATCACATCCTTTGCACTGTGAATTCATGTTGCTGCCATCAGGAGGGTAAAAAATCCCTGCTGCCCGCTGCAGTGAGCGGAGGCAACGGCCATTTACTAAAATGTTGTCCTTGCCTCTGAGGACAATGTGACGGTGGGACACCGCTGCATCGGCATCGTCACACCTCTCATACGTCACGCTTACAGCGAGTCTGCTTCTTTAGGAGCTGGGATCCTTCATTTACAGCGATGCATGTTTATTGGCTGAAACGTGTCTTTCATAGCCTGCCGTTGCCTCCCTCTGCTCAAGGTAAGAAGGAGAGTCAGCGGCCCATCGCTCACGAGTGTTTGGGCGAGGTCCTACGGGTGCTGCGGCAGGTCATCAACACCTACCCTCTGCTCAACACCGTGGAGATCCTCACTGCTGCCGGCAAGCTCATATCCAAGGTCAAAGGTCAGTCCGGATGTGTTCTCTGAAACTGCAGATGAATCCTTGCTTTGTTTGGTGATAAAACCGTACTTACTTTAAACAAATCAATTAAACCTGTTAGATAAGATTATAAATCCTCCACAAACATTTGCACGACAGTTTAGGGTTAGGTTGCATTTAATTAGGATTATGCTAACTTTAAGGCTGCATAACGTCTTTAGTGTGTATGTCACTTTGTTGCCTCCCCCCAGTTTTTTTGATGCATCTCAGTGGCCTCGATAATATAAATGTTCTTTGTTTAACTATGAATATCTAATATTATTTGTATATTTATGTTCATTTATTTACTTATTTTCCATGCCTAGTTTAAGTTGTGGAGATATCAGTCCAAATATGTTTATATAGTGGGCTGTCGAAGTTGTATTAACAAAAAATCAGAAACATACTTAAAAAAAAAAAGGGTTGGAGAATCCGCTTCGACCATGAACTCAAATTAAGTGAAAAGAAATGTAGACGGAAAGCTTTTTAAAGTCCAGATGAAATATAAAAATACAAAACGTCCTGTGCTGACATCAGCCTATTTCAACCAATACTATCATGACATCCATCAACTGCAATTAAAGCGATACGGTGTGTGTGTGGAGCCACAGTCCTCACATGCAGGGGTTCCCAAACCTTTCAGCCCACGACCCCAAAAGAATGGTGCCCAGACTGGCGACCCCTGCTATCCGGAGGTGACTGAAACATAAGACTGGGCGTATCCAAACACGAGCATCACGACGGCACTAAAGAACACCCGACAACCATGATATGAAGCCAATCAAACGCCGAGCATCGCCTCAAATATTGACTTTAAATGGGGGTCACATTACACAAGCTGAACGCGCATCATTTCCGTTTCACCGGGACTTCGTGTTGAGCTCATCTGGTCAGCAGCGTATCGCCAACCACAACTGAACGCATGCATGGTTGTGATTTCTCAGGTTTCCACTATGAGGCTTGTAACGAGGCGGATAAAAAGGACTTTGAGAAGGCCATTGAAACCATTGCAGTTGCTTTTAGCAGCAAGTGAGTATCTGTCTGTCTGTCTGTCTCTCTCTCTCTCTCTCTGTCTCTCTCTCTCTCTCTCTCTCTCTCTCTCTCTCTCTCTCTCTCTCTGTGTGTGTGTGTGTGTGTGTGTGTGTGTGTGTGTGTGTGTGTGTGTGTGTGTGTGTGTGTGTGTGTGTGTGTGTGTGTGTGTGTGTGTGTGTGTGTGTGTGTGTGTGTGTGTGTGTGTGTGTGTGTGTGTGTGTGTGTGTGTGTGTGTGTGTGTGAGAGATGGTGACACATTTGCATGAGGCAGAGCTGAAAACAGGAAGTGGTTCTTTTTTTTTCGACCGTATGACACAAAACCAAACCTTGAAATTGGTGTTGACTACCTGGATGGTAAGTGAAAGATAAAACAAGTCACAAGATGGATCTCTTGATTTTGAGAGGAATTAAGACCAAACGGATTATGAAACTGAGAAATCAGGTTTTTTTTAATAACTTTTAAACGATTTTTGTAAAAGCGAAACACAATGTGTCCTTTTTTGTTTAGTGTGTGTAATTATAAGAGCGTTGCACCAACAGTTCATCGCATGCTAGTCTGAGCCATTTCAGGGTTTAGACATCTGTCAGAGAGCTTCAGGAGGAAGTGAGCTGGCAGAGACGGTTGAAATCTGCCTGACGTGTCTGTTTCCTCATTTTCTCCCCTCCTCCACCTCTGTTTGATGAATTCTCATGTCACACAAACACCAACTAAAACTAAAACTGTTGTCAGAAGGACTTTGAGGGGATGAGGGAAACGTACATGTCTACATGCCTTTACAGTAACTCACCTCTGTGGGACTATATCTCCGTACATTGCGTATTCTTTTTAATATGAACAGTTTCTCCACAAAACTACCTCATCCTAAAACTGCACAGCTTTTTAATTTGAATTCAGATGTATTGTGGATATTTTGTCTTGTGTTTTCTTGTATTTTATGTTTGTGTCTTACTTTTATTTTTCATTAAATGTTTTCTTGCTAAGTTTGTTTTCCACCAACATACCAAAGTGCATTTTTTTTGTATGCATGTGTTGCATCATCCCAGGTAGAGACAACTGAAATGATCACTTCCTGTCTTCAGTCTGTAGCTGTCGAGACTTCTGACGAAGGCCCTTTCACACATGCGATTCATACAAATCCCATGTATTTTCACGCTGTGGCGTTGAAGGTTTCTATGTTGTTTTCCTGCAGCGTGTCTGAGCTGCTGATGGGGGAGGTGGACAGCAGCACCCTGCTCTCCCTGCTGCCCACGGAGAAGAGCAGGGTGAGTTTATCACGCAGCTGCTTGCCACTTTAAGAATGCATTATATAAGCAAAGTGTCACACACTTTATTCCCAGGATAAATAATGTCAGATATTAATAAACACTACCAAGAACACTTGGATTATAGCCGATCACCATGCTTTAATACTTCACGTGTAATATGATGATTAGAATTGGCTTATTGTGTGACCCAGTTTAACATTTGACATAAAATACATATTTCTCATCAATAATAGAAATAAGCATCTGTGCAGTGTCCATACTATTTAGCGGGCTGGGGAAAAAAGACTTGGTACTTTCCAAATGCATAGTATGTCAAATACAGATGTCCTACTGCGTCCACTCGCATTTTGCAGCATCCATGGTCGGCGTGTTTTTCTGGCTGTGCATTGGATGTATGAGGGTCAAAGTTCAAGGCACAATGTTAAGGTGAAGTAGCGCGTCCCAGTTCTATGCGTACTGCATGCAACGGTACGTAATTCTGTAAGGGCAGCTGCAGTAAATACAAAAAATCACCAAAGAAACAACAACTGGGTCCTGTTACTTTGTTCTATACATATGAACTGTTTAGAAACCTCGTGGGGGGGGGGGGGGGGGGGGGCCCGAGATCAATAGTTAAATGTTTATTTGGTAAAATTCATAAAAAAAAAAGGCACTAATTCGGTGGAAAGACTGCAGCTGGACTCCTCTCAGCCTTCCACTGGATGGGGAATGCAATGATCTCTCTTGATGACGAGGGTTGATGTGGGTGGTCATTAATGACTCGTCTCTGTGGCGTCTAGTCGATGGAGAACTTGTACGCTGCGACGGGCCATGGAGCCGACGGGGGCCAGTTCAGGAGCGACCTGCAGGACTTTGGTAGGATGACGAGCTCTCTCACTCCACTCGACTCCACCATGTGACTTCCATTCCAACGCAGGATGTTGGCGGTCGTCGCTCCAACTCTGAACCGTCGCACCTTTTGTTGTTACCTCCCACTGAACAAACTGCGCTGGTTCCCGTGCCGTGACCTGTGTTTGTGTGTTGATGTGTAGGCCGAGCCGAGGAAGTGGACATCATCCTGCAGCACAGTGAGGGCGGCGTGGACTCCGCTCTGCTCTACGCCAAAACCATCTCCAAGTACATGAAGGACCTGATGAGCTACGTGGAGAAGAGGACCTCTCTGGGTGAGCTGGAGTCCAGTTTATCCACTCATTCATCAAATTGTCACTAAGCATTTTTGGACCTTTGTCCTGGTGTGAGCTGCAGAGACATTTAAGACGAGATTATAAGCATGCAAGATGTTAAGAACTGGGGTAAGGATCATTGGAAACGTGTCCTCACACCAAATGTTTAATGCAATTTGCTGGTTTGTCTGTTGTCTTTTATGTGAAATGTTTGATTACAGGCTCTATAATTGGAAGAATAGCCAGGTAAACCACATTTATTGTAATTTAACAAACTTGAGTGAGAAATAAGCAGTTGGGGCTTTAGCAAAGTTTGAATTGTATTTGTAATTTTGCTGACATTTTATAACTCAATCAATTAGTGTTTGGCGGCCTGTTTTACTTTTAGTTTGAGTCTAGTCTTTGTCTCAAGCTATCATTTTAGTTTTTATTAGTTTTAGTCACGTTCATACTATTTTTAGTCGAGTCAAGTTTCAGTCGACTAAAAGTCTGAGCATTTTAGTCTTGTTTTAGTCGGAACTGTCCACGACTATTTCTGTCTAGTTTTAGTCGAAGATTGTATTTTGCCAAACCCATTTAACAATTAAAACAAGGTTATCTTATTTTATATATATATATATATATATATATATATATATATATATATAAATACTAGTAATATTTATTGGCATTATTTTATACTTATTAGACTCCTTCTTTCATCTCTTTCTTAGCAGCTGTATAACTTCCCGAGGGATTACTAAAGTATTCTGATTCTGATTTCCACAGATATTTATAAATAAATGCGAATGTGGTCGCAAACTACAAATAGCCTACAGCTCGTGTCTAACAGGATGTAACCTTTTCTATGACTTCCTGTCAAATCTTGGAAGGCCGGGTTAGGGTTAGGCGAGGCGCAGTTTATCTCGAATGAGCCTAATAATAACGTGACTAAACGAGACGAAACAACGTTATAACATTTCGTCTCGCCTCGTTTTGGTCAACGAAAACAAATACACATTTTAGCATAGTTTTTATTTTGTAATTTTAAGCCTTTTTTCCCCGTCTACAATATTGCATTATATATTTAATTATCGTTATCATCACATGACCAGCATTTTCGTTGTCTCGTCTCGTTTTCCTCGCGTGATAAAGGTTCGTTAACGAAAGCAACACTACAATCAATTATGAATAGATAGATGTATAGATATTAACAGTGATTTGATGAGGTTTTTTGAAGGCCGACCTGGAAGTTAGACTCGCAGTGGTTCTCTCCACAGAAAAGCAGAAATTGCAGAAAATAAGCTCAGAGGAAAACACAAGTTTATGATCCCTGTATAATTTTCACAAATGAACTCTGCTGTTATGATTTTGATTGTAAATGCAATCACCAGAACTACATTAAGTCTAATGGAGTCTCATTTAGCCACTTGTTAGCGACCACGTTTTTAAAGACAGGTTAAAGCTTCAAAATTCACAAGAAAATCAGCATTTATTGACACATTTTATGTTGCAAAACAAATCATTTGTGTCAACCACAGAAAATTATATATTATTATTTTTTAGTCATCTAACCAAAAACCCGTTGACATCGAGAGAACCGGAGTTTTGGGACTCATTCCTGCAGCTTTTTAAGTTGCATCCATATGACATGAACCTGTTTGGACACCTAGCTCATACGTCGTCCTCTTTCTTCTATTTCACCAGAGACCGAGTTCGCCAAAGGCCTCCAGAGATTGTACCAGTCCTGCAAACACAGCATCACACACGTAAACTTCAATTGGTTCCTCCTCGCCGTCTACTTCACATGTTCCCTGTGAAATCCTCCTGTCTGTGTCTGACATCGACCTGTCGCTTCTCTTGTGTCTGCTCCCTCCAGCCTCAAATGCCCCTCTTCTCCATCTACTCCCTGGCTCTGGATCAGGACCAGGAGCAGAGCGTGGGGCTGCAGCAGGCCAACACCACCCTGCACACCCAGACCTTCATCCAGGTAACCGTGACTGAAGTCTGTCGCGACACGAAGCCCGTTGATTTGTAATAATTGAATCTCCCTGCGACCGTCACTCATCAACGTGTTAATGCGTTGTTAATGTGCAGCCTCTGATGCAGCGCAAACAGGAGCATGAAAAGAGACGGAAGGAGATCAAGGAGCACTGGATTCGAGCTAAGAGAAAACTGGTATGACCTCCTATCTTTGAGAGCACATTAAACGTTTTATCCGCCAACAATGATTTTCCTTCTTTCAGATGGAGTGCGAGGTGAACCTGCGGAAAGCCAAGCAAGCCTACATGGCCCGCTGCGAGGAGTACGACAAGGCCAGTACAGCAGCCTCCCGAGCTGAGGAGGAAGGAGGAGGATCCACTGCAAAGTCTGTGGAGAAGAAGAAGCGACTGGAGGAAGAGGCTCGCAACAAGGTCCGCGTCAATGACTTCATCTTATTGCTTTATGTTGTTTCAGAGCTTCATCGCCATGGAAATGAAATGATGTTCCAAAATGTTTTTTCTGTGCAGGCAGACGAGGCGAAGGCCACCTACCGGACCTGCATAGCAGACGCCACCACTCAGCAGCTGGAGCTGGAGCACACCAAGGTCACGGTGCTGAGACAGCTGCAGGACATCATCAAGCAGAGCGACCAGACCCTCCGCTCGGTGACAACACACACACACGCACACACACACACACACGCACACAGACACAGACACAGACACAGACACGCACGCACACACACACACACAGACACACACACACACACACACACACACACACACGCACACACACACGCACACACACACACAGACACAGACACAGACACGCACGCACACACACACACACAGACACGCACGCACGCACACACACACAGACACACACACAGACACAGACACAGACACACACACAGACACACACACACACACACACACACACACACAGACACAGACACGCACGCACACACACACACACAGACACACACACACACACACACAGACACACACACACAGACACGCACACACAGACACACACACACACACACACAGACACGCACACACACACACACACACACACACACACACACACACACACACACACACACACACACACACACACACACCTGCCTAGATCTCCCTCCATCCTGTACTGATTTTCTGCAGTCACAGAAACCTATTATTTCCTGAACCCTTGTATTGTTACTCTTTCCTCCACCAGGCGACCATCTCCTACTATCAGCTCATGCACATGCAGACCGTCGCCCTGCCCGTCCACTACCAGACTCTGTGTGAGAGCAGCAAGCTGTACGACCCGGGCCAGCAGTACGCGGCCCACGTCCGAGACCTGCAGCTGCCGGAGCAGCCGACTGTTCAATATGCGTTTGAGAACTACTGTCCCTCAAGCTCATCACAGTCACAGTAAGGGCTTCAGTCAGAGCCACGCTTGTCCAGGTTCTAATTTAAAACCTTAAAGGGATTGTTCAGATATTTTACATAATTGTGATTCACGGTATTATATATTTTAATCAACAAAATATGCTTAAAACTCTCAAAATGGCAGCAAAACATACTGGAAACACTTTGCATTTTGTTAAACATTTCATGTTGTCACAGATGAAACGCTTGTTTTTGTGAAAAACAATCGTATATAATCTTAAATAAGGTGATCATAAATCATAAGGTCCATAAAGTATTTTTGTAGCTGGTCCTTTTTTTTTAAATTGGCCTCCCCCCCCCCCCCTCCACGTACACACAAAAACTATAAGTTAGGCTATATGTATGTATGTAATATATCTAATTCCACACTGCAGCCACGGCCACAGACCGAGGAATGACAGCTTCAACACGGAGCAGACGAGCCAGGCAGACGGTCCCGCCACCAGCGTGGACACGGCGGCTGGAGACGCCAGAGACACGGAGGCTCACCGCAAGAGTAAGTGACATCTGCTGTTTGGATCGTTCCATTTCAATCAACATGGCAACCACGTGCAGATCAGCAGCGGGACATGTGGCCAAATATGCTCTCGCCTGAAATATATTGTATCAAATTCTCCATCATAATGTGAAGTAGAAAGAATAAAAAAATATTATCTCTGCTTCCGTTTTGAATCGGATGACATTGGCTACCTCTTACATGCTCCTTGTCAACTTCAGCTGGTTGCTAGGTAACGGTGGCGCTGACAGGAAATCCTCTGTAGACCGTCCTCGAGCGACCCTTAGACCACTGAAGTGGGACACAGCTAGCGTTTAAGTGTTTAAATGTTAAGTATTCTTGTCCCTTGGTTCCCACCAGGGCTCGGACACAAGTCCTGGGGTTCAACGGTGAGCGATGACAGCGTTGGAGGAGAGGTCGGCCTGGAGTCTCCTACTGCCAGCACAGGTGAGAAATGAGTCCGCCCCCCCCCCCCCCTCCCCCCCCCCCCCCACCCCGTAGGTGTGAGTGTCGGGAGATATTTAAACTGTATTTCAATTCTAGGCGACATCAGTAAAATTGCTCGGACGTCATCTACCGGAACAATGTCGTCCAATGAAGACGCGGATGAGAAGGACGGGAATGTGACCTCGTTTGAAGCTCCAAGTAAGATTTACAGATTGTAATCACTGTTGATGTGGCTTTTCAATAACATGGCGAGAATGAGGGATGAGATGCGTCGTCTTGTTTCTTTTTGGACTTATGTTCTGTGGTTACTAAATGAAAACCAATAAAAGTTAAGGTGTGTCAGTGATATATTTGGTCTATTTGCTCCTTTTTTCAGTCTTTTAATTTTGGCCAGAACTTTCAACCAGAATTCGGTCTTCACGTTGTGTCATCTCCTTAGCCTTCAAATCGCTGGCTGTGAAATCTTGGGTTTATTTTGGCGCCTGTCTGATGTCGGTCTTGCTCTTCAGACATGAACGGCATGGATCCTGACGTGGTGGTGTCCACCAGACCTTTCCGTAACCTCGGCCTCTCCAAAGCGGCACAGACCCACCGACTGAGGAAGCTACGGGCGCCTTCCAAGTGCCGCGAGTGCGACAGCTACGTTTACTTCCAGGGGGCCGAGTGTGAGGAGGTGAGTTAACTTCTTCTCGTCTCATAACATATCACAATCCTGCAGCGAGAGACTTGAAGCGTCTCCCTGGCGATCAGACCGCGTTCACAAAGTCACAAACCTTCTCCGTCCTTGCAGTGTTTCCTGGCTTGTCACAAGCGCTGTCTGGAAACTCTTGCCATCCAGTGCGGCCACAAGAAGCTGCAGGGCCGTCTGCAGCTCTTTGGCCGAGACTTCTCCCAGGTAGCCAGCTGCGCCAGTGACGGCATCCCCTTCATCATCACCAAGTGCATCTCCGAGATCGAGAGACGGGCGCTCAAGATGAAAGTGAGACTGTGGCTTTGTACCGTGTGTCAAAGTGAGCGCTGGATGTCTCATCTTTTCCACGGAGGTATTTTGAACTGTCCCCGTCCTCCCTGCAGGGCATCTACCGGGTGAACGGGGTGAAGACTCGTGTGGAGAAGCTGTGTCAGGCGTTTGAGAATGGCAAGGAGCTGGTGGAGCTGTCCCAGTGTTCACCACATGACATCAGCAACGTCCTCAAGCTTTACCTCAGACAGGTAGGCACACAAGCGTAAAAACGCCCCATGCTTAAAGCTCCAGTGAGCGGGATTTAGTGGCATCTAGCTGTGAGGTTGCAGATTAGAACCAACTTAATTCACTTAAATTCATATATAAATGAACATCTGTTACATTCAAGCCCTCGCCACACAATGCGCAACATACAGTCTATAGTTTTACGTCAACCAGTCGGAGCCAAAGGGGAAGAGACGGTAGCGACAGAGCAGCAGCTAGGAGGTGGAAGCTGTGGCGAGAAATCCCAAGAAGTAAGAAAAGCTTCTGGAGCGGATGCTCCACATAAACAATAAACTCAGATTAGAGTTAACAAAGAAATAAATTCAATATAAGGTATGCCTCTCTTCCTCCTCCGTACTTTAAAAGGTTGCTTGTGTTGATGCTCAGTTCAGCCCTTTAACTCTTCCTGTATCACCCTCCAGCTTCCGGAGCCCATCATGCTATTCCGCCTGTACAACCGTCTGATGGGTTTGGCGAAGGAGAGTCTGCAGGGTGAAGTGGACACACCGGAGGGAGAGGAGGCCAGTAGCAACCCGTCAGTGGGCAAGGGGTTGGTGGACCTGGGCCCGGACACCGACCCAGAGGTCCTGGTCCTGGTGGATAAGCTGAAGGAGCTTCTGAAGGAGCTGCCCAAGACCAACGTCACTACGCTGCGATACATAATTCGCCACCTCCGGAGGTCAGTAGTTAGAACAAAAAGCATGCAAAAAGAAAAAAGACCAGACTCTCTTATTTATTCTTGATCCTCCCTCTATCCTCCTCCCTCCAGGATTGCAGAGCTGGAGGAAGAGAACAAGATGAGTCCCAGTAACTTGGGTATTGTGTTTGGTCCCTCCCTGATGCGTCCCCGTCCGACTGGGGCCACGATATCCCTGTCCTCTTTGGTGGATTACCCGCACCAGGCCCGCATCGTGGAGTCCCTCATAGTCTTCTATTCATCCATCTTCCAGTCCAAAACCTCTCAGGCCCACAAAACCAGTCACTCTGCTTCCATCTCCACTCAGCAGGTAGGATATTATCTCATTCCCTATTCACAGCAGACGGTGTGTCCTGACCCATGCTATTAAATGTGATATATTATTATTTTAGTCTTTTTACCAAGATCTGTCCTGATGTTTTGGAATTTTAACTCTTATAGTATTTTTACAAAATGGCATTTTAAACAAGAGGAAATGTCACAGTTTGGGATATGTAAGTAAATAGCATCAACATTGATTCTGATGTAACATTGCATTTAAAAAAAAAAATGTTTTGTGGAGTGTCGGATTAGAAAACAAACAAAAACCAAATCCCCTTCCTAAAACTACATCAAAAATACTACATATTATTTTCCACTTTCACTGAGCTGTGGAGTCCTGATCAACTACCAAACATTAATTAATGGTTATTCATTCATTTTTACCCTTTAAATACCAGTTTGTTTACATAATACCACTGTTATTATGAAAACATTGAATTATTTTCAAAGCCTACAGGGGGAATTAGATCTTATGTTGATAATTAGCAACATTGATTTTGATGCATTGCATCAAACACTGCAGTGCTCCATAAAGCAGCAGCAATGGATCTAGTGGAGACCACAGGGCAAATTACACTTGTTCTATTTTTTTAGCTCTTACTTTATCGGCAATGATATGTTGTGGTTTCTTTCTTTTGACAAATGTACTTATTGTAAGTCGCTTTGGAGAAAAGCGTCTGCTAAATGCCCTAAATGTAAATGTAGTGGAAAAATTGTAGTGGAGTCCGGGCTCTAGATGGAAAACAGAAGCACCAAAGAACCGGTTTTATCTATTTCCTCATCCAGAGTTATGACCTACAGTCACTATTTGTTTGAATCAACTTTTCCCTCCTGATTTGAATGTTTTGGTATCTTCTCCATCATAAACAAACAACACTTTCAAATTGTTTTTTGTTGTGTTTCGTTTGTTGTCTTCATTTCCTCCCCCTCCTGGTGCAGGAGAGTACTGCAGATGACAAGGTTGAGAGCTCTGCTGATGCAGAGGAGGATGGAGGCAGAGAAGAGCCAAATAAAGCAGAAGCTGACAAGGTGGAGGAGGGATGTGGTGAGTTTTAACTAAAAAGCCTATGTTGTAAAACAGATGTAAATAAATTAACCTTCCCGCAATGAGTTTAAATCCAAATGACCTGACTCGTGTTCGTATGTCTCCTATTGACTTCATGGTATTTAAAGGTATATTATGCAGGATTTTCCCATCAAACAAAAACAATCTGTCAAGTCATACAAAAATAATCCCTCTCAATCATCACTTATGAGCCATTAGAAATGTGTGACAGTGTCTGTGGAGACGAGGGCTCCAGACTGTGAACAAAATGGACATGTGACTATTGTAGGAGTTCACGTGGTGTCATTCATGCAAGTGCATGAGAGTCATTATGATTGATGCCCCTGCCAGCTCACGGGATTTTCACAATAACTGTGACAACCGCGCTCAGGGTATGTTGGCTTGTGGTGTCACTTCCTGCATAGTACGCCTTTGTAAAAGTAGGCGGCATGCACACTTAAATTAAAAAAATGTAGTTATCTCTAAGATTTGGCCTTAATATTGAACTACAATCCATTTTGTTCACCCCTTTATAACCATTTGTCACATTGTGTCCATCTAGAAAGTTCTTTGGGGTCGCTGGGGTCAAGCGAGCAGTTCCCCGACTCCGACTCGGAACTGGATGAGAGCGGTCAGAGGACCGCAGGCTCCCGCAGCCTGGAGAAGCAGGAGAGCGTGGTGAGCATGGATGATGACCAGCTGAGCTACAGGGACAGTCTGGACCTGTCCAGCCAGTCTGCGACCCAAATCGACCCAGAGCAAGACGTGGACCAAGACCAGGACCAGGACAACCCCGACCGAGCAGAGCCCCCTGCACTGCCAGACAGCGGGCCACCAGATGATGACACGGGGGCAGAGGAGCACCTGAGTGCTTGTCTGGCAGAGCTCAATGTGAACCAGTCCAACAACAACTACCCATGCTCCCCCATATTAAGCCTGTCGGGGCATCCACTGGCACGTCTGTGTGGGAAGAAATTACCCCTGACCAGAAACAGGGACAGTGAGCCAGAGTTCGTTTGATGTCGTCATCAGAATCATTGTGTGTGAAGCTGAGGGACGAGATGATTGATCTGGTTTTTATTCATTAAAATCCAGATAATAACCTGCACCTGAGAGGGCGATTTTGTTGTGTACATTAAGATTGAATGTTTTTAATGTTTGTAGTTCTATTGATCTATCTGGCAGTGAACCCTCTGCAAGCTTACTGCTGTTTGATGACATTTCTCCAGTCATTTCTAGAGGATTTGACTAAATTTGTATTTTTTTTTTTAAGCGTTTTACTCGTTGCTCTCGCAAGCTTGAAGGAAGATGGGTAGCAAGTCACTTTGGAATGTGCAGAATTGCTGAAGCTGAAGTGCTGCCCTTTTTTATTTCAGCACTAAAATTAAAAAAATAATTAAGCAGTCTTTTATAAATGTTGCATGTATTGCCTTGTTATGGATGTTTGGTCTCATTTTAATAAACATTTTATTTTAAAATAGTTTAGGTTTTGTTTATTCTGTTTAAAGCTGCTCTTTTATGTATTTTACAGGTCAGAGTAAAAACAAATGGGGAAGAGAAAGCTAAAAGTGAGCAGGAAGGAATTACCCAAATGAGAGTAGCTGATGCATCTACTTCCCTGCTAGTGGGGAGGGCACTAGGACAGCTGTTTACTGCAGTGGGTGGTGGCTTTTAGCTCTGAACACTTAACAACCCGGCGAGATCTAAAAGAGTGAGCCCACAGCAGTGCCAGCATGGCTTTTAAACGGAAAAAGAAGGTAGGCTTCCAAATCGTGTACAGTGTGATGTCTATGGAACTGTGTCCTGCTTTAAAGGGATTGTGTGGCATTTAAGGAATCTACTGGCAGAAATGGAATCTTAACTTTCCAAGTTTTTGAACCATACACAAAAAAGGTGAGCTTATGGAGACTAAATCATCTTGAGAAAATATTTGATTCCATTTTGAATGTTTATTTTACAAAATCGGTAATTACAAAGAAAAAAATACAATTTGAACATCGGTCAAAAGCAGAAGGATAATCCATGGATGAGTGAGTAAAGATGCAACGTCACCAGTTTCCTTCATCGGTCCTCCCAAATGTGGATCCAGAAGAAAATCTGTTTAAATAAACAATAGCATGTTTGATCAAAAGCAGCTACACACGTTATGACTGATGAGAGAAATTGTCCACGTACATCTGTTTGACATGTGATTTTCCTCTTACAGTAGTTTTGTTGAAACTGTTTGGGTGATATCCCTTCATCATTAATACAGAGTGGTGACCTGGTGTACAACTTCAAAAATCACAGGTGGGGACAAATAACTGGGATCTTTAAATGTTGACAGGAAATGTGTATGTAGCTGTCCACCTGTGTTGCTGGTAAATGTAGTCAATTAAAGGAAGCAATAAATTCCTCGAAACGTCTTGTGCTTCCTGCACCCGATCGACATGATTGGTGACTTAGTTGAAGACGAGGAAGAACTTCAGGATATTTTTGGATTTCCAGTCTCTGTCAATGGCTAGCAAGGGGGCGCTCATGCCCTACATTTTAATAAAACTAAATTCCCTTTGCAGGAGAATATGTGCTTAATATCACAGGCTCATTTTGTCTGGCTACTAACAAACTGCCAAGTTGTCCGTAACACACTTACCTGTCACTGCACTAGTCTGTATGTGATGTACCTCCCAGCTGTTTCACTCGGTCTGATGATCTTTACTACCTGGAAATGTTGTAGAAAATTAGACTGGACTGGAAGTACTGGGAAGACTGAACACTTTGGACACAGGTTGCATGTTTCTTGTATTTGCATATGGGTGATGGTTATTCTAAATTAGAGCTGCCTTCACATTACATGCAAATAACTTCCAGACTAGTTAAAAAGAAAATAATGTTCTTATTATTTAAATTTTGCATCAGTGGAAATTCTGGACCAAGTTCATCAGTGGGATTTGGAAAAAAGCAACATTGCTATAGCAAAGTCCAAATTAGAGCAACACTGTCATGAACTGGAATTATCCTGTTAAAATATTGTGTGATCACTCCTCCTACTGAAAAGGAACTTGTCAGAGGACTAACCCAAGATCAAATACACAGCACTGTGCAACCATGTGATCATGACAATGTTATGCCTTATCATAATTGGAACATAGTGTCTTCTAGATGCATTACCTGTCCTCTTTTCAAGCCAAAGTAGCGAGCCACAGGGTCCCCAGCCTGGATCCTTGGCAACTGACTTTCCTTTAACTTACTGAGGTAAAAATGTTAAGGAAGGAAAACAAAGGAATACTTTCACGAGGAGTTGAGTCTAATAGAGACACCAAATACAGCTGGCCTTTAGATAGATCAACTGCTATTATATACTTTGTTACAAATAGTAAGTACTATTTGTTGCAACTGCAGTTTTTCTGCAGGGAAATCTGATTTAAACATTGTTCAATTACTCCCAATAGTTCTGTGTGTTTAAGGATACTATCTGGCCAGAAGTTCAGTCACCTCCTCTTTTAGCATAACGATGTGCTCTGGAACAAGCTGAAAGACAGACAAAAATGCATCAAAATCTGCATCTATCAATAGTGTCAATGAGATGTGAATACAGTGGAGATATCAGTGCATTGTTTACCTCATGCTCAGTGATGTTAATAAGCAGCTCCTGTTGTAGAAACTGTTCCAATATGTATTTGGGTGCCATGTCAACGAGAGACTGTAGAGAGACACTTCGTTATGTTTCCCAAGAGCGCACGAAAGAGTGCAAACAACAAGATAGCTACAGAAGAGATGTTCAGAAATCACAGGCTTTATCCTTTTAGTTTAGATGTTTGTGTTGGTTAGGTCACGATGCTCTACAATGTTGGCGTTTACCTGTTTGGCTGATGGTGTCATGCCCATCTGAACAACAATGATGGCTCGTGTGATGTTCTCCTCCTGCATCCTCTGACAGTACATCTTAATCGTCTTGATTCCCACCTTGGGCTCCTCTGAAAAGGGAAGAAAGATGTAACTTCATGTCATATAAGCAGAGCCACCTAGTATCTAACAACAGGCATGAACTTACCAGGAAAGAAAACAAACATCTGGTCGGTGGGGTCATCGTTGTGAGCAACCAGCACAGTGAGGTCTGTGCGTCTGGGGCGACCTTCGCTGGGCTTGTCTCCAAACTGGCTCTTGAACTCATCCAGCGTCTGGTCCAACTCGTCCTGTGTCACCAGGTAGCCTCTGTCATGGCACAGCTGAGGATGTAAAGATGAGACCGTGACGTCAGAGTACAGGATAAAACCAAGTCAACTGGACAGACTTCACTCCCACCAGCCCGTAAACCAAGAATCTCTCTAAACAAGCTCGGTCTTTATTCCGAGTTTAAACCTCTGTCCTTACAAATGTGAAGTTTTCTTCACTATACCTAGTATAGAATATCCCAGCGAATCGGTGACCCTCTAAAACAGTATTGGATTTATCTTATTTGTAAAAAAAAAAAAAGCATCATTTTCTACCATTGAGAGTACATTAGTGCTTCCTGGAAGCGCTAACTGACCAAATGGACAGCTAGAAACAAATAGCTCGGCAATACACACCCATTTGACAGAGCGGAACCGTGGGGTTAGCTAAGCTACATGCTAAGTTAGCTAGCTTTGAAACAAACAAAAACAAACGAACGCACCTGCATGATGGTTTTACGGATCTTCCACAGCCTGTATGTTTCCTCTTCGTCATCCATATCGTCTCAAACGTTCCCCTCGCTCTAAATTTGATCAAAGTCGTTTTGTTGTTGTTGATTTGATCACGTTCGCTACTGCGGTGCAATACGCGACGCACGTTTCCGTGTTGCGACGCGTGCTGATGACGTACGCGGTAGTGTGTTGGTGGAGTTTAACAAACGTTTTTAAAATAATAATAATAATATATTTTTTATCGGTATGAAAATGGTAATTATATAAATATTCTACTTCTAGCGATAGTAACAGCGATAATTGATGATTATTATTTCTGCGTCGACCCGACCACTTCCGCCGCTGTTTTGGGCGGAGTTTAGCAGCGACAGTGCAGCTTTTTTTAAATTAAAATACATGCGGCCTCTCATGTAACAAAAACAATGAGGCCGTTGTCTTTTATTTTGCTATGTGGGGCTGTGGCGAGCAGCGGAATCCTGCTGACGACGGTACTGTACTTTGTTCTCTCCGCAACGGTAACGTAAACTAGTCTCTTCTGATTTATAATCTGTGTAACATGTCGGACCGCGGTCACATTTACCCTCCAGGAATTCAACAGATGATAGTACAATAGTATGCGTGGTATTTTATTTGCTAAAGTTACCGTCTGTCAATGCCGTTTTATATCGCTCCTCGTGGTTGTTATTAGTCAGCAGATAGGGCAGCTACCAGCAAGGTAGGTGGTGGTGTAGGTGCATTTTACTCAGCTGAGAGTGTCGGAAGTGTGAAACTAAAATTCCTCCGATCCAACTACATTGATAGGTGCTCGGCAAGTTGTCCTTAACTGGGGACAAATAACGATATAAAATCGACCATATAAATCAGCTGGTCTGTTTATGTGCGTGGCGTCATCTTTTCCCCCATACAGAGAAGAATCACCACGGTTTGAGCCAATCAGAGGCCGAGAAAGGGCGGGCCTAGGTCTCTGATTGGCTCTGACCCCGAGCATATTATTTCTTCAAGGAATCTTCACCTGCACTGTCCAGTCCACATCAACACTGGTTTTTTGTCAAAAAAGTTACTGTATCGATTTCAATTAATTGAATCGTATCGTCTCATTCTAGAAAGCCAAATAACATCCTTGAATCGAATCAGAACCAAAGAAAATGATCCGTATCGTTACACCCCTAGTGGTTTGTAACACCAGATGTTTCTGAGAGGCTTATCAGTCTGAGAAATACAACATGTACAGTCAGTGAAAGGTTAGAGAACACTAGGTCGTTGTTCCTTACAGCTGAAATCTTAGTAGGCCTACATAAGCCCTTCCCGAAGACTGGGGTGCAGGACTTCCCTTTATTAAACATTTATACCTGCAGTACACATCTGAGCCACACGGGGAGCCTTAATGTTATGTGTACTATTGTTCTGATAATTGTAGCCTATTTCTACTATGAAAACTCTGAACATTATGCTTGTTTTACTGATGAGAGGAAATTAAAAGAATGAGACACCCTGTTCATATCGGTGGTTTTGGATCCTTCCAATTAACAGTTATCATTTTCTGAGCAATCAGTAAAAGTGTCCGTAACATGTATCTTTGATCTGAATGTCTCCAGAGGTATAGCTCAGGAATATCAGTGGGTCCAATCGGGAATTCACTTGTAAGATCATGTCAGGCTCATCCTTGATTTTTTTCCAGAATTCTTGGATTACTGGGCAGTCCCAAAAGATATGAGAATGACCTCCAATGTTTCCACATTTTCTCCAGCACAATTCCACATTAGGTTCTTTCACATACCTTGAAATTATGAGAGGTGTATTGAAATACCTTTTTTTTTTATTTCCAGTCGAATTCTCTCCATAACTGACTATTAAGACCTTTATGACAATTTATACACAGCTCTTCCCATACATTATCTGTAATTATTTAATTCCAATTCCCATTTTCCCTTAATTCTTTCAGTATTTTGCCGGGTATCATTTATAAGCCTTTTATATATATGCAAAACATGTTTTTTATTGGGGGGTGTTTTTCCGACAAAATAATAAAGTAATCCTCAATAATATTTGGGTTTTTACTAAGCAACTCCCTTTCTTTATGATTTGTTATATAGTGTCTTATTTGGAAATATCTATACAAGTCATTGGAAGGAAGTTGACATTGTTCCTGAAGCTGGGTAAATGATTTGAACTCTGTTCCATTGAATAGTGAGTTGATTGTGTTAAGACCTTTATCCGCCCATCTTCTAAACCCACCATACTGAGGGAGGAAGTTCCATGTTACCCACTAGTGGCATGGCCCTTGACACAGATAATGGACCTCCCAGCTTTTTCTAACTATTGTCCAAACCTTATTTATCCGTTCATTTTTAATTTTAGCCCTATTAACAGATTTCATGTTAATAAAGGGCAGTATTGATAAAGATATACCCTGAGCTACTCTGTTCAATCTGGACCCACCCAGTTTCCTGATCATTTTTGATCCGTGCCACAATTGCATTTAACTGTGCAGCCCAATGATAATATTTGAGATTTGGAAGGCCTAGACCCCCCTTTTCCTTTGGCAGAAGAAGAATTTTAAGCCTTATCCTGGGCCTCTTTCTTTGCCAAATAAATGTAGGAATTAGTTTATCCAGCATATTAAAGGTAGTAATGGGCACTTTCACAGGTAAGGATTGGAACAGAAACAGCATTCGAGGCAAGAGGTTCATCCTCACTGACTCTTCCAAACAAAGAGAGGGGAAGAACCTCTCATCTTGTTATATTGTTTTTTTATTTGTTTAATTCGCTTATTATAATTAACGTCATATAATTGTGTGGAGTTTGCAGTGAGAACAATTCCCAGGTATCTCAATCCCTGTTTAGACCAGTGGAAGGAGACGTTTTCATTTAGCTGTATAGGCCAGTTCCCTGATATCATCATTGCCACTGATTTGTTTTCATTCATTTTGTATCCTGTAACTGTATTTGTGCAAGCATTGTATGAGTGCAGGAATAGAAAGAAGTGTTTTTTTTATGAAAAGCAAAATATCATCAGCAAAAAGGGCTGTCTTGTTCCTCCTTCATCCTCCAATCCTTGGATCTGTGCATTTTGACGTATAGCTTCCGCCAAGCACTCTATACTAAGTGCAAAAAGAATGATTGACAAAGAGTCTCTCTGCCTCACACCCCTTTCCACATGAAATAAAGCGGAACAGCACCCATTAACCCTAACTTTTGACTTGGGATTTTTATAAAGTGTATTAATCCAAGTAGCAAATGTTTCTCCAAATCCCAATTCTAACAATGTTTGTTCCAGGAATAGCCAATCCACCCGATCAAATGCTTTCTCGGCATTCACAAGCCTGTTTGATCTGGTTTTATCAGTTTCTTTATATAGTTCTGAATTCTAGTGGCTAGGATAGAAGTTAACATTTTATAATCTACACATAGGAGGCTTATCGGGCGATAACTAGAACATTCCATGGGGTCTTTTCCTTTCATTTGTAAGACCGCAATAATTGCTTCTGACCATGACTTTGGAGGATCTCCTGAATTTAGTGTATAATTATATACTTTGCATAGTATAGGGGTAAGCTCATTTACAAAAAAATTATAGTATTCCCCACTAAATCCATCCGTTCCCGGTGATTTATTTTTTAATTTAGCAACAGTTTCTCTTATTTCAACTTCTGTGATAAGCTCTACTAGTTTAGTTGCCTCCACATTTGACAATTTAGTCATTTTAAGAGGTTTCAAGAAGTTCATATTTTCTTTCAGTGATTCTTGTACCTCAGCCTTATATAGCTGTTCGTAATATTTTGCATATGCGTTTGATATTTCCCTAGGATGAGTCTCAACACGGTTGGTTTCAGGGGGAAATTTAAATATAACCACAAATTAACTCTTTTCAATCTTTTTATAGATGAGGCCTTTTGTGAATTGGGTCGCTGTGGTTTGTCATTTGTTAAAAGAGGGTCCCCATAAAAGTGACAATGCTTTAGGCAACTGGATCTCATAAAACCATAATAATAAAATATTGATATTCAAGGGAATTGTATATCAAAAAGTAAATGTAGTGAAGTAGAAGTGTTAAATAGTATAAAAATGGAGACAATAAAGTGAAATAGATTTACATCAAAGTTTGTAAAAAATACAGTACTGGAGTAGGATAGGATTTTAGCACAGATCGCGAGAAAATAGAAAAATAATAGTAACAAATTCTTTGGTCGTGGTGAATTTCCATTATCAGGATAATTGTAGATATCGTCACGAAAATCTGTTTGGCTCACTGTCATGGTAGACGACTGACAAATGTTGACATATAAAATACAAAATATTTGTTTAAGAAATGCAACTATCCTTTATTAATGCAGGGAGAGCTTATGATTTGATTGTTTTTCACTAAAAAGGATGTTCACAAAAAAAGGGGGGGGAAAAGGATAATGTTGTGAATCACAATCATTCATCACATACCGGTAATATGACATTTGAATATCATCCCATACCTATTTTACACCCTCAATTGACAAAATAAGTATAATATGTTTATGTTTCCACGTTTGGGTGTGAATCCACTGATTTCATCCCAGATTACATAACAAGTTTCTGTATTTTTTCCAGACTGTCGCCCTTTGCCCCCATGCTCAACCCTACATGGCCTAATGTTTTGCTTTCATAAGGAGTCAAGTTTCTTCATGAGTTTGTGATAATGTGGTGGACTGTGGACCGGACTACACGTGCACATCTGATGTGGATTTATTTAGTCAGCAGCAGAGAGGGAGGGACCTACTGGAGAACAGATCCTATCAGTTCTGTTAATGATCCGCCTGCTCCCTTTACACAAGCATACTGGATCGTGGCACGCTCTCTCTCAGTAGTCGGGTTGTGGTCTGACAGGTGAGGGTGCAGCTAAAGCCGTTCAGGGAGGGCTCTTCAGCTTTGATCTTGATCGTTCTGCCTTCAGAGGAAGACATGCGCCTCATAGGGTCCGCCGTCCTTTTCTCTTTCCTGCTGCAGGCTATGGTGAGAGAAAAATTAGAGAAATGTGGATTCATGTTGCAGCTTTTGGACAGAGTCATGTGATCATTGGCTGTGTTCTTTATCGTATTCAAAGGATTTTTACACAGCAGAGATTCAACCCTTTTAAGAGTCTTTGACGATAAATTCTCAGGGGGAGTGGCCGGAACATGTATTTCTTGTTATTCAGGATAAAAGTAACTCCCATCACTCAAGTCATCTGTTTCTCCTTACAGTCTGCTCAGACAGAGGATTGGCAGAAGGCCACGTCTATTTATGAGTTCTCGGCGACAGACATTGATGGCAATTTGGTTTCACTGGAAAAATACAGGTAAATTCAACCGTGCCATTTTCTCTCCCTACTTCTGCTGCTGCAGCGTCCTCTTACACAAGTCGCGCCCTCGCTAACACCGTTATGTGTCTCTTTGTGTGCTCAGGGGTGATGTCGTCATCATCACCAACGTCGCCACCCTTTGAGGTAAAACCCGAGTGAACTACTCTCAGTTTGCGGCGATGCATGCCACGTACGCTGAGAGAGGTTTACGCATCCTTGCCTTCCCTTCCAACCAGTTTGGGAACCAGGTACGTAACACGATGGGTGTGTTTATTAAAGCGCAACGCCAGGACGTGTGTGTGTTTATTATATTTATATATAATGCAGGGGCTTGAATAGTCTTCACCACTTCTATCATGTTTTTTTTACTTTGAAGGAGCCCGGCAATGACACTCAGATCAAGCAGTTTGCCCAATCCTTCAACGCTCGGTTCGACATGTTCAGTAAGATTAATGTGAACGGGGCAGATGCTCTTCCTCTGTGGAAGTGGCTGAAAGCACAGCCCAATGGGAGAGGCTTCTTGGGAAGGTAAGTTCTGGTATATTGATTGAGCTATATCGATGCTATAATGGCCTGATACTCTGAGACACATCCTCTAAATCAACTTTTACTCAGTGATTATTTTCTAACGTGTTTTTTTTTTGTTTTGACTTCTGCAGTAGTATCAAGTGGAATTTCACAAAGGTAAATAAATATTTTTATATCATTGATTTATTATATATTTAGACATCACCAGGGTTGATGGAGCTGTCAACAAATCATCTATTCCTGTATTCTTATGCATCATGTTTACACTAATGAATACTCATTGGACAAAATGCTGTAAAACAGAAAATATTTCTTTGTTCATAATTAATTTCCTTTTCGCTGTTTCTTTCTAGTTTTTGATCAACAGAAATGGTCAGGTGGTTAAGAGATACGGACCCCTGGACGATCCAAGTGTACGTACACACGTCTCATACTATATTGTGTATAACGTGACTGGAGCACACTTTGCATCCATTCTATTTATTTTTATATTTTCCATAATTGGCTGTGTGAGTAATTGCCTCCGAAGGCCCGAGCTTTTCTGTTGCCGTGTTAAACTGTCCGGATATCCACTCAAATCTGTGCAGAAGATACAACACTGTGTACGTGATGGATCATTTGAATGAATGAAGAAAAAGGGCAGGAATGAGAATTTAACATGGACTGACCTTTTCGTTCAAACTGGCTTTATCTCTTGGCTGTAACTTTCTAAATAAAAGTGCAGGATGTGTGTGCTACTGTGACTGCACATACTATTAGTGTGTGGTTATGTCTCTCCGTTGTTAATACACTGGAATTAGTGCAAAGGTGTGAACTTCTGCTCCGGTTTTCATTCCAGGTGGTGGAGAAGGATCTTCCCCAGTACTTGTCAAACGCCTAACAGATGATTGACGCCTCACCCACTGAGCCTCGGTCCGTTTAGCTCATTCCTCTACCTCTCCAAGCACCGGTGGATGTAGTTTGGGTCCACCTCAGACCAGTGACGGTCTGTTCATAAACCCGCGTGGTGGGCGGAGCAGACCTGATTAAAAAATGGTGTGCAAACCTCCTGGGAGGGATTACCAGGCTTGCATTCATGTGGTTCTCTGGAGAGAAGGGGAAATGGTCCCTAAATGGATCAGTAACTCTTTCATTAATTTGATTGTGTGGCATTGTTTTCAGAATAAAATGCACTGAGATTTTGCTCTAATTACATTTTTGTCTTCATTGTTCATCAGGAAAACATCTGCATTTGTCGAGTTGTATTTATTATACCAACGTCTTGTAGAACAGAAGTGTGTTGCTCTGAGTTATTGTTACAGTGATCTTTCATCCTGTACAATGGAGGGGAAAAAAGGCAGAAAATCCATTTCTTATATATTGAAAAATACAAGTGTGTCAGAAAACCATTCACGAGTGAGCACTGGAGCTTGAAATGAAAACTGCGATTTTTTCTTTTTCTGGGTTGAAAAATGAACAATATCACATTTGTATCTGTTGGACATTGAATTCATAGTGAAGCAACTCGATGATTAAATGGCAGGCGCGGTTATGAAGCATATACCGGTACATCCTTTGTACGGATGTAAGTATTACACACATCTGTTTTTCCGAGCTCCAACACAATAGAGAGGGGTGTAAAGGCATAATTGCATATACAGTAAATGAACACATTGATTTTGGCCTGGATCAATGGTTGAGAAACAAGATTGAATTTTGGGGGGAAATACTGTATTGTTAAACCGCTTCAGGCCACTAAGAATAATTCAAATTAAACAATGTGGAGAAGGGAAAATAAGTCTTTGCTTGAACTGCTCATGGACACGTGACACGGGGTCACAAGAAGCCATGGCGTTTTATTAAATAATAATAATTATATATTGGGCTATGATGGCAGGAGAGAAGGATGGTCTTGTGAGAGTGTTGTTGTCGGCAGGAAACTGCATATTGGTATAGCGTTGAGATTACACAGAGCGTTACGTACATCAATACTTTTAATTAACCCGGTGGTGCTAACGACTTAAACAAGTAGCAGGCTGTCAGTAAACAAACCAATAACAATATTGCTGTTAGCACTGGAATAAAGGCCTCCTGTTTCGGAGACATACACTTAATACGTTTTGTCAGGGCCTGTATAAGATAAGTAGGAGATGTGCGTACAATGCTGTGTGATTTATATGCAGAGGTCCAAAGGTCAGAGATAATTTTAATTACATAATTAAACATGTCCAAGCTGCTACTTTGTTACAAAAACCGACAAGGTGCTGACTCAACAGACGGTTTAATGAGCCCGTTTAAATGTAACGCAACCACTCAGACTCCCATCAGTTCCAGCTGACCTCTGCATGTTATTCAGAGCATCCGACAGAGAGCGAGCTCCTGGCTTGCAGTGTGCCTCAGCGTCCAGCAGGGGGAGCCAGAGCCTCTCGCGGAGGCAGCCGCGGCGTCGAGCACAAACCCCGGGCAGCAGCAGCAGCAGCAGCAGCAGCAAGTGCGGTACAGCAGAGAGGAGCCGGACGCTGTTCCGCAGTCGTGAGGAAAAAATACCGCACAAATGAAGGGACCATTGCGGAAAGCAATCACACACTGCTCCGTTTGATCATTTCAAACCCAACACGCCTTTTCATTTCATCTCACCGGGATTTCGCCGTCGCTGTGGGTGTTTTTTTTTCCATTTCGGACTGCTTGCCCTTTATTAATTTATTTTTCCTCCGGGAGGCTGAATGGAAGCAGCAGCCGAGGGAGCGGTCGGGCTGTCGGAGGCCAGGGACGGCAGCCCACTCTCCGGGGCCGCAGCATCCGATGATGGGGACACGGTGGTTGGAGTTAGCTACGGGATGGACGCCGCAGACATGGGTACTTATATACATATATATATACATATATCACATTTCAAACAGACTGACTGTCTAATATCCGTCTGTTAACGTTTTCCATCTGATGCTGCTGGTCTGAACACCAAAGTCCCGACTCATCTTTTGCTAGCAAGGAATTGCTGAGCTAACGTTAAGCTAGAAACTAGCTAACGCGATGTAGGTAGCGGTTGAAGCGAGATGCTAACTTAAGGACATTTAGCCGTTACTGTATTTACCTGTGGGGTGCATTCCGTGTCGGTACAGTCGTGTCTGGTCAAGTGACACAGCAAACGGCTAGGAAATGACTCGATATTTGGGTGCAATGTGTTGAAAATATTCTCCTATATGTGAACATATCTCTAATTAGCGTTACATGGTTGACATATAGGAAAAAGCCAGGGGCGTAGCGAAGGTTTGTGACCACCTTTTCCGTGGGAATGACATGCATCATTGAGCCACCTCCCCCACCCTTTCCCCCTAGCTTTAGGCACCGAGAATGATCACCACCTGTCACCTTAAAGGCTTTAGAAAAAAACACCAGCCATTATGTTTCTGAAGAATCCATCAAATCATCAACCCCAGGTATTTGCCACCATCTTGGTGTTTTACCGGGGGCCAGAAAAATCCACCATGTCTGCAAGTGGGAGGGACGATGAGGAGAGAGCAGCTACAGCTGACTGTAAGGGCTGGAACCAGACTTTTTAACCGACACACAGGGCCTTTTTTCCTCTGCAGACATTTGACATGTCACAGTGGGCCAGCATGTAAATATACACTGTTGTGTCGTATGGATTTTGGTCCGTAAGGGAGCAATCTAAAATACTCCTCCTGTTGCATACTTTGAATTTTTTTATTTTATAATATTATCAGAGGAGTAAAACGTCTCGCTCTTTGGATGCTTTTGGCTGCAGAAACTTTATTCTGGCATCATGCTTGCTGACACGTGACTCGTGAAACCCGGGTGATTTCACAACCTTCTCAGTCGGTGTGCCTTCTTGTGTAATGGAAAACCTTACCGGAGAGAGAGAGAGAGAGTTAGCGCATGCAGATGAACAGCGTTAAAACGATGCATTATTGAGGACGCCTCTAGCCTGCCAAATGTATTCAGGTTGACGGTTTCCTGTGTGTATTGTCTTGTGAGGGACCCGACATTGACTGGGAGAGCAGCAAAAATAAAAAGTTTATAAAATCGTTTGAGGACAAAGCTTCATAGCAGGATGTGATTTGTAGTGGGATTGTTTTGTATTTAATACACCAACATCTGTAACCTTGTTACCCCATTTAACCTCAGCTTTATTTGTCTCTGAGCCAGCCGACGCCGCAGGTCGAGCTGGTTTTTAAGTAATATTGATGCAAGGTGTATTTCAATTAGACCCGTCATTGATGCGGGGCTGCTGTGATGTGCTATTAGGGCAGGATGTTGAAGAGAAAGCCGTTTGCATTGATACCTTGAAACAAGTCTTCCGGTGAAGCAAACAAGGAGTTTTTCTGCTTCCAAAGCTACTTGCTGTGACACTAAAATATAGAAAATCACACATTTTCTGATGCTAACATCCTATACAACCATTGGGTACACGTTCTTTAATCCATTATTCTATAAAGCTGCAGTTCCAAACTTTCCTTGCCTAAAGCAGCCGAATTTCTCCCTGAAACTTGTCCTAAAATACTAATAATTAATTCTTGCCGTTTAAATTGTATCACCGCAGGACTGTGGTGTGGGTGCACTGTAGGCTAATGGAGGGTATCAACATTGTCAAATTATTAAGGCAGACCTACAGCATATTGTTGTAATGTTAGTCCATATCAACAACATATAAGCTCTACGCGAGTGGTACTGCTCTTTTATACAGTAGGTTCAAGTGGTCGATCTTATTCTTTGTGTTGCTGGTAAAGCTGAGACAGAGTGTCCTCCTCCAATGCAAAGCTTCTGCAGGTTGAGCTTGTGTGTCTGAGAAGAAGCAGGGTAGGTGTGACTCCCGTGCAACATCTGCCAGCGAAGGGCCTTAAAGGCATATTCCATTAACGGCTATTTGGCTTAAACCCAGGGATTGTGTTTGGCATTGGCACTTATCAATGGGAATGAATGGAAATGTCAGCAGAGAAGGTCTTGCTTGATTCTTATCAGAGATTGCAGATGTTCATGTAACCCCAGAGCTCAGCTAATCTCCTGTATGTGTAATTGTAGGCCGCTGTGTTGGAGGCGCTGTGTGTGGGAGTCACAGCCGGCTTTCTGAATGTGTCTGAGCATTTAGTCCCATTCAAAGCTCCTCATCCTCAGGCATTCGTAATTTGTACTGTAATTTGTAGTTTCCTGTCAGCACGGCTTTAATCTCACTCATCTTCTCCCCACACTCGTACACACCATCAACATCGTAGGATGTGCAATATCAAATGAGGCAAATTAACTGCTCATGCTATGACTTCAGTGTTGATAGAACATTATTCACTCCGATTTTTAGATACAGGGAGGTGAAACCACCAAAGCAGCAACCTGAAAACCAAACACAGAAAAGGGAAATTAGTTTGGTAAAAGAAACACGTCAGCTGTAATGAAATATTCCCGCCATAGAAAAAACAAATATTGACTAAAACTGGGATGGGACAATATAGGATTTTATCGCACATCAGGATAAAACACATAAACAATAATTGTGGTGAATTTCCATTATCGGGATAATCTTAAATATCTTCACAAGTGACTTGAAAAAGCTGTCAAGCTTGTTATCATGGTAGAGGAGTGAAAAATAGAGCCTGATTAAAAAAAAAATACCTTTTTAAACTGTATTCATCCTTGTAGAGAGGTTGTATGGCTCTGGCTCAGTGTTACACCCTCAGAGGGGAAATAAGTCCCGCGGTTTTCAATTAAGAGAGTAACTGTGGCCACTGTATTGTTTTGGGTTCAAAAAAGCGCTATATAAATTGAATGAATGAATTAATATTGTTTCATTATCGGCAGCAGCACAGGAGCATGAAGCTGTCATCTTAAACAGCCATAGAGTGATAGCTGCTTGGGGCTTCTGTAATTGCACCTATTCTGAGGAAATTAGGTGGGATGTTCACTGCAGCAGTGGTGAACCAGGTTGATTTGCTGAGCTGGTACCGTGGAGCTGCTGTGACAGTAGCAGTATCAGTCCAAACCAAGGCAACGTTTCACTTTCATGCTTGCATCTGAGATTCTTCTTCCCCTGGGTTTTTGTGTTTCTGTTATACTTTGCACGCATTTTTAATGTCAATATCGCCATCGATGATGTTCATTTCATAGTGGGAAGCCAAAATCCTGATTTTCTATTAATTGTGCAGCCCCAGTCATTAGCATTGTCGCCTCCTGGGCTCCAACCCAATCTAGCCAGCTGGGTCCTCTCTGTTTGCATGTTTGCCCCATGTCTATGTTAGTTTTCGCCACGCTTCCCTTCACAGTCCAAAATCCCGCCTGTTCGGTGAAGTGAAAGCCCTGAATTGCCCGTAGTTAATGTGTTTGTGTGTGTCAGCCCTGTAATAGACTGGTGACCTGTACAGTGTGTACCCTGCTTCTCATCCTGTGGATCTTGAGATAAGCCTCAGATAAGCCTTTTAGAAAAAGGAAACAATAACCAACAACTCATTTTCAGTTTTGAACAGTCCTGGCCCTAAGTTTCTGTGTCGGATTTACTGCCGACACAGAAAGTGGTTGGTCCGATTAGTCCCACTGTGGAAGATAGTTTCCAACACACGGTGTACCTACTGCAGTGATTCACATTCATTTATTAATCAGGCATACTGACATGGAAGCATAGCTCGCCCATTTATGCACATAAGGAAGGCTGTGCAAGTAACTGAAGGAGATAGAGCAGGTGCAGATTTGCAAAGCCATGTTAAGGACAGGTTGTTGTTTGACCTGCTCACACTGTTTCCTGTTACAGACCTTTCCAGAAAACAGAATAATAGTTATTATGTGAATGTGATCATCTGTGATGAATGTCATTTTCCAATTCAGAGTTTCATTACAGTCCTATTGGCACAGGACTAGTATTACATGATTTAGAAATGACCTCTGTGTTTCATGTGGGGGATTCGCATGTAATAAGTCTGTATTTTACTTGAATTTACCATCATTCTCCCCAGATATGATTGAAAATATCAAGTCCTGCATAACATCCATATGTATTGAGCCTCTTGAAAGATAGAAAGATTTTCCTTACCTCATGCTGCCATACAGGCCATCCATCCTATAATCTTTTGATGGATCTGAGCTCGCTCTGTCTGTATATGGGTCTCCATCTTGTGTAGCGAGCTGAGCCTCCCAAATTTTCACCCAAAATGCTGTCATTCATTTATCATTTCCAACACAGCCTCAAAGAGGCAGGAAGAGGGCACGGCGAAGAAGAAACAAACGACCCCAGATTACTGAAATGCCAATTTGCATGGGACTTGTATCATAAAATGACGACTGTGGTTGACGAAATATGGACGTGATTTCCGCTGAAATTTTATTTTACAAATTACAGACACCATGTCATGGTGGACATGGTTGCACCCACTTTGTAACATGTTCTGCTCCAAAAATGCTGTGTGATTATTGCTTTCCTTGCACAGTTTCTTGACTCCTCTTCAGACTCTCTCCGCAGGGGATTATGAACAGCAACAGCTGCGGTCTGTGTTATTTGCTGTATTTTACAAAAGGTCTATTTTTCTGTGGGTATTCATCTGGGCCTAATAGTAGCTGTGGATAGGGTTTTGCTTTGAAACCACAGGCCTCACACTGTGCATAAGCGATGGAGGCAGCATTCTTCAGGTAGGATGGTAAATGATAGAGCACACCTTGCTGAGAAACCAAATGCATACTTGAGGCTGCAACACAACAGCAATGTCAGATCATCTGCACTTTGCATGTGTTCATTTAGGGCCTGCCCTATGAAATCCTGTGCACTGAGCTCAAACAAAAATCCGGCCACAAATGCAGGTGTGCATTTGTAGATTGTTCTTTATGGGTATGAGCAGCAGTTACCCACGCTGTTGATCAACGGTGCTCCCTCTGTAGTTGGAGCAGATTACCGGCTGCTGAGTCACCAGTAGCAGAAGATGCTCCTGAGCAATAACAGTAGCACACAGGAGTTGGGCTAATCACCACCAGTTAATTTGTATGATCCACTCCCGTGACTCCCTTCCCAGCCTCCTCTCCTCTCCAGTCCGTAAAAGGCCTTTTTTCTCTCTGCTTCGACTGCATTTTTCAGGATCATCGAGGATCACTAAGCTCGGTTCTGCTCTGGGAGCTCAGTGATGGAAAAATATACTGAAATTGCGTAAGAGTTTGAGCACTTGTGTGTCATTTTGCTGGGAGGACTGAGCTGTTTTTAGCTCCATCCAGAGAACGGGGTGCTGCTACCCTGCCAGTCTCTTCAGGGGGCAGCAAGACCTCCCTGAGGGAGTAAAGTACACTTTTGACAGATCAATCCAGTAGTATTAATACAACATCCCTTCTAGCCTGGTCTAGTGTCCACTGTCCAGGAGAACTGAGCATGTTGACTCACTGTGGGTCAGGCATCACATTATGCACTTGTTTGTTACTGTCACATATTCTGTCAGGACTTGGCAGAGCTGCTTCAATAAAGACACCTCTTTTTTTCTTTTTTTTGCATCTCCTCAATTTGGTTTTCCATTTCAAAAGCCCACCAAGCTTTCAGGCCTCTCCAAGCAAAAATTACATTTAATACCCACCTGTTCCATTAGTCTGATCCACACCGTCATCTGAAATGAAGCTGTAACTGTAGCAGCCTCTCCTGAGCAGCGACGAGCTTTCGGCTGGAGTTACTGCTGTCAGTAGCTGCCGAGCCATTTCATTTCGCCCTTTTCTCACTGTCAGCTTGAACGGAGATGGATGAAGATAGTGGAGGCCGACAGTAGACCCGAGCACTGGCAGGTGTGGCATTTTAATGACGTTTGCATTTTGATTGCACATCTGATTGTTGTCAATCTTTTTTACCAGCAGAGAAATGTGGAAAATGTGCCTGTTTATTATACAACATAATACGTCTGTTCCCTGCAATCATCAGGGTGTGTTGTTATCTGTGCATGTGAGCTCATGGCCCAGCACTGCGCTCATACGGCGGTTGTAAACACAATCCTGGCCATTAACTGTTAGCACCATTAACTGTGATTTGCTATTTTGAGGGGAGGAAATGGATATGTTATGAATTTCACATTGAGCACCTCTAAAGAAATAGAGTATTTTCTTCAACTTTTTCCCTGATGCTAAAGCAGGGCGGAGTTATCCAGCAGAAAAACAGACAGACGGTCTATCGACTTCCACCTGTCCTTGCATCAGTGCCATCTTATCCTGATAATCCAGATGGCTAGTCTTGTAGCCTGGAGAGAATGGGATTGGGATTAGAGATAGTAAAGCAATAGTGACCGTGATTTAGCTGGATTTACATCCAGACTTCTGTCTGCTTAGTGTGTCTGCCGGGGTGTCTTACCCACGGTCAAGCCTGTGTAACTGGACTTATGTATCCATGTGAAACTGTAATAGTTTACTCGCTCTGTTCTGGAATACAGCGTGTTGTTTTACAGCCCAGGCTAGTCTATAAACTAACTTATATGAGTAATCATTCTGTGGCAACTCAAATGTCCAAAAGTTTATTTAGTGCAAAAGAAAACGGCTCAAAACCCCAGAGCTTCATTTCTATTCATACAGAATTTCATAGAATTGAATTATTAGTCAACCAGTCTCTTAAATGATATAATGAACACAATATAAAAATCTATTTCAACTAGATATATCAGACACTATTATCGCTCAATCGATTTATCATTCAACCAGACATTAATCTGCAACTATTTGGATAAACAGGTTATTCTTTAATTATGTGGTTTTTCAGTGTTTTCTATTTTCTATAAGAGTTAACAGACTTCTTTTTTTCATGTATTCATTACTGTTGGTGGACAAAACAGGCAATTTGAAGACACGAAGGAGAAACTGTGATCTGCATTTTTCACTTCTTTCTGACGAGCAACAATTAAAAAGAAATAATCAACAAATGAATCTATAAAGAAAAATAATAAATTGCAGTCAGTAGTATTTCTTAAAGGCTCTCCTTGTCCTTATATTTGGACTCGGCAGCAGTTTGGGTTAGGGTTAACCCTGAACCCCTGAATGCAGACTGTTGTTACTGTTCATTGCTCATCATCTGGCTCCAAGCTAAATGTCTCAAAGGGAAGTTTGTATTTTTGAGCCAGCAGACAGCAGGCAGCTATTTATTGAGCTTGCTTGCTTCTGCCTGATACCATTGATTGTAATGGATGACTTGGCATAGTGAAAAGTTGCGCTTCCTCCACACATTCACTGTATTACACAAAGTGTATGAAATGCACTGACAGCAGAGGACGGAGCAGCTTTCCCCCTATTTTGTTCAGCAAATCAGAGGACTGCTGAGGGGAAATTTATTTCAGGGAGATGCTTCAGGGTCAGTTTGCCTTCCCTCGGTGTAAACAGCAGCCATCACTGGAGTGTAACTGTCCTTCTGTGAACTAGACCGAGGTCGACCATAACATATTCTACAAAGAAAAGAGGTCCTCCTCGCGCTGCAGCGTTCACCGGCCAGCGCATTGACACAAGGGCTGACTGTATTTTAGTCCACTTGATAATGATTAGGTTTATATTGATATTGATTAGTTCATTTTCCTGACAGATCTATGGATTTCTGCTTTCTGTTGGTCAGGTCAGACGCACTGTTAAAAAATGAACACCCCAACGATAGCGGCACGATCACCTAGCCTCCGTCGACAAACAATCATCTCAAGGACTGCTCGTCCTAAGGGAGTCTCACTATTGACCCTCAGACAAGCTGTCAGTGAGACACATCAACGCTGCCTGCAGTGTGTGATGTTCAAAATTAGGTGACACGCCCATGTCATTATTTGTCATGTCATTATTTTATTTGAGATGCATGACGCCATGTAGATCTGCTGCTGTTATGTTGATTTCGCTCCGTTTGATAAAATCAACAACTCAATCAACTGCAGTAACAAGTTTGCTGTATAACCAGAGTAACTGTAGCAGGATGTTTTCTTCAGTGTTTCAGTGAAATGAAATTGCAGCAATCAAAACCACTTCGAGGGTTTAATTTCAGTGGGTGATTGTTGTTCCTCTTGGCACATCATTATGAGGCTGCTGCAGGTTTTATTTAGCTCTTTTTTTCTATTATGAATGTTTTCTATTAATGGAGTGGGTCAATAGTTGTAGTCTGTAAGTTGTATACAGTATTGTGCTGTTTGAAACGGCAGCATCGGTCTGTGGATTCCAGGCATGCGTACGTTAGGCATTAAAATGCTGGTTGACCTCAATTGGGGCACCGTGGAAACAAGAGGGAGAAAAATGCGTGTGCACAAGACCAAGAAAAGACAGCAGGACCCTGACTTGGTTTGGTTTCTATATGTTGTTGTTTTGTTTAAGATTAAGCCTCTTAGGACATCTACTGTCCGGCACATTGCAAAGCAAGTTTGGACAAGAATTGGTTTCGTGTGTGTTTTTGAATGACTGTTAGTGTTGCAGATAACTTGCTTTACTAACTGCTTTGTGATTAAGATCCTGTACACTTGAGAAGAAGCAGGACCGTACTGGCTAATAAAGAGTGTGGAAGCAGAACACATTGTGCAGACTGTGTTGTTTACTGTATTATGTGTATCATTTGGTTTAGCAGCGATGTGAAATGGCAACAACCAGGGATCCAGCTGTGACAGCGGTTTTGCATGTGATCATACGGTATACCGTGCATGGAACAGAGGTTGTGTGTGAAAATGAAATAAATAAGCCCTTTTGCTTCACTTCCCATGGCTATCACCAGCTTGTAATGGACCACTTTCTGTAGGGCGTAAGCGTGCGCCATTCAGCCAGCACATAGCAGTCCAGCTAGGCAACAGTCCCAGCTAGAAGCTATTTATTTGGATGAGTCTATTTGTTGTTCCATCCCCTCGGAGAACTCGGCTATTGGAACTTGGACCTATTTTTCCCTCATGTCCTCATTCTGAAGCCTCTTTACATAAGATCACTTGGGTACCTGTTGAAGTAAATGGAGGGATGAACTCTGACAATGCTGTTATCATGTCACATTCCTGCGCTGCTGAGTAGAGACATGTTTCTGAAGATGTTTTCCATGCGGTCTTTACTGGAAAGCCATCATGAAATAGTAGTAGTAGTAGTAAAAAAATAATTATTATTTATCTTCCTATCGCAGCACAATTGCTCCATACACTGTAATATACTTTCATCATCTTTATGTCTCTCATTTGTGTATGTTGTCACTCTAGCATTATAGTAATATCCAGCAGATCATCATGGTTTTGCCTCTTGGTTGCTCCTTTTCATAATGTGATTACATTTCAGTGTGGTGCAAACATAAATCAAATGGCTACTGTTTTAAATGTAGTTCTGCTTGCCTCTTACTCGAGTGTGCAGACATCCCTCTTATTTGTGAGCTTTCCCTGTCCTCCCATAATTGAAATTATAGTTATGGTATTCATGTTTGTGTTTTACTCCATGCTGCTGAGGACAGATTAATATTAGAATACATTTACATTCATCCACAAAGGCCATATAAAGGTAAATAACTACTTGTGTCTGATTTATTTCAAAAGCAGCACATTTGATTGGAAATGTTAGGAGAAATGATAACAACAGCATTATCATGATATTTAAGGCCATTATGTTATAACGTACGTCAGTCAGTATATAAATACTTTATAATAAATTAGTAATTATCGAGGTAATGTTTATATATTCTATGAAAAGCTGAGAATGTAATTACTGTACAAATCAGTGTTTCTGGTTAAACATTCACTGTAGTGCTTTGCTCATTTCTGGATAGATGGAGCTCATGCTTGGACACACACTGCCTGATTAATTCACTGCACACACACTGTGCCTTAATATAGACCATAGCATAGACATAAACATACTAATGCATGTGCAGAGCCCCTCACACATATCTATGCATGTATAGACCCCCTCACACACACACACACACACGTATGCATGCACAGACCCACATACATATGCATACATACACATTCTGAGGGCAGTCTTAACACATGCAGGCAAAAAAGTGGTCATAGTAAGATACATGACATACAGGTATTTGGAAAAGACAGCAGAGATTTTAGAGACCATCCAATCACATGCATCCACACACTTGGACCTACAGACACACACATGAATAGTATGGTATGGTAAAAAAAAAAGCAGTAGAGTCTCCTCTTTAATTATCTGCAGTGCAAACATTCCTTCACCAGCAGGGTTTTTTCCCCATCAGATTTTATTCCCTGGATGTTGCAGCTTGGGAGCATTGCCTGGCTCACAATTGGCACGCTTCGACTTGCTCATCGTGACAGAGGGAGAGAGATAGAAACCCAGAGCAGGAGGAGGGGTGGCAAACAAGGCTATTTTGTGACTCAGTCACATGGGCGTCCACGAGAGGCAGGCAGGCAGAAACAAGAGAGGCAGGCTATCAATTCAGCTGCAAACTGCAGAGTCAAGCTGTGAAGATGCTATCCCACTCCTGAGTGACACCGGGTTATATAGGTTAGCTGTGTGTGCCTCAGCTGGAGAGGAAAACGATCGGTTGGAGCCTCCAAAGATTACAGCCAGAAAGTCAGGCTTTGTTGCACTGTTGGGAATTGTTTTTACAGCAGAGATTTTCATATGTCAGAGTAAAAAAACCTCTGCTGTACGTAATTTAGCTGTATCAGTTTCAGGGTCCTGGTATCTTGTGTGGCTGGTACCAGTCACAATGCCTGCACTGAAAAAGGTCTACGCTTGGATAAATCCTCAGAGAAACACACAAACGCCACTGTTGAATACTGCAGTAATGTGAGCCGCCAAGTGCAAAATATATGAATTATTTAATTATGTAAACGTGTATATGTATCTTTCAAGACCCATAAAGGGAGGTTTCTTTTCCAATAAATTACGACTTTAATCTCGTTTTTTCATTTTTTTTCTTGGAATATAGGTAGGACCAGTTTAACTCTGAGACTTCTTAGATTTGCATTTGTTCCATTTGTATGGGTTTGTCTCTCTCTGTAGTTTACTACCACATGCCAACACACTCCTTTTTAAAGATTTAGAGTTTGCAGAGTTTAAATCTGCTGTTTTTTCCATCTAAGTTTAACTTTAAAATGATTGGTCAAGAGACCAACTTGAGTTTATAATGTGTCTATGCTTTTTTTCAATAGAGTCTTATCCATGTTTATGTGTTTTTAACACTTTATACATTACATTTGACAAATGGTGGAACCACCAATGGGCCGACAGACTGACACTGCCTTCTGTAGAGGTGTGAGAAAAGCTAAAAATGTGTTAAACCTCACTTCCAGTTTGAGTTGTTCCGATACTGACACTAGAACCCAAAATGCCTCTGACACAGCCTAAAAGCTGGGTCAAGTTTTAGCTTGTATGCCAGTCTGTGCACCAATCCGATATCGCCTTATCATATCATAGATAACTGATCGGCTCATTTACGCTACACAGGAATAACCACATGCGTCACTTGCTACCCGATTCATGCATGCTACCTATTGGGTACTGCACATGTGCCAACTAGTACAAAACACTCTCATGCACTCTAGTGTTTCCCTGATAATGCTACAATAGAGCAACCAATCTGTGTTGAAACCAACGGAAGAAGAGCTAATTTACGTCAGCTGTTAGCAGCTGGTTGGCAGCACAGTCTTGCTTGGCCAAATAACCGAGCTAACAGCTCAAACGCGGTGCCCTTGTCTCTTACGTCACTGTTCCTTGCAGTTCCTCCAGCTGACAGGCCCCTACTTGTGTTGACACTGTTATTACATAATGCTGGACCGATGTGTCCACCGCTTGGTTTTTCGTCTTTGTCACAGAGAGCACTGATGATGCTGAGTAATGGTGTTTCAGAGTGACTAACGCAGCCATTTCTGCGTGTCTCCTTTCTCTTTCTCGTCTCTCAGATGCTGCTGCTAGGAAAGCCTTCATCACGGAGGTGAGCTTCCATCTGTCCCTGTGTTCATCTGCTCTTTTTAGTGAGGCAATTCATATTTGGTTCATCTCTTGGTGCATGAAGACTGGAAATACAGACTCCAAAGTACCAGAAAGTATTTAAATATTTCTTTTGTCTTTGCTAGACAATTTATCTTAATCCTCCGAATTTAGTAAATCAGTAGCGTTAACAGTTATTGGGCAATCTGTTTGATTTGAGACTGCTCAGGACATTTATGGAATCAATTTAAGCAGAAAGTCATGACAGATATTGGGATTTACAGTGCACCAAAAAAAGCAAATGAATACCTACAACAGCACCAGAAATATTAATGTCTGACTTCAAATATACACTGCAGAGTCATACCATTAAATATGTTTCTTAAAGTGCATAATTTCTTCAAAATTAACAACACATTTTACTGCTGCTTGTCAATTTGGATATTTCCGTTTCTAAACTATTTTCTTACTTGTGTAATTCTTGAATTTCAATTCACACAAGAGCCCTCTTTGTCTCGCCAGATGCCCTCATCCTCAGGACAGCCTGGTCAGGGGAAGAAGATTGGCCACAGAGGGGTGGATGCATCAGGGGAAACTACTTACAAGAAGGTACTATAGACAGCACCTGCCTATGCCTGCACTGTGACAAATGTCCTGGTTCTAACATGTAAAGACCCCATTTTCATGCTAAAACCATGATGTTTTTTCTTTCTGAAATGATCTTCTGCAACCCAGCATAGGACCAGTTCATTGCCTGTTACAAGAAAGGGCAAGTATTTAACTCACCACATCTCTCCCTGCCTTGCACCCCTTCTCTCCACAGACCACATCCTCAGCCTTGAAAGGTGCCATCCAGCTGGGCATCGGTTACACAGTGGGCAACCTGAGCTCCAAGCCTGAGAGGGATGTGTTGATGCAGGACTTCTACGTGGTGGAGAGCATCTTTTTCCCTAGGTCTCTACTGCAGCCAAACACATTCAAAAAACATACCGTAGACTTGCAGTGTGGATAATACAACATTAATGCATGTTGCTGTAACGTTCACTTAGGAAAATATGATTGATTACTGTCTTCTATGTGCTCTGGTATTTTTTGTACTCTAGTGAAGGCAGCAACCTCACTCCAGCCCACCATTTCCCAGACTTCCGCTTTAAAACATACGCTCCCGTGGCCTTCCGCTATTTCAGAGAACTGTTTGGCATCAGGCCGGATGACTACCTGGTAAGTCCTTACTGTGTGCAGTGTTTCTCACAGGACTCTCTAGGGGATTCAGGGATATGCTCGCCCAGAAGATTTTACATTGTACATTTCGTAAATTTAAATGCACCAATGATGTGGCCAGATCTGTGAAGAACATTGTGCTGTGGACAAGAAGCGGGAATACAGGAGAGAGCAAAGAGGTAGGGAATGAAGACGAGGAGCCATGAAACAACAGAGGGCAGAGGGGAGGAGAGAGGAAAGGAAGGTCTGCAGCTTGTCACCCTTCATCATTGTGGAGGACCTGGAGGCTGCGTGATTCACCGCTCTTCTAACGGCATTCTAACAGAATATGAGGACACTGCTTAGTCAGTGTTTCTGCGTATTTCAAGTTCACACATCTTTAATGCATCGGGCCTCCAACCACATGAAAACACCACATCCTGCCTTGTTTCTGCAGTCTCTCTCTCTCTCAGCCAGCCCGTGGTCACTCATCACTATATATCCACACGACTCATCTTGGTTATCGCCAACATGCTACCAGACTAAAAGTTTTACCTAGATATGACTTGTTGCAGCTCTTGAGATATTCATTATTACGTGATTTAGGCCATATTTGCACTAAAGCAGCAATGATTTGTTATCTAGGTAGCAAAGCATTGGTTAGACATGCTGCGGTATTTATCTCTTTAACACTCCTTTTTATATCCCTTTAATTCCTTATCAGCTCCACAGGACTTTGGTCCTGTCAGATAAAACATATTCCTGCATTACATTTCCCGACTTGAAGAATGTTTCATCACATCCACAAGAGGACTTCTGTTCAATTAGCCATCCCGGTGTGAGGATAATTAGCACATCCTTTTACCTGCCACTGTGTGCATGTTAACCATTTCCAGTCAGCCGTACCATATTCAAATGTTTTCCCCCTCCAACTCTGTTCAGTGGCGTTTAGATGTGGGAAATGAAATGAAATGTCAGGCTCTTCTGAGAGAGATGTTTGAAAAGTGAGCCATTAGCAGAAGGTAGGCGGAGGCTGCTTTCAAAATGCACGTCTGTCATTGCTTTTAAGCAGCGGGTAGAAAGCCAGAGAACAGGCTAATATGTTGAACCATCATATCGGCAGTAGTCTGAGATTCGTATTAAAAAGGAAAATCATCTACCTTTTATATGCATTTCATGCGTCCACATCACAAGTGCGCTTGTGTTTGTTACTTTTATTTTATTGATCATATGCTCTGATTCATTACGCGTCTCAACACACTTGCCAAGACTTGAATCGGGAGGGAGAAAGGTATACTGGGGCACAGCATTTAAGGCTACAAGCCTTATTAAAGAACTAACTTTACGACATCAAGCATCTTAATCACATTCTCTTAAATTTGATCCCCTAAGTAGGAACTATTTCAGCGCAAGCTCGAGAAATAGGGAGCGGATAATTAGCTGCATGTATGCAGGGTTGGGCTGCACGTCGGTGGTGTAGTGGGTAGCACTGTCGCCTCACAGCGAGAGGGTCCCGGGTTCGATTCCCGGGTCGGGCTTGGGTCCGGGTTCCCGAGTTTGCATGTTCTCCCCGTGTAAGCGTAGGTTCTCTCCGGGTTCTCCAGCTTCCAACCACAGTCCAAAGACATGCAGGATGGGGATAGGTTGATTGGTGACTCTAAATGTCCCGTAGGTGTGAATGTGAGTGTTAATGGTTGTTTGTCTCTACATGTCTCCCTGTGATAGACTGGTTACCTGTCTGTCTCCACATGTCTCCATGTGATAGACTGGTTACCTGTCTGTCTCTACATGTCCCCCTGTGATAGACTGGTTACCTGTCTGTCTCTACATGTCTCCCTGTGATAGACTGGTTACCTGTCTGTCTCTACATGTCTCCCTGTGATAGACTGGTTACCTGTCTGTCTCTACATGTCTCCCTGTGATAGACTGGTTACCTGTCTGTCTCTACATGTCTCCCTGTGATAGACTGGTTACCTGTCTGTCTCTACATGTCTCCCTGTGATAGACTGGTTACCTGTCTGTCTCTACATGTTGGCCCTGTGATAGACTGGTTACCTGTCTGTCTCTACATGTCGGCCCTGTGATAGACTGGTTACCTGTCTGTCTCTACATGTCTCCCTGTGATAGACTGGTTACCTGTCTGTCTCTATATGTCGGCCCTGTGATAGACTGGTTACCTGTCTGTCTCTACATGTCTCCCTGTGATAGACTGGTTACCTGTCTGTCTCTATATGTCTCCCTGTGATAGACTGGTTACCTGTCTGTCTCTACATGTCTCCCTGTGATAGACTGGTTACCTGTCTGTCTCTACATGTCGGCCCTGTGATAGACTGGTTACCTGTCTGTCTCTACATGTCTCCCTGTGATAGACTGGTTACCTGTCTGTCTCTACATGTCGGCCCTGTGATAGACTGGTTACCTGTCTGTCTCTACATGTCGGCCCTGTGATAGACTGGTTACCTGTCTGTCTCTACATGTCGGCCCTGTGATAGACTGGTTACCTGTCTGTCTCTACATGTCTCCCTGTGATAGACTGGTTACCTGTCTGTCTCTACATGTCGGCCCTGTGATAGACTGGTTACCTGTCTGTCTCTACATGTCGGCCCTGTGATAGACTGGTTACCTGTCTGTCTCTACATGTCTCCCTGTGATAGACTGGTTACCTGTCTGTCTCTACATGTCAGCCCTGTGATAGACTGGTTACCTGTCTGTCTCTACATGTCAGCCCTGTGATAGACTGGTTACCTGTCTGTCTCTACATGTCTCCCTGTGATAGACTGGTTACCTGTCTGTCTCTACATGTCTCCCTGTGATAGACTGGTTACCTGTCTGTCTCTACATGTCTCCCTGTGATAGACTGGTTACCTGTCTGTCTCTACATGTCAGTCCTGTGATAGACTGGTTACCTGTCTGTCTCTACATGTCTCCCTGTGATAGACTGGTTACCTGTCTGTCTCTACATGTCTCCCTGTGATAGACTGGTTGCCTGTCTGTCTCTACATGTCTCCCTGTGATAGACTGGTTGCCTGTCTGTCTCTACATGTCTCCCTGTGATAGACTGGTTACCTGTCTGTCTCTACATGTCTCCCTGTGATAGACTGGTTGCCTGTCTGTCTCTACATGTCTCCCTGTGATAGACTGGTTACCTGTCCAGGTGAACCCTGCCATCTCCCAATGACAGCTGGGATCGGCTCCAGCCCCCCTGCGACCCTGAATACAGGATAAGCTGTAGACTATGGATGGATGGATGAATGCTGTTGTTTGATCACCAGTGTTTAGGAGTACTACTTCCAATGTTGGGGGAAAAAATTAAGATATTATAAATCAGATATATTTAATGGATTGGTATTGGTACCTTCTCTTTATTTTGGGTAACGTTATCAGAAGATGCTGCTTGCAGCGAGTGTTTCGCTTAACACCAGAATATTGGCATCTGTATCAGTGTTGTGAGACTAATCCACAATATCAGATAATTCCTTTGTAACTGTCGAGTTTAACCCAAACTTTCTTCTTTCTTCCTGTGTGTGTGCCTATGTCCTGCAGTACTCCTTATGCAATGAGCCTCTGATCGAGCTGTCCAATCCCGGAGCGAGTGGCTCTGTCTTCTATCTTACGAGGGACGACGAGTTCATCGTCAAGACTGTGATGCACAAGGAGGCTGAATTCTTACAGAAACTGTTGCCTGGATACTACATGGTAAGCTGTGTGTGTGAGTGTGTGTGAGTGTGCAAAAGTGCATGCCAGAGTGTGACAAAAAAATAAGTAATGCTCAGTATGCTTAGTAATATAGCTGCGACTGCATAGCAGCTATATTACTGAGCATTACAGCTAGAGTCAGTTACTTTTATAAAAATAACTTTTTGTCATATTTGCTAAAACTGTCGCTATATAATGACAGCAGTGATGAATGAGACAGATAATCTGTGAAATAATCAGGGCTGCCCCCTCTTAGTCGGAAGGGGGGGTCAAAAGTTCAGAGGTTCTATACTCAATTAGAAGTACAGAACCTCTGTGCCTGTGAAAAAGGCTCTAAAATGTACTCCGATGATAGTAAAGTAGAAAGTATCCCTGTGGACGACATTTCGACTGGCAGTTTTTTATGCAAGGCTAACTGAATCTCACGTCATATTAATAAGAAAAAAATAATTGATAATTACCCTGAAATGCATTAAAACTAAAGTAGCAAGCCTGTTCCTTTTAGTCTCCATACTGCATTTGCAAGATTTCCTTGGGACTTGAGGCCTGTAGTCCAAATCCCAGGAGAAAGAGCAGACCTCTGTTCAGGTCGAGTTCGCCGGAGGAAGAGAGGATGAGACCTCTGTTCAGGTTGAGTGGAAAGAGAAAGATCCCAACTTGGTCTGCTTGGTAGAAAGCCAGCTTCCACTGCAGTTGACCAATCAGAATGGAATCTGGAGTTCACAGGTGTCCCTTTCAGTGACACAGGCCTGCAGGCAGATGGGGGAAGGGGAAAGACCCCCTGTAGAGGTGCGTGGCTGTGTTTCCACACAGACGACGCTCCAATCTAAATGTTCAGAAACAATTCAAACTGCATCCATGAATTGTTTCACAGACACAAACCCTGAGGTCCCAACATGGTGAACTCTGGGGAAACTGTCAAACTATGCAGTGCTGATCAAATATGAGAAAGTTTGTGACCCTGCCACCATGTTGAAAAACATTACCCACCAAACTTTCTCATATTACCTCTAAGCAGTACTAAAATGTGTTTTCTGAGATAATTTGAGAGAAAAAATGGGCAACGCTGTACCTAGTTTGACAGTTTGATCGGAGTGTGAGTTTCACAAGTAGTGATTGACAGCTGCGTTCAAGACTCCTTGGTACTAATTGTTGTTTTTCTATGACTGTGGTGGAATCTTGCAAATGTCATTAGGAGCCCTAAAAGGAGTTACCTCAAGATTACTTTGGTTTTTTTTTCACATTGCTACAATGTTGAATGAAGAACCAAAACACAGAAGTCTTGACGAAGTGAAGTAAATGGCACATTTGCACATAACTCGTTTGGTATAATCTCATTTATCCAGACTTATACTGACCACTTCTCAAACACATGCATCTGCACTAAAATGGTACTATTTAAAACACTTGGAAGAGCAGCGTGTGAGACAGTTTATGAGGAGGTTCTTTTAAAACAATAAGGTTTGGACGTCGATGCATGTGTTTAATTTACCTCCCTTCATTTTTTGATTCTTTGTTCCCCATGGACACGTGAGTAAAACAGTTCATTTCTTTTCAAGAATTCAAGGTAACACGGAAGTATTAATTGAAATACACACTGTGGGTAAAGCATTCCTTTGCTTTTAGTTGTTTTGCTCTTTTTCTGTTCATGGTAGCCATCACACATGCAGGGTAATGCGTTTGCAAAAATTGCTTTTGCGTACAGAAATATGTACTGAAAACGAAACAAAAAGCCAGTCTATGGAGTTATCAAGGCACATGTACATATAGTGAGCCGTTCAGTATTAATGTATCTCTGTCTGCAGAAGCCGCTGCACACATACATCCTTCACACTCATTTAAATGCCGACCTCCAACTCTGTCCTTATTTCGCGTCATATTTTTAGATCCCAGGTTTATGTAAGACCCTGGAAATCTCCCCTTCCAAGCGTGACATCCTTTTCATATGAAGCAGACGTAACAGCTCTATCATCTGCGGCTGAAATCCTGGGCCATGCGGTTTCATAAGAGACTGGCTGGTGTGTTTCACATAAGCCTAACAGAGCTCGACTTGCACCAACACTACCCCCTCCCAAACCCGCCACAGTCTGCAGGCTCATTCTGAAGGAAGTCAACCAGCAACAGCTCCATGTATGTCCATACTACAACTCCAGCCTCTTGGGGTTCACAGCCTTCAGCCATGTGTTAATTCACGCGCCGACAGCCTCGGCCAAAGACCACCGCAGGAATTCATTTCATCATTTGGGGACGTTAACGGCTCGGCGTATTTGCTGTGACCTTTTCCATTGAAGAAGAAAGAGGTTTAATGTAAGCAGAAAAGTTCAGGCTCATGTACGAAGGCGGTAGCCCAAGGCCAGAGCAGGTGGACTGGGGAAAAGAGACAGAACAGCACAGACGAACAGGCAAATCAAACCCACACCAAGAAAAACACGCAGAAACCACGCAAAACATAATGAAGATGGATACAATTGTATAGACTCATAGAAATATTAACACCAAATACCACCACAGCCTAAGAAAGCAAGTTGGGAGAATTTTCAAGATTAAAGTTATATCTTGTCGAGAAAAAAAACACAAATTTAAAAGAGATTACAAGTCATACATTTGTAAGAAAAAAATCTGGAATTGAAACGCTGAATACTTGAAGTATCTATCTAGAAAGACAGTGTTTATCTCTAAAGCTATGCATTAATGCTTAAATATTAGGGACACAGGTAACATGTTTCATACATCTTGTGAATAATAATCTTATTTTGATGGATTTTGCATATATCCTTGCACCTTATTTTGAAAAATGGACGTAGTCACGCCGGTAACCTGCCGTAACCTTCGCCAAGCCTGTCCGTTGCAATCTCGGCCTAGCATAAATGTAAGTAAACATATATGGATGCACAATTTTAGTATTGGCGATCTGACCATGGAGACGTGAGTGGAGGCTGGCTTGACTGCAGTGTGATGAGGTTAATGCAAGTGACAAAAAAATCCATAATGTATCTGAATTCTTTTTTTTTATATTTCAATTTTATTTTTGACTTTAATCTCTAATATAATCCCTCTCCCCCAGGCTCCGTAATCATTATTTTTTATTTGATCTACAATGGCCCTACTACATCCATTGTAACATAGAGATGTGAAGAACAAAAACAAACAGCAATGCACTGCACATCCTCCTCTGTACAAACACAACAGACAACACGCAGGCTGTCATTGGTGGATGCTATCCACGGCTGACTGGCTGTTGGTAGAGCGCCGGCTGAGGAGTCTGGCTCTGGGCAGCATACGGATCACAGTGATGTAACCGACTCCACTGCTGCCACTCTCTCCCTTCTGTGCATTCAACCCTTCTATTATATGCCTAGTCTTTCCATCGCCTCTCGCCTTTTAACATCTCATTATCACTCTGCTGCTGCTGCTGCTGCTGCCAAACTCTCCGTTTAATTTATTTCTCTTTATACCTCGCTCTGCCTGCCTCGTGCTTTAATCCACTCTCTCTCTCTCTCTCTCTCCAGCCTTTCTTTCATGCTCGTATCTGCTCCGCTCGCTCACGTGTTGTTGGCTCGACCCGTTCTGCTCTCTTAACATTGACAGAAGGGTCGTGTGTGGCTGAGGGCTGAGGATGCTCTCTCTCTCTCTCTCTCTCTCTCTCTCTCTCTCTCTCTCTCTCTCTCTCTCTCTCTCTCTCTCTCTCTCTCTCTCTCTAGCGGCTTTCTGCTCTCTTCTGAAGGTCACTCGCACAAGTGCTGAGCCTCTTAGCCACACTTCCACATTCATCCTTCGTCTCTCCTCTGCCCGTATCATTCATCTCGTTTCTTCCATTGAATGCCGTGTATTATGGTGCAATGGGCCACTCTTTCGTTCCGTGCCATCTAATTTCTGTAATGGGAGTGAGCTGGATCAGGTCCCAAGGTCAAAGCAGGTTTTAAACTGAGCACCTAGTCCAGCTAACCTCTTTTGTTTTTTGGGGGGATTGACTTGTGATCAGTGCAGACAGATTGGTCTTGGAGGGGAGAGTCTTGTAAAGCGTTAATGCAGAATGCAGCAAAAAATATAATAAAAAGCACTTAGTTAAAGGACTATTAAAATATTTGTCCATGTTTAAAGTAGGACTGTCAAAATAAGCACAATTTTGCAATCGACAAGCAAACTGCAGGGGATGGCAAGCCACAACGGCAATGTTCATATTATTTCTTTTTATGTATCTTTGCAATGAGATTGTTTGCACTATGCAACAACTGGCAGCAGCGTGACAAGTCATTGAGCGTCTATTCTGTGCAGAGCGCTGCACATTTGGTTGAAAAAAGTTGAGGTAAAACACTGCACCTGTCACTTTCACGCCTTTTCCCCAGCCGTCCAATCACATACGAGGAGGGGAGGGACAAATACCACAAGGACCGACTATCACGTCCCATATGTAGGCTGAGATAACAACAGTGGAGGAGAAATAAATACACATAGACCGGCGGGTCCATCCTCTCTCCCTACGAGCTTCAGCTTTTCCTCCATCCAGAGCAAGCTCCTGTGGATATTCTGTATCATAGCAACCAGACACAACCAAAGAATCTCAGCTGAAACAAATGCCCTTCTGTATGTAATTCATTTGGAAAAACAACAGTATACCTAATGATAGCCTAACAATGAAAAGTGTATTTTTAAAGAAGTTAAATCAGGCTTAAACTTAAAAAGAACTTATAAAGGCACAACGAGTTAGATTTGTCCTTGTCTGTTTGTAAACACAACAATGTAATCAAATGCTTCCTGGTGCGATCAGATGAATAAATGTGTAAATGTTGCCAGTGTGTACACTGAGAATTGTGAGTTCTTTATCAATGACCTATTTGCACAACATGTTATCACCTATCCTGTTGCTCATGTAATTTTCAACCCTTTAAGGTCCCATGAAATGAAAAAATATGCCGAAACAGTTGAGGTGAAGTCAGAGAGGAGGTGTTGGTTTCGCAGAGGTTCAGACAGCCAGGGAGGGGAGGGAGATGCTTCTTGAAGAAGCTTGCTAGAGGTTTCTTCTTTGTAACAGGTTCAGCAGCTTCTTATTGGTGCAGGTCCTGCCAAAGTTACCTGCTTTTTTGCAGGCGCTTTGTGGCTTGAGCTATCATCTGCATCTCTTAGTGCCACACACTGCTGCCATTCCACTCCATGTCTCTGTCGCAGGTGCTGGAATAAGTTGGTTGTGTTCCCATGTTTGGCAGCAATCGACTTTCTACAAACCTTACACAGAACAGTTGTTTGTTCTATGTTTGACCGCTTGTACCCGAACCACTTCTATACAACTGAAGTAACGCCGCCTTTTTTAGGAATGAGTTCTTCCTCATTTGTGTTGGTGGACATTTTTATGGTACGTCTGTCGGGGGCATGGTGAATGTGATTGTATGTGGCTGACTTTTGCAAGCATTCTGGAAAGTGAGAGTAGGCTAGCTAAAGTCTAGAACTGTTTTTAAATCGTGATTTTGCGGTTCAGCCATTTCACAAACTTTAGGAAAGTAAAAATGCGAAATAATCAATTACATCGAAAAAATCACCCAGCCCTACCTCAAATCAATGTTTCAATCCTGCCTCTACATCCTTTTAAAGATCTGTTGCTTTCTCCCTCTCTCATGCACTCTTCCTCCAGAACTTGAACCAGAACCCGCGCACCCTGTTGCCCAAGTTTTTCGGCCTCTACTGTGTCCAGTCAGGCGGGAAGAACATCCGTGTGGTGGTGATGAACAATGTCCTGCCCCGCGTAGTTCGCATGCACCTCAAATTCGACCTGAAGGGCTCCACCTACAAGAGGCGAGCGTCCAAGAAGGAAAGGGAGAAGGCGAGGCCCACTTTCAAAGACCTGGACTTCATGCAGGACCTGCAGGATGGACTGATGCTGGACCAGGACACGTACAACGCGCTGGTCAAGACTCTACAGAGAGACTGCCTGGTAGGTTGGATGGAGGGAAGGGATCATTTAAAAGACTCTTGACTCGCTTCACTTCTATTTTATGTGGAGATAGATAGATGGCAGCAAGAAAAAGAGTCCTACTCTGGTCCCGTTTTGCAAACCAGCCCGCATCCACAAAGTTCAGTACCAGAACCAACCAGCTACCTGCAATAATCTACCTATCAATAATAAAGTCAAATCCAGACTCATCCTGTCAATAGAAGACCTGCTACCCGTTTTAAACACACAGGCTGCTACACAGTCACCGGCAAAACGATTCTTTCACTGGCTGCGCTGAGTGCGGCCCATGCCGGTGTCTCTACACAATCGAGGCCAGGCTTCCACAATAAAAACAATCCCAGCATTCTGATTATGCTCCATAATAACAACTGATTTACATGATTAAGTACTTTGCAATCCTTTTCTTTTCTCATTCCAGCATTTAGTTCATTTTTATCTGTGCCCTTACCAATGAATTAATGTAAATGTGTAGGCAGAAGGAGCCTATGAGAGATGATGAGGATGGTTCCTGATTCTGGAGGAGGACTCTTATTACACCCTGATCAAGAGTCCCCAGAGAGTCACCATCACTCTAATTCAGAGGATCCAGAGGATTAGAGATGAAAGTGACGCCATAATGCAGCGTCTCAAATGGAGGGATACATTAAGTGACACTGAGTGTGAAGTTCACAAAAGGAAATGGAAAAGAGTAGGGGAAACCAGGATATGATGGTGCCCTGATTACTAAAGGAGGATCATGACTGGGAGTGAAGAATTCAGTATAATCTATTGATGTCAGTATACATTACAGCTTTGTTATGAGCAGCAGGTTTAACAAGGTGGCTGGTAGCAGGCCTGCCCTTGTCTTGTAAATCACCACCTCATATTTAATTATAACCGCATGTGCTTGGGAGGGAGTACATGTGCACACACTGGCTATCTTAGACATTGTTTATTAATGTGTGCATTACTGTGTATAGGTCAGTGCTACCCTTCCCTCTGGTGTTGACACAGCTATGCACTCTGGGTAAAAGCTCTCACACAGATGTATACGTCACGTGTGTGTCTATCAGTCACTGCATGCGTACACCTGTCCTTTGCTCAGGTGCTGGAAAGCTTCAAGATCATGGACTACAGTCTGCTTCTCGGGGTTCACAACATGGACCAGGCGGAGAGGGAGAGGCAGATGGAGGGCTCCCAGGGCGGCAGCGACGAGAAGAGGCCCGTGGCCCAGCAGAAGGCCCTGTACTCCACAGCCATGGAGTCCATCCAGGGAGGAGCCGCCTGCGGAGGCACCATCGACACGGACGATACGTGAGTTGAGCCAGAGAGACAAGCGGCTGTTGGCAAAAGAACCAGGTGATAAATGTGACTGCTGGCACTTAAAAAAGAGGGAGAGTGCATGTCTTAAGACTTGCACTTTCATGCCACATCAATGCATAAGATGGAATGTAAATTAACGACAATACACTTTAATTTATTAGAGCACCTCAACTGCGTTCTCCTGACAGTTTAAGTCCTTACACTCCTTCCTCACCTCTCCAACTGCTCTAAAAAAAAAAAAAAACCTATTCAAACTCAAACACTAAAACCTCTTTTAGTGCGTACATTTAACCTGCAACTTCCAATACGATTTTTAATTGACAATTTTTAAAAATCTTTTAACTTTTACAGTCTCAATATCTGGAATTTTCAGCGCAAGTGGGCAAAAGGTTTTTCAGAAAATGTGGCCTCTTCTAGTCTTAAAAGGCTGAAAACGTGAACCTGGAGCAGCTTTCTCCACTCTCAAGTGACCCTGATGGCAAACTTCAGTGTGTGTTGAAGACACTAGAAGTGGTGTCTTCAGTAATGTTATAGGCCGAAAGCTGCTAACCATGAAATGAATTCAGGATCGAAGGAAGTTAGATGTGTTTTTGGACAGTTTTTACTGTGAGTTTTCTGCAGGGAGCGTTGACTGTGCTGTGATTAACAGCGTCCAAAAGCTGTTTTTTCTGCTTCTCATTTCAGGATGGGCGGCATCCCAGCTGTGAATGGAAAGGGGGAGAGACTTCTTCTCTACATCGGAATCATCGACATCCTACAGTCCTACAGGTGATCGTCCTGGTAGTCATGTGAATCAACTTTATCACTTCAGACAGCACATTGTAGGGGAAGTTCCCTGTTCCCAACGAGGTCTGTAGATTATCTTGAGTAACTTGGTCATGATTTCAGAAAGAAAAATTGCTGTTGAGTTTTTGGCGCTTCGAGCACAACAAGCTGAGTTCCATCTAGTTCCATTATATACGAGAGAAGGCAGATATCTCCAAAACTAGGCCACTCACACAAAACATTAGATCTAGATTGAAATCGCAGTTCTCCTTATAAACTGTAAGATATGTTTAACATCACTGGGTTTAACTGTGCTTCTCTTGGGTTCTGCAGGCTAATCAAGAAACTGGAGCACACGTGGAAGGCTTTGGTTCATGATGGGGTGAGTTTTTAATAGCTTCTTACATAGAGACGCGGTCAGTCAGACGCAGGAACATAAGAGTAGACACACTCATACAGGAGCTCATCCTCTATACATAACACACTGACTGACTCACTCTTCAGTAGCAAATACAGATTCACTTGTTTTTGTCTCGACTCTCTCCATCTCATAAAATATGACAACAACAACAGTTACATTAAGTGAGGCTCCAGACTACATAAACATTAGCCTCAAGCATGATTTGTTTTTGGATCTTTGTGTCTGTGAGAACTTTGACTAGCTTTGGCAAACTCAATTGTTTTGAAGAACAATCTCCTCGAGATGAACCCATATCGATGGCGGGTATCGGCCAGATGCTGACTAGCTGACTCATTGCATAAATGTAGCTGGTGCTCACAAAGCAATTCAGAATTGACCTTGTAGGATAAGCTATGTTATTTTAGAAAAGCACCTCCCATCTCTTGAGCTGCTGACTGTACATCATCACCAGGTTTGTTCTCCAGATAGAATCCGTCCTGTCCACGTCTCCTCCCTCTCTTCTTACTCACTCCACTCTCCCGCTGTGAAACACAATCATCGGCAGGATGTTTGTGGGAGAGCAAACGCCCCTGGACCAGCCTTCTGCATGTCACGTGCTAATAATAAGAATAATAAAAATAATGGGGATAGGTTAATTGATGACTCTTAATTGGCTGTAGGTGTGAATGGTTGTCTGTCTTTACATGTCGGCCCTGCGATAGACTGGCGACCTGTCCAATGAAAGCTGGGATTGGCTCCGCGACCCTGAATACAGGATAAGCAGTAGACAATGGATGGATGGATGGATGGATAATAATAATAATAGTAGGTACTCATAGGGCTGTAGCACATAGTTCAAAGTTTCATTCACATTGACATTAGAATTCTTGATCAACATTGGAATGCTTCGCTGCTTTTTTTCTATTTATCCTGTTCAAACCTGGTATTTCTGTACAGTTGTAGATAAATATTAAGCTACACTAATATCGTTAGTATTATACAATTTGTGTGATCCAAACATTTCCAATAACTCCAGAGCGTTGTTAAGTTAAAAAGTTGTTGAAAAAAGGTTGATGTACTGGAAATCATTTTAAAAAATCACGTTTTTATCTGAAAAAAAACTTTAATCCATATTTGTTGGTGTTTAGCATTTAAAAAAATTGATTATCTTTCTTTTCTTCGATGAGTTGTATTCATTAAAGAAAGTTGATTTAATAGAAAATGAAACGCTTATTTAATATGGTGAATCATCTTATTCAAACTGAGGATTTCGTTCAAGGATTTTGAGGGAGTTTTTTTTAGGGTGATGACGTCTTTAGAATATGACGACAGACATTCAAAGCTTCATTCAAAAGCCTGAATAGAAGCTTTGAATGTAAAAAAAACCCCTCTTTGTGACATGTAGTTGCGTCAGCTAGGTGAATGCCTTCAAAAGATGTTACTCATAGTGAAGTCCAGTGATGCTGATGCAAAAAAAAGCCAATAATAACCAAGCTGCTGCCCATTCACTTCCCCTGTCTCCTCATCCCTCCAACCCTTCTCGTGGTCTAAACCAAACACCAAGTGTCATCTGTCGGTCTGCTGGCAGTGTGATCTCAGTCTGCTGCAGCATAAATAATGTCTGTACCCTTGTCTGGCTCGCGTGTTCTGTCTGATGGTTTGACCTAGAGAAAAGAATTACCCAAATGGCCCACTAAAGGCACTAACAGACAGTTTAATCAACTGTAAGCACATGTTTGATCATTTTAATCATGCCCTGATTGTCTCATTCATCTCTCCGTCTCCCCCCTCAGGACACCGTGTCAGTCCACCGGCCAGGTTTCTATGCCGACAGGTTCTTCAAGTTCATGAGCAACATGGTTTTCAAGAAGAACTCCTGTGAGTTCAATTTACGTCGAGATGTTGCCTTACATAGTCAGACGGGGCTGTGTGGGGAAGAGCCACAAACGCAAATGTCAGATGCCAGGCTTTTGTCTCTTTTACTGCCGAGCCCTGACGGCAAAATCAGACACAGTAGCTAACTGCCCTTATTAAGTGCTGCTTCGTGTCATTGTCAGAGTTAAACATCCATTTGATCCTCGCGCAGCTTTTCATTTTTCATCGCCCTCCAAAGATTTTCACACGCAAAGAAGTAATTCTTTGTAACGAGGCAGGAGGGCAGATGTGTTTTTGTCAGTATAAAAGCTTTCAGTTTTGGCTTCAACTCACAGTTTAAAGTGTCGTATTAAACCGCAGCCTCGCAGTCTAAATATCCTGCATGTAGCCACTTAGAAATGCACTGCCATCGATTGACAGGTCGAATTCATCTGCTGGTGCACTGCACTAAAAGATGTGGTCAGTCTGATGTATAGATTTGTTGTGATTTGTGTGGACTGACCCTTAAAAACCTTTATAAATATAACATCAGACTAGAAATCAGAAAAGGGCTCAAATTCAAACTAAATACAAAGTGGCTTTCTTAAGAAAGCGAGTAATGAGTAAAGAAACCAAATGGAGAATTAGCGGAGATCTTCTAGGGAAGTGGTTGTTAGTTAAAATTCTGCTTGATCTTTTATTCTGACAGCACAATATACCATCATACGTCCACTGTAGTTATGAATTGTGTTAATGTGCATTTGTCCCTCAGCTCTGAAGTCATCTCCATCCAAGAAAGGTCGCGTGTCATTGTCGGTGCCTAAGTGTGCTGGTCCCGGTGCAGCCTGGTCCGCCAGCCAGCTTCCCTCCGAAAGAGACGAGAACATCTACGACCTGAGAGGAGCTCGCAGCTTCCCAACGCTGGAGGATGAGGGTAAATCACACCTGTATGAAGAGGTGCAATGCAATGGTCCTGATCCGTAGTCCGGCACTGGAGCAAAGCATGTACTGCTGTGGATGGGGGCAGCAGCATAAAAAACATCAATGTGTGATTTGAGTGTATGCTTTAGATATGATTTAGAAACCATTCAAGGAAGCGAAAAATAGACAGTTAACACGTGCTAGCTCTCTGCAAGATTACTAATAATATCAGCGTGTGCCCCTCTCTCTCTCCTCCTGCAGGGCGACCAGATCTTCTTCCATGTACTCCTCCATCGTTTGAGGAGGCCACCACAGCGTCTATTGCCACCACCCTCTCTTCCACCACCTCTCTGTCCATCCCCGAGAGATCCCCCTCTGACACCGCCGAGCACCCCCGCTACAGGTGCTAACACACACGCACACGCACAAATACTTTGAAAACACTGGAGGCATCCATTGCAATCAATAGCGTAACATTTTATATCATATCATTCTGGCGAGAGAGAGACAGATGCATTCACTGGCACGTTATATATGGCAAAGCACAGTTGACATTGCACTTGATATTACTTCATCATAACGTTTTGATAAAGTTGTTTCTTTCCTCTTTCTGTTTTTTGTTGGTTTACACACTTGCTTGTTGCAGAATTTGGCTCATTGTGTCAAAACTACACTATGTAAAAATGAAGCAATCAGCCATGATAAAACATTCTCACTACTTTATACAAACCAAACATTGCTGTATTTTGCATCCCTTTAATTTTTCTCATACAGTCTAGTACATCTACTCACAATAAACACAAAAATAGTGATAGTTCATGAAAAACTGTATACAGTTTATCTTTTTGCCATCCAACCTTTTTTACAAAAACAAAAAAAAACCACAAAGATTGACACATTTAATGTAAAGGATGGTGGATGGATCTAGTCTCATCTTAGATCTTAGGATCTGGCCACCTCACCTCATCCACATCACAAGCAGCATCATCCCTGGTCCCCTTTCTTTGCCTCGCTCCTCCTCTCGCTACCTCCTTACCTGCCTTTCGCAATGATTGCGGGATACGTCATTCTTGAACGGGTGTTTATCTAATGGAAGAAACAGTGTGGTGTTTTTTGCAAAAAGCGTTCTTGCAGAAATAGGAAGTAGTACTTTTGGTGCCTTTGGTTACAAATGTTACGGTTTTAAAGCTTCTGTCTAAGCATTCACTTTAAGTATAAACAATGTTGTTTCTGCAATAGTTAATCATTCTTTTGTTGCAAAAAAGTGACCAAAGAGATTACAACTCCAACCGAGACATTTCACATTATGGCATCAGTAGTTGCATGTGAACGTTTCAGGAGCCACACCAATGTGTTGTCACACACAGCTTGTACTGACACTATGTCCTCTGTCTCCAGGAGGCACACCCAGTCTCTCAGCCACGATGGGAGGTGAGTCTGGAGCATGAATGCCACTTTCACTTCGTAAACCCTATTTATGCAGGATTTACTGAGCTGTGTTTGCAAAGGTGTGAGGCTCGCCAGCTTCATGTTTTCACAGCATTGCACATTTCTGGGCGTGGTGGGTGGGGAGAGGAGAAAATCTTAGGGCAACCTGTTGGTCTTGGTTGGTTTATGAGATGGTCCTTTCTTCCTGTTGCGAAGATGTGTCCGTGTTTGGTTTTTCGTGTGTGTTTCATATTCTCTGTGCGTGTTATCTTTTAGCATGTTGGTCTGGGTTATATGCATCAAGCTGAGGAAAATGAGGAGTCAAGATGACAGTTTATCCTTTTATTGTCAAATATGGAGCCAAAAGCAAGAAATCATCATAGAAAAACAAGCAAACCAGCCCGAATGTAGAATGAAATCACAAAGCTAAGTAAACCGCCCAAAAGACAGTCTAACTCTCTAGCAGCACAGAAAAAATGGGAGAAAAGGAATTTAAGAAAGATTGACAGATCTCCCTTACAGGGCTTCCTTGCAGAAACCAATCAAACTCTAGCCAAAGTCGGCAGAAAAAACATGTTTTCCACAGAGAAAAAGCATTCAGTGCCGTTCATTGCTCTTCTTTCAATGAAGAAATACACTCCAGTTCTGATATAACTGATGCTATTGCAACATCTACGCTAACAGTGCCTTTATCCGGAATGTTAAACAGGAACAGGAAAGGTTAGACTCACGAACAATTCAGTTTGGATCGGTAAGGTGAAGTGATGAAAATAGTTTAAATATAGTGCTTGATATAAGGTAAACTTATACTGACATTGATTTCTCATTTTAATATACATTTTGCTGCCATGCTCATCTGCATCATTACATTGCTTTGCTTCAGTGCTGCTACTCGAAACTGGAGGTGTGCCATCCACTGTAGGTAATACACTGTCTACCAATAAGTACCTCATACAACCCCACTTCAAAACATCCAATAAGACTCAGGTAACTAAAATAAGTAGCTTAACGGAAATCTAGCAAATAGAGGGGAGGAGGAGGAGCTACCGCTGAGGCCCCAAAGAGTTCAAGTCAATCTCACATTCACCTGATTATAACAGTGTTTGTTTGTGTCCAGGACCCAGGAGGAGCTGCGTGTGCGTGAGGAGGATCAGCAGACCATCACAGTGGAGGTGGAGCTGAAGAGGCACGACAGTGAGCCCACCATCTCCGTTCTACAGCCTTCACCTGAAACCAGGTACACCAACAACTCAGGGTTGAATAGAACTGATCATTTTCTAATAATGAGTAACAACGTACAGATTCTACAGTGCCATGACCTTCCCATTAATGACTGGATGTCATCTTCAGTCAAATCTTTGAGCTGCTTCTGAGACATTTTTTACTGTCCATCGCGAGTCCGACTTGTTACTCCTATGATGCTCTGATTACAAGTGTTTGTAAGTAGTTTTAATGCTTAAAAGTAATAGTAAAGCTTATTAGTAAACCTTCTAAAAGGCGCAATAAAATAATACAATACAATTTTTGGGCAGACTTCTAAGACACATGTGAAGGATGGCAAAAATCCAATTTAAAATGTCTCTTTGTTGCAGCCCTCAGTTGTGTTAACTATACCGTGTGTGCATATGTACAGAATAGACCATAAATACAACCACACTTTTTCACTGTTTACAATGACTACAAGAGTCAGCTCTGTCATGGCTGTAAACATGTGACCCTGATACAGGATGGATAAGCTGCAGAGATGTAATGAGTCCTTCATGACCTCGATCACAAACAGGACTCTACGTTTGTCTATGCACTATAAATAACCTGCTGCCGGTGTCTCACCTAGGCTCTGCCAGCTATTAGTTTAGGACATCTCACCTGCCTCACAAACACACACACACACACACATTGTCTAACGGGATACACAAACTCTGAAAGCAGCTTGATCCATTTATTTATTGGACTCTGGGGTCCCCTGTTATGGACATATACACGCTCTAGGCACCTACTCTATGGTAATTAGGTTATGAGAAAGTGCGTACATGCATGTAAATTTCCATTGTGTGTGAGCAGTTTTTTTATGGGGTGACCTGGGGGAACCAGTCAGTAGAAGTAGGGCAGTGGGGCAGGAAGCCTGCAGGCCCCGGGGCTGCTCCCATAAAGGCTGGGATGACCTGACACTTTGCATATCCCAACCAGGTTTTTAATTTAATTTGCTTGGTTTTGCAGCTTCATTTGAAAGTAAAACTGCATCAGAGTGAGAAAGCAGGAGAAAAATAACTGAAAAACATAACATAATAGACAAAAAACAGTCATAAATGACATCCTATATCTTTTCTTAATCACTTATCATTGACCTTCATGGAAAACGTCATGAGGCCTAGAGAATACGTGAAGGAGACTTCGTAAGAAAAAGACAACCATGGTGCTAAGAGAATCTGAGTGCACTTATGCTACGGCAGATGTTTGTTTTGACCAACTTTATTTACAACTCATAGAAAATGAGTAAAAATTTCATGCTGTACCTTTCAATGAAGTGTTCCTGTCCAAAATAGAGTCACACTAAGCAGGATGTTCTCAATCTATTCATGATGAACAATGAAACGGCGGATGTTACTGATGGCCGAAGGAGGCAGCGCTTTTAAATGTTGCTGCGGCAAAGGAATGGTGGGACGGCATTATCTCCTTTCCTTTTGTAAAGCATGGTCCATTCGACCTTAGCCTCGGTGCAAGCCACATGAAAGTAAATTCAAACAGATGAGAACATGGCAGTGGGGCTCACATTTATGTCGGGGTCAGGTCAGTGAGGATCAAGTGAATAATCGGGTCTGATGCTGAGAAGGCCGTGGCTAGACATATGGCCCGGGGGGATCTGGAAGGAGGGGATGGGGCCGAGAGGGAGGGGGCTGGTGAAAGGAGCTGTGATGGCGACTGAATTTACCATCTGACCAAGCTGCCGCTAACTTAAGAAAGTAGCGCCGATTGGAAGACAAAGACACAAAGAGAAGACGAGACAGAAAGAGTAATGTGTGCAGAGAGACTGGAGGGTGAGAAAAACAAAAATAGTCTTCTTGTAAAGGAGCAAAAAAAAAGGCAGAGAGAAAGATGAGAGCAGCAAATGAAAGATGGGGAGTCTGGAACACAGAGAGACAAAGATTCAGTTTGTGGGCAGTGTTTTAAAGATTCATCTAAATGAATTATGAGATGCTGGGAAAGACAGACGTTCCACATGGCAGCCCCCCATCCGATCCCCCCTCATTCATTCAGCCAATCCGTTCTGTCTTTGAGACGCCAACTCAGCTTTTTTTTGCCTCCGTGACCGAATGCTGGGCTTTTCCTCTGGTGGAGCTTAGCTCAAACACAGAAGCTGAGAAAGCAATGTGGATGCACCTTAATCCTTTCTAATAGTTGATGATCTGGCCAGGAACAATACAGGATTGTGGCAGCACACAGCCAGCTGGCAAATCTTTGAGCTTTAGGCAGCTGAACCACAAACACACACACACACACATCTGTTTAGATTTAGCCAGAGCCGGTTTTCTCGAATAGCTTGGTCCTGTTCCTCTGCCCTGCTGCAGAGAAAGTGGCTTATGGCAAGTGACCCAATTAATGGCTGTCACTGTTGGCAACGCGCTGTGTGTCGGTAACCAGGTTGTTTATTTCCTTCCAACCACACAGAGCCCTTATAATAATGACGCAACATTGTTTTTGGACACCAGACGTGAGGCAAAGATGCTGGACCTGTGTCAGTCCTTGTAGTTTGGTTGAATTAATTTGGCCAACAGTTGCAGCAGCGCCTCACAATTTGAGTCATAAATCTGCTATAAATCATCTAAGAAATTATAGTAAAGAAGCACATCTTATAATCTAACAGAAGAATGCCTGAGAATCATCACGTTTTGTTTTCTTCAGTATCAGAGTAATCCACTCACAGGAACTGCTATTAGCTAATCTGAATTATGTTTTAGATGCAAATCAGCCAACATTTTCCACAACAATCACCAACTCTATATTGGAGCTTACTCTGGTTTGAGTTTGAAAAAGAGACTGAATATATACGCATATCACAGAAGAAGTAACCACATGACAGACCAGAACAAAGAAAGATGTAAAACTGCAAATATTTGGTAATATTAGTTGGGAAAAGGATATAACGATCCCATTTCCACCTTCCCACAGTGAGGTTCATGGAGGAACTGGCGCAGAAGCCGCCAATGCTGCTGCAGCGGCATCCTCCAGCTCTTCGTCAGCTCCTGAAGCAGCCTCCTCTTCCTCGCCTGCCCCAGCTGCTCCCTCTTCTTCCTGGGCAACCAGTGAAGTCCCGTCCAGCCCCAAGGTGGTGGTGGTGGAGGGAGACACTGCCAGCCAGGTGTCCGGCTCAGGCTGCACCAGCCAGGCTTCGGTCGATGATGAGGATGACGTGCCAATCACAGATATCTACTTTGTGAGTAAAACCCTCCACACACACACACACACGCACACACACACACACACACACACACACACACACACACACACACACACACACACACACACACACACACACACACACACACACACAGAGGTTTATACTTGTAGATTCTTTTAAATCGTTTAAATTTAAGAGCATCTCAGAGTATCTCCCATAACTGCTCATCCGTTTGCCATTTTTATTTTGCCATCAAATCGTCTTTAATATTTAACCAGCGTCAGTGTGCATCTGCTGATATGACATGTATTGGTAATAAATAATGCTTATATGATCATAAAGGTAAGCTGTGAGCTATATGATCTCCCACAGAGGCGTTGACAAAGGACCGCAGGAAGGGAGTAGCGACTCAGGATGGTATGGCGATGAGAGTGTGTGTGGTTATTGCTTGTGAGTGGTGCACTCAGTTCAATCAGATTTTATCGTGAATCTTGGTTTGAGTTACATGAGAAGATTGACACAACGCTACCGGCATATTCTGGCTCATAACCCCCTATTATTTCTACGGATGAAACAAATTCATTAAATGTGCTAATTAGTGAGATTTAGAGGTGCTAGTGGGATTTTCTTACTTTTGGAAATTCCAAGACTAGCCATTTCTCCTCGCATCCCAATCTTTATGCAAAGCTAAGCTAACCGTCTGCTGGCCTCATATTGAGCCTACAGACATGAGCGTGTCAATCTCCTCATCCAACTCACAGCAAGAAAGCAAATTAGTTTATTTTCCCAAAATGTGGAACTATTTTGTTAAACACAGTGTATTCCACTGTGTGCTGTGGTTTGGAGTGTTACTGCAGTGATAATGGCATGCTGCGTCACTTTGGAAGTTCCTGTCTAATGTTATTGTCAAAAAAAGGACACACTCTGCAGCTAATTTTGTGTGAGTAACAAGCTTTTGCAGCTTGCACCTGATCAGTCTACAGGCTCTTCCTACTAAAAGCCCCCGGCCGTCATCAACTCAACTCAACTCAAACTTTATTTATAGAGCACATTTTACACGACCAATGGTCGACCAAAGTGCTGTACAGTTCAGTAAAACAGTACAATACAATACATTGAGAATAATAAAAATAAATAAATAAAAATATACATAAAATACAGTAGACGGGTGTCATGCTCAGCCTGAATTAAAAGCCATGGAGAACAGGTGGGTCTTCAATAGGGACTTAAAAACCTCTAGGGTCTGGGCTGATCTAATATGCCAAGGCAAGCTATTCCAGAGCCTCGGGGCAGCCGCCGCAAAGGCTCGGTCCCCTCTGGTTTTTAGTCTGGTCCTGGGGACTTTCAGGAGCAGTTGATCTGCCGACCTCAGCGCTCTGGCTGGAGTGTGACAGTGTAAAATTTCAGATAAGTATAGCGGTGCCAGTCCATTTAAAGCTTTAAAAACACATAACAAAAGTTTAAAATCAATCCTGAAGCGAACAGGGAGCCAGTGTAGCGAGGCCAAGACTTTCTTTTTCCAGTCAGGAGACGAGCGGTAGCATTTTGCACAAGCTGCAGGCGACGGAGCAACGACTGGTCAACACCAACATACAAAGAGTTACAGTAATCCAGCCGTGAAGAAATAAAGGCATGACCTTGTATGTCCATCCAAGTTTTTATATCAGATAAGAAATCAAGCAATGGCTGCAATGTATCCTTACTCTTGGATTTTAAAAGGGATATAGATTTGTACATCCTCAGCAAAACAGTGGAAAGAAATGTTGTGTTTCGCCAGAATGCCTGAGAATCATCACGTTTTGTTTTCTTCAGTATCAGAGTAATCCACTCACAGGAACTGCTATTAGCTAATCTGAATTATGTTTTAGATGCAAATCAGCCAACATTTTCCACAACAATCACCAACTCTATATTGGAGCTTACTCTGGTTTGAGTTTGAAAAAGAGACTGAATATATACGCATATCACAGAAGAAGTAACCACATGACAGACCAGAACAAAGAAAGATGTAAAACTGCAAATATTTGGTAATATTAGTTGGGAAAAGGATATAACGATCCCATTTCCACCTTCCCACAGTGAGGTTCATGGAGGAACTGGCGCTGGATCTTCACCAATCAAATGAGCTCCTCTCCTCTCCTTTAATGGGTTAGGGGCGGTTCAGTGCAAGTTCCGTCACTTGACAACCCGATGACAGAAGCAGCACCGCCGCTCCCACCACGCGATGCGCTGCGCTGTGCGTGCGTATCATAATAATGGCTGCGTTTCGGATCGCATGCATTTGCGCCTATGCATGCACGAGACTTGAGAGGATCCACCGGAACTCGTCATAAACACGCCAAGTTCCCACCACGTCCAAGTCGAACACAGGTGCACTTCACGGACTTTTTTTATTATTTTTTTTTATTTAAACTTTATTAATAATTATATACATAACAAAAACTGTCGCTCCAGGGGAAACTTCACGGACTTTGCACAAAGAATATGGCCTGCCCAGTGGCGCTGGCTTTCTTCGTCGCTGACGAACTCGAGCCGAGGCATTTGAAGTCCCGTTGTTGACGGAGGCTGAGGAATTTTCTCACGTGGGAAATACCACGTGATAATTCTAACCAACTAGGGCAACGTTGAGGGGAGTGTCTTATGTCCGCACTTATTTCAGACCATCTGCAGAGAAAAGCATGCGAAGGGAGGTACCCTGGAGATACCGCGAGTTTTTAAAGTCATGTGACATGTCGCAAAGGGAAGTTATCACCAGCATTTGTGACGTTTTTTTCCCAGAATGCCTTGTTTTGCGAGGCAAATGCATGCGCATGCTTGATTCCAAACAAGCCTAATTCTAGCCATCATGCATCGCTTTCAACCCACAATACATCACGTTAGGTAGCGCGCTGCAGGCGGCTACATCAAGTCCAATTCGCCTATTATAAAAAACAGGAGAGAGAGAGGGAGATGTTTTGGTCCGAGAGGCTGAGTTTCCGTTACGCGTGCCATCCGCCTTTGATCTGACGTCAGATGTGACGGGACAATCTATATAGATATAAATTCACGTGTTGATTCAATTAGTTGCATTAAATAGTGCTTGTTGTGATTATTTGTTGCATTTAAATGTGCCTGGAACTGTGGAAACCTGCCTGTGAGGTCTCGGTGACGTGTGCGCACTGCGCGCCGTCAGCCAAACTTCCACTCCGCCAGCTGTGATTCGCCTTGAATGAATGGACTTTATTTACGCCTTGCGCCGAGAGTAGACCAGGTTGGAGCTGGCGAGCTTTCAGCGCAGTCTCGGCGAGGCTTTTTGCCACGAAACTTCCGCTACGCCAAGCTGAATCTGTGACGCTCCCCCTGCTGCGCCGCCACACCCATCTTGGCGCAGGCGATCCACCAAACTGCCAAACTGACCGTGCGCAAGGCTGCGCGGGTCGAAACTTGCATTACGCCGGCTCCGCCACCCTGCGCTGCGCCACGAAACTAGGGCCCGTTGTCTTGAATATGGATTTAAGGATTGTTGGCGATAAAGGGCAATAAGTTGGATCATTGTGAATATCTATTATCTGGATGATCATGAATATCTTCTCGTGAGGGTCCAAGAAAGTAAAACTAGAGCCTGAAAAAAAGTAATTATCATGTAAGAATGAACAAACTAGCATTATTTATGCAGGACTGGGGCTTACCTTATTTAAGATTGTTTGTTTTTCACTAAAAAAGTATTAAATATATTTCTCAGCATAATGGAAGATAAGGTAATTCCAGCATGTGTAGTTTTAAGCATATTTCAATAAATATGATACTGTGATAACATTGTGAATTTTTTATTCAGGATAATCATGGCATGAAATTGAAAGATTATACCGTTTGTGTAGAAGGAAAGGTCAGGGAATATGTTGAGTTTTCATGCAGGAGATCGGGGGGGGGGGGGGGGGGGGGGGGCGGGGGTTGTTGAAGACACAGCAGGACACAGGTGTGTGTGTGTGTGTGTGTGTGTGTATCGTCACAGATGTGTCTCCATATGATTTCCCTCTCTGCTCTCTTTCACCTTTGTCTTCCACATCTGATTGTTTTTTCTCCTGTCCGCTCTCCTACATCTTCACTTCCTCTCCTCCCCACCGTTCCATCACTGCTAGTGCCGGTTATTCACTTTTCTCTGCCTTTTCTAATTCCTGTGATTGTCCTAATGAGTCATAAGCAAAGTGGTGTGATACTCGTGCGTTGTGTGGAATACAGAGTGGCTGCCCGACTCCGTAATCGGACTCATCCAGCGTATCTCTGTCCGGTTCCACACAGTCACAATCTTTTCCATTTTCACCTCAGCATGCTTCCTGTTCTTTTTTTTTTTTCCTCACTCCTCTGCCACACTTGGACATGACTGTTTTCTTTGTCCTGTGCCACGCGCTGCTGTTGTTGTCAGTTTCCCGATGGGAGGACCTGGGTGGTCTCTCCTTTCCGCTTGAGGAGGAATTGCCAGTCCAGCTGGCAGTAAGTAAGATTTGGATGAGGTGGTGCTGGTGTGTTGTTAGGTGGACGCTGTCCTGGCTATTAGAGTACAATGCTGTTGACTTGATGAAGTGTTGTTGCTGCAGTTGTTTCAGTGATTGTGTTGAAACTATAAGAAAAAACATTTCCATTTGTTTCCTCACTCACTGACAGCCTCCCTCATGCCCCATCGCACCTGTGTGGATAGCTTGTTAGCTCCAGCGTGCTGAGGTGTGTGTGTGTGTGTGTGTGTGTGTGAGAGAGACATCAACCCATGCCAACATTCCGTGTTGAAGCTGCTTCCCTCTTTTAAAGGGCTGCTACATGCAGTAGTAGCAAGGGACCGACTGAAGCTTTTATAGACATTATGCAAAGAGCACTTTTGCTTGTTGGAAAGAAAAAAGAAAAAACCCTCATCCTGTTCTGCTTTGACTGAGGATGCTCTCTCTCTTTCTGTATGACATCCTGGCTTTCTTCCCTCCCTCCCACTGCTCATACTCCCCGTTTGGCCGATGCATCAACTTATCCCTCGATCTGCACACTCCACCTTGCTTCCCGGGAGTTAGTCCAAATGGGGCAAAACACTGAGAAATATAATTTAAAAACACCAGACCCCCTCATAATATTAACATGCTTGTACCGCTACAACCTGTTATTTGCCAAAATCTTTCATCTCTGTGTTTCAAGTCTGCTAACCGCCAAAAGGATTAACACATCCTTTGACGTTTTGTTTTTTTAACACCTACTTGATATGTCAAGTCCACACTTTCCGATGTCTCTCAGCAACATTTCCTCCTATATGCATCCCTAATTTTCATTTCCTGTCTTGTCTTTTCTTCTCCTGTGATCTCCTGTGTCTTTCTCCTGCCTGCCCCTGCTGCTTGTCTCTGTGCCTCTGGCCTTTCCTCTGTCCCTCTGGCCCCCCCTGCTGTGGCGGGCGTGTAAAAACAGCCTCAAGACGAAAGGACCTGGGTGTACTCTCCGCTACACTATGGCTCAGAGTCTAAGGCCCTGCCAGATGGGGATTGGGAAAGAGAGACAGTAAGTGAGAAGCATCGGACTAAAATACAAAGCACAGGAAAAACCCGTTAGACGAGGATCATCAGGTGTTAAGTGGGAACAAGGACAAGAAGCTTCTGCTGTAACTGTAGAACAAAAGCTTCTCAAAAGTCAATGGTTACTTCCAATGGTGGGCTTCCAGAACACCCCCCCCCCCCCCCCCCTCCCACACATTACAGCATTCATTCCCTCATTGGTGAGTGGGTGGAAATGGTCGCTTGCGGTTGGCGTGACCATTGAGCCCACCACCAGCCATCCTGTGTTCCTCCAACAACAAGCTGCTCGCTATTTACCACATCGCTGCATCGGCCCACTGCAAAGCCATCACACTCACGCATCACCAGACTCCCGCAGCTCAGATCCATTTAACTTAGTCACACTTTACACAACACGGGTGGCATTTTGTTCACTTGTAGGCAGCGTGTGCGATTTTTGTTCATGCAATAATATATTGTTGGGAGGTAACTGAGTTTACTGAGGCAGTTCAAAGTTTATTTTCAGTGATTCCTGAGATTAATGTCCCCCCTACCCATCTGCCTGTCAGGTAAATCTGACAAACTGGCTCAAGTTAAATGAGAAACGGCGTCGGATGGCTCCTTCAGAGGTATAATGAGGCTGTGTTTCGCAGGCTGCTTGTCTTCTTTGGTTAGTGTAGCACCTTTTAGCCACACTCTGCTCTGACAAGATGTCATCAACCATTGAGCTTTTTTCCCCCTTCATTTTATTTTTCATCTTCTCAGCCTCATCTTAATCTAATCAATCCACACAGACACGTGTGACAAAAAAATATTTAAATTTTATTCATGTAAACAAAAATGTGCTTAACCTTACCTTCCATTTCCATATAAACACGATTCCTTATCATCTTGGTCATGCCGAAAGTAACTGTGTTCTTTCGTTTTCCAGTTTAAAATAATTCTTCGCTGCAGACACTTTGAAACACTTCTGCTACAAGTTATAGATGACTCATCATCTGCTTAAATACCCAAGAGGCCAGTATTTCATCTGCATTATGAAGCTGAAATGGATTAATTAAAATATGTCGCATTGGTTCCGGAAATTCCTACTTTACAGCATTAGTTGATCCAAGATATTAGGTATTAGATGTGGCATCAGCGCTCACGCTTTGATTAAATGGCGCCAATCAGAGTGGCGTAGATCTTAGGGAACACAAACTTATTGTATTGTATATTTCACTCTTCCTGGTTGTCAAGTACTCCGGGGTGTGTGCTGTGTGCCGTTTTCCTTGCATTCTTAATTCGATGTCTCCCTGTTTCACTGTCTTTAGCGAGACTCATTTTTTACCCCATGTGTTAATAAAAACACTCTGCCTAATACATTCACTCTGTCTGTCTCCAACAGTAAACCCTGTTCTCTGGCAGAGAGGAGCGAACATCTCAGCAGGGAGGACTCGGCGGTCTGAGGTCCGGACCTCAGCGGTAGCAGCAGGATCTCTGTCTGAACCAGGATGTGAAACATGCATACAGAAACTGAACACTGAGGGGGGAAAGCGGCCAGGGTTATGAGAGGGGGGGGGAAATCCTGACGGTGACGAACATCATTGATTTCCAACCATCCCTGCCTTTTCACCCTCGACAAAATGAAAATTATATCAATTTAATAATAACTTACAGTGTGTGTACTGCTGTAGTCTTATATGTCTGATGTACATGAAAGATTTGTAGTAACTTACCGTGCCTATGAAAAGTATTCCACTTTCATGGCCACGTTAAATCCCCTTTGACTCAGCGTTAGAAGATAACAAAACGCCATAACTTCCATGTGGGGCGGATACTTTTTATAGACATTGTACAGTTCTGGTTCGCACAAGCACTGCACTCTTAACAGGCTCTGCAGGCTCGCCCACTCACTTTGCAGAGCAGCACACTGAGATTTGCATGTCCTGTATCAGGAGACTTCATTTAAGAGTGAAATGAGATGTGGAGCTAGAGGTCAACTGACATGATATACATTTAAAAGTTGAGACCGGACTCATTATATGATTGGCTCTCAGAGATCGTGTCAAAGTCTGGTTAGTGACCTGAAAAAGTTTGTAGTCAGCTGATTAAATTGTAAGAGACAGTGTTAACAAAAAACCTGAAAAAGAGCTAATAGAAATCTGATCATTTTTTTCGGACAGTTTGCAGTTAATTCAATTTACAAGGTGCCAAGTTCCTGAAACCAGTTGTTAAGAGCGTGTGAATGAGATTTAAGTGACAGAAGAGATATGATTTAAATCAACTAGCCCCGGAGGTACATGAGCCAGATCCTAATCCTCATAAGAATAAGCCCACTAGTGCTCCTTTGCACCTCAACTGTAACCTCATCTGGCACCAAGCTTTCTCTCAACTGCTGTAAAGGAAGCCACGACAAGTCAGATGATCACCTTCACGTTGACGCGTGGCGACCTTTGGGTCGAGATCGTCCAAGACCCTGGCGATGCAATGCGGCTCCTCCTGCCCAGGTCTCTGGCTGCCTGCCACGTCCACCTGACAGCACACATGGAGATTTCAGTGTGCTGAGTGAAGAGTGAATGTTCGGTGTCGGAGGGCTCTGCTTGTGCTCATAGAACTGGAGTTACAATGATAACCGGTCGCTCGACCAATCAAAACGGAAAGAACATCAACTTGCATCGTCTTTACATTTCCAGTTGTGCATATATGCAGTTTAGTTTGCAGAGGATAGAATTCAAACACATCCTTTCATTAAGTGAATATATACAGTGATCATGAGTTGGATCATTTGTGGCATAATTGTTTATTGTTATTCTGTTCTTATTTTACTACAGTGAGCTTTTATTTATTTAATGTGTTTATATTTCATTCTAATCTTCAGCGTTTTCTGGTACTTTTTCACTCTAAGAAGCTGAAATGTTTTTGGGATTGTTGTTTTTTTTTTGCATCCAAAGAACTTAAGTTTTACATTTTCTATAATTCCATCCCTGCAGCTTTTTACCCTCCAACACTTTGTTTATTTTTACATCACGTGACTTGTCGTGTAAATCAGTGTTACCACTTTTTTCTTCACTGCACCTCTTTTGTGGAAACGGCTTACGCACTTGCCTTCAAAACACGAGGCAATCGTTGACATTGTAAGTCATCGTATAGTAACCATCACATTGCAATGTCTTCCAGCGTTGCCCTATTTTTGGACAGATGCACACAAATAATTTTTTAACAATAGACATTACATATTTTATTTTACCGTAGGTGGAAAAAATACTCAGCATATCAGTGACAGTCGCTACATCGGGTCGCCCTCATGGTCAAAATAAGAAAAATCCACTGACTGGACACTTTCAGATGTTTGTAGATGTAGAGCATCAGTCGTAGTATTTTACAGTCGATGTCGTACCTGTTACTTGTAATATTTGAATGAACACAGTACATTGCGTGTCGACTCGGTGAGACGCGGCAGTTTGTAAATGAGTTGAATGTTGTTTGCACTTCTCAAGAGGACCTGAAGATGAAGGGGTGATAGAGGCCAAATAAACAAGTCACGTTTACTGCTCACACGTGACGATGTTTATGCAGCGTTTCTTTTAGGGTTACCGTGTGTGTGTGTGTTGGTGAAATCAGTTCATTGGAGGGTTTGTGTTTACTGTCGTCTCTCTGTGGCTGACATCTTAAGGACTCTGGAGTAAGAGTTAATTTGAAGTTCAACAAGCCGATTTAAAAAAATAAAAATAAATCGTAACTTTAGAAACTGTATCTTCAGCCGGTTGGTGCGTTTCTGGTGTGTGTTAAGTGTTCGAGGGAGGACACATAAATGTCAGACATTGTAAAATAGAAATCGGTTTGTTCCCATGACGTGCAGTGGCCAGTTGTAATCAGTTTGCTGTTGTTCATCAGATGGAGACCATAGCAGCAATATTTTTGTACAGTCTAGCTTTTATGTTTATTTTGATTGCCTTATTGAGAAAATTTACGTGTAGGCCTGTCGTTTGTATTCTTTTTTTTTTTCACTTGTGCTGTTGTATTTATTTTTTCTTTCTCATAGTTGTGCTCCTGAGAATATGTACATAAAAATTATAAATACATATATAAAGATATACAAATATATTTTCCATTTGAATCGGAGAATATTATTTTTATTTGGTTTTATTTTTGCTGCTGGGCAAGAAATGATTGCAATCGACATGATTTACTGTACCACATTCTTCAGTGTGTTTATTGAGATGCAGCTGCTGTATATATATGGTCTATAAACCACAGCTGTTTCTTTGTAAGATATCCAACAATGAGAGATTTGTGGGTCTTACTGTACATGCAAATCAATAGGGATACTTCCAGCTGTGTTGTGTATGTGTTTTCAAATCGCTGTGTGCCCTCATCCAGTAAGGAGAGTCCTTTACAGAGACATAGCATGATTTCAAAAATGAATATGCATACCAGAAATGTGTATTTATGTATATCTGTGTATATTCATCTATTTATACGCGAGGATAAATAGATGGCTGTATGTGTGTGTGTTTGGACTCAATCAGAATGAATACAAAATAAAGCAGTTCTGTGAATTGTTGTTCATGGAGATGTTCCTTTTTATTCCTTGAAATCGTTGGCCATCTAATCGTAAATGGGAAAGAGCCATTTGTACAAGTGAATTTAGATTTGGGACCTCAAAAGCATGATTTAAGTATGACAAAACGTTCAAACAAAAACAGTGTTTTGGAGACTTAAGTTTGATTCTATTTCAAGGGTCGAATAAGATAAGATTCACCTTCAGTTTTGCTCTATTTGCACACCAAATATGTAATTACTATGTGTAACAAAGCCAAATTAAATAGAAAATATAAGATCAATACCAAACAATGAAATGTATCAATGTGATTTGCCCTTGCAGCTGTTTGTGTTTTTAACTTCTGCCAAAAAGGTTTTCACATACAAAAGTAAAATATAAATAAAAGCAAGTATTTACAAAAATCTAGGAGCATACATATATAATAGAAGAAAATTGCTATGTGAAATATATCTGAATTAAATGAAAGCTGTGCAGTTTTGTGCAGAAGCTTCACAGTAAGAAGCATACAAAAGCATACAGACTGTACAGAGATATAGTCCCAAAGCTGCACGTTAAAGTAGCTTTTGTAGACATATATGAATAAGTTAATGTGATGTGTCTGGCATGCAGATTGCAGGTCGCAGCCAATCAGTGAAGTGCATGGTTCGCTTAAGTGTGCCCTTGTACTTGGCTGTGGCAGCAGCGTACCAGATGGTAATGGAGGAGGTGGGGATGCTGCAATCAGTGAATTATGAATGTGTGTATGAACGGGTAAAAGTAACGGAATGCCGTGTAAATCGCCTTATGTAGCTAGTTAGCTAGAAAGGCGTTACATAAATGCAGGTCCATTTATTAGATTTTGACGTGTTTGGCCTGATGCTGGCGCTACACGAAAGGTCACGAATTATATGAAATATCTGAAAAGGCCACTCGGAGTCCTTTCAGATAAAGTGAGCATCAAGTGTCCATTCCTACCAATAAAGAGGAAACTCTCCACACAGAACAGCCAAAAGAGGATCATCTCCAGACCACAAGCAAACTATAAAAGCTTGGTGACTGGCCGACTTTGTCAATGAACGCAGATGATTGGTTAGCGTATGTGTCACTCACTGTGATAACAAATTCAATTGGTCTAAGAATGGCTTCCTGAACTCACGTGCTCGTTCTCTTCCTGGAGGGCGGTGCCACTGCCTCCCTACTAGCTGCCGGTGGGCTGGGACTGTTGTTGTTTGTGAGGAAAAAGTACTTAAAAAGTACAAAAACTAGTCTTTAAAATGGGAACCCGAGATGACGAGTACGACTATTTGTTCAAAGGTAATTTTCTTTTCTTTTCGAGGTGGCCGAATGACTGCTTGTAGCCGTGTTTGTGAAAGTTCGATGACAGCAGGACGAACTGAGGAAGTAAACCGAGCTTAATGCTAAAGTTAGCTCTACCACCGTTAGTAGTTGGCGAAACGGCAGTCAATAACACGAACACATTCTGTAATCCCGATCACGAGGTCACATAGCAGCGTGTAACGTTACCGCACGTTGGTCTGAACGCGTCTTTAGTAGTCGTAGACCTTCAACTCGCGATCCAATAAGCGAATCCGGGGCGATGGCAGTTAATGCTAGTGACATAGCAGGGTAACGTTTGGGCAAAGAGGTAAGCTAGCTAGCTAGCTTGCTTACATGATAGCTACTCGGCCGTTAAAACCTATCACTTAAACGACCTTTAAGTTCACGTAGAAGTGGTAGCTATTTAACAATCGCCCTCAAGACACGAGCTTCATTTTAAAACTGATTCCCTTCGCGACTCATCCAGCGATAAAGCTAATGCTAGTTAAGCTAGCTAACCTGCTGACACCGCCTAGCAACGAATTTAACCGCTGCTTGACATATTTCTCTGTGCTGCTCCTGATCTCCCTCTCTCTTAACACGTCTTTAGGAGTTGTAGACCTGCAAGTCGTGATCCAACACGCTAGTCCAGGAGTAGTGACTTAGCAGGCTAACGTCAAGGCAAATAACTGGCTTGGCTAGCTTACTAACACGGTAGCTACTCACTTGAGACCACCGTAAAGTATACCTAGAATTGATAGCTATTCAACAGCCGCCCTCTGTCGTCCAATACACTAGCTTTATTGTAAAACGTTCCCTTCACGAGTCATCTAACGTTAAAGCTAAGGCTATTGCTACTTAAGATAGCTAACCTGCTGACGCTTAACTGCTGCTTTACATATTTATATTTGCTGTGCTGCTCCTGATCACATTATTTGTTCTCAACTTCCCAGACAGGGGTCCGTTAACAACCGTACGTGCCAGTAGGTAAAAGTGTGTATACACTACAGCATAGTGCTGGGTAGAGATTGCACTTTATTTGGTTGTTATCTACAAAGGTTAGCTTCAATGACTATGCTATGTATTAGTGCTGTAAAACAAAATATTGATTAAAGATGAACAGCCCCGCTTATCTTTTTCCAGTTTGTCAGACTGACACCGCATGGCTGCTGCTTAACGTTTTTCTGTGTTTTGGTTCTAGTTGTACTTATCGGAGACTCTGGAGTGGGGAAGAGCAACCTGTTGTCGCGTTTCACGAGGAATGAGTTCAATCTGGAGAGCAAGAGCACCATTGGGGTGGAGTTCGCCACCCGCAGCATCCAGGTTGACGGCAAGACGATAAAGGCCCAGATTTGGGACACAGCTGGACAGGAACGCTACAGAGCAATCACCTCAGCGTCAGTTTCCTTTTTAAATTTGTCTGCGGTATTTGTTAGATTTATGATTGTTTGGTTATTTACATTAATATTTAGATTATTTAGCGGACGCTTTTGATTCATCAACTGCTCTTCTTTGCTCTGCTCACCAGATATTACCGGGGTGCAGTCGGAGCTCTCCTGGTTTACGACATCGCCAAGCACCTGACGTATGAGAACATCGAGCGCTGGCTGAAGGAGCTGAGGGACCACGCTGACAACAACATTGTCATCATGCAGGTTGGAAACAAGAGTGACCTCCGCCACCTCAGGGCGGTGCCAACCGATGAGGCCCGAGCCTTCGCAGGTAAATTATTTAGGTGTTGCCATTAGGGAAACTGCATTGCATTTAAAATGGAGCCATGTAATTATCTGAACAGCATCTCTGCAACATCAAACACATTGAACCATTATCTACACACCAGTGTTACATCCCAACTGGTTTTTAAACTAACTGGTTTCCCTACGCCTGCACGGATTGTGTAACAGTAGCAGTTTTGGTCTCTTGTCACTGGATTTATTACACATTCACAAACATATTACTGATGATTTTCAAGCATATTTACTGAACATTTTGTTTTGGCTTGATTTTAAAAGTACTGGTTTTGGACATATCTTAAAATACCTGAACATTTAATGACTATGTCCTCGAGATGAAAAACATTGATAAATATGTTCATGTATTTCCTTGGGTACGCCTAATATGACCAGTTATTTGCACAAGACAGACAATGAAATATATTTTTATATTTTATACTTCATGCAAAAGATACAAATCTCTTAAATTGTGCAGTGCATGAAACAACACTTCCTTTGCCTGTAGTGTACCTGAACCACTTAGTTGAATTTCTACTAGAATGTTATGTATTGTTTATTGTCCAAACTGTCCATCGTTGACATACACTCACATTATTTTCATCATCTTTTTCTGCTCAGAAAAAAACTCCATCTCATTTATTGAAACCTCCGCCTTGGACTCCACTAATGTAGAAGAAGCCTTTAAGAATATCCTCACAGGTAGGAAAATAAATAAACTGTCATAACGTGCAGGTTACTGTTTCATTTTAATTTTGTTCAGTTTTTTGCAAGTAGTTATTTTTATCTATCTCTCCTATGACTGTTTTGTAAGGATGCTAAGTTATATGACCTCTCAATGAACATTTAAATAAATAGATCGGTGAGAGGTTTTACTGAACAGTCACCGTTCCTCCCACAGAAATCTACCGTATTGTCTCTCAGAAGCAAATATCGGACAGATCTGCACATGACGAGTCTCCAGGCAACAACGTAGTGGACATAAGCCTCCCTCCAACCATGGACGGGCAGCGGGGCAGCAAACTCCCTTGCTGCCAAAGCCTGTGATGCTCATATTTTCCTTTTTCCTGTTTGACTCTCTGTCGGTCCTTTCATCTCGTCACCTCTGGTTTACTTCAGTTGTCATGCTGCTGACATAACGCCCTTGTGGGTTCAAAAGTCTGTGACATCAAGACTCTTGCACTTGACATTCCTTTTATGCTGGTTTCTTCTTCTTGTTTTTTTGTTTTGTTTTCCTTCTTCCTCTGATTTCAGAAGAACCTGTCTACAATCATTTACAGCTTAAGAGGTTGATCTTGAAGCTACAGTTTTTTTTTTTTTTTTTTTAGTTAACTGGCCTCTATGATCCTATTGACCTGCTCCTGTTGAAGGAATGGTGAGGGATCAGTGGACCTGCATGTCAGTGCTTCAACTGGTTTCTACTTGCCTCACCTTTTTCTCAGCTTGCAATGAAAGACTCTTGTCGTGATCTGCTACAGCGGTTTCATGTCGTGATTGACCCGATTCTTCCTGTCATGCAATGCCGCTGTAGAAGAGATGAGGAGAAGAAGAAACCGCTGGAGTTTTGATTTGTTCTCTGCTCTGTCTGGATTTTCTATTTGCCTCCTTTGATTTTTAATTTCCTTGTTCCTTTTGAGCCCTTGCACCCACTGTGGTATTAAATTAGCATGAGCCATGGAGCAGGCTGGCTGCAGTTTGCTTAATATGGGCAAGTGTGAAAGAATTGAAGTGTTTTTAATTGTCTGTGAGTGTGTTAATCTTAGTGCACAGAGATACCAAAGTAGGCGCAATCTTAACAATTGTCTTGTTTTCTCATCTAAGCGTGTTCAAGGCTGCTAAAGTTGCATTTCATTGCTGTATTTGGCAAACCAACCCACGCTATTTGCTAAAGACATGTAATGCTGTACAGCAAAAGTGATGTTATTTTTTGTGTGTGTAAAAATATTATCAGTCTGGATCAAGCCATGTGTCTACCCTGTAACTCTTTTAGGAATCTGTTTCAAAAATGAAAATCTCTTTTGCACTTATGTCCAATCATTTCAATGGAACAAATCACCATATAATTTTAATGTAATGTATGTACAAATGTCTTTATCAAGGAGGTCCTAAAGGAATCACTGTTGACTAAAAAGAGGAGGGAAAAAAGCACTAAATGTGGTGTTTTATTTTTGTCCCAGACAGGATTTTCCTTTCATGTACTCAAACACCCTTTTGCTGTCATTTGAATGTGATTATCTGTTAAGGGTAATGGATAAAGATGTGTATGACCTGTGAACATTCAAACTAAAAAAAATAACCAATTAAAAAATGCTCTTCTTGTAACACTTTCACACCATCAGGTTGGTAAAGTGAAGCTGAATATCGGAAACGTAAATTGTTTGTGTGATTGGCGGAAATTCCCCCTTTTTTCACTCACATGGGAGAAATGAGATCGATTTGATGTATAATGTCTTGTAACATTTCACTTTTCTTCAAAAGTGTGCAAAGACAGCAAATGTAAAGTTGTTTTTGCCCCTTTTGAATTACACAGAAAATACTGAAGCATAAATAAACCTGATCCGCATGACCATGTAGTGTAGGAGACAGATTTATTTTGGGATACATTAGTCACTGCGTACCCGAAAGTCAATGCTGTGTCCACCACACTGTTGTGTAGCAACTTTTGTGTCAACTGATGGGTTAGGGAATGTTGGTGCAAAGATCACACAGGCTCTAGCTGCGTTCAAGTCCGTTTGATGGGCCGTCTTTTTAAATCTACACCTATGATGGCTGGCTCCTCAAAATGGTATAACACCATCTAATCAATGCCCCTCCAAAATCAAATATTTAAATAAGTAGCTCTCCATAATTTAGATTGTATTCAGCATGCAGTTGTAAGACTATGGTTTGTCCGATGTTGTTGAAAGGTGATCAGGCATACTTCAGGTGTTCCAGTTGCATCTTGAGGGTAATACCTGATCCAGTGGTCCTGCTGCCAAAACTGGTCTTCTTGACCCTATTGGCTGGACGACTGATATAACTTTCATAAGTTAACAGAGAAGTCATCCTCTCTGTTACGTGAGGCTTCGATCAGAGATGGTCTTTATGGTCTTTTAATAAATTATAATACATATTAAATGATAATCTGTTGGTGTATGGTGACATTTTTTTCAGAATATGGCAACCCCTCTCAGATCTTATATATTAAAATAATATGTATATGTGTGCATATATATGTATGTATGATGTATATATTTACTTAGTTTCAGAGAGCAGTTACACATGGCTTGATCCAGACACAATTATTACATTAAAAAAAAGTCACCAAAATGTATACCATTACTTTTGCTGTACAGCAATTATATATCTATACCAAATAGTGTGGGCTGCATGCATGTGTGTGTGTGTATATATATATATATATATATATATATATATATATATATATATATATATATATATATATATATATATATATATATATACAGTATATATATATAAACCATAAACACACTGAATAAAAATGAATACAGGTAAGCATTGCAGAGAAAACAAGCCATTTAAAATAAGTAATAAAAGACAAGTACTTTGATTACCCAATAAAAACGTTTAGAACCAATCATTGTTTGTTAGGTTATTTTCAAAATAAATGTACTGCTGTTGCCATATACCGATATACTGCATGTGGTGAAATGTGATGGCATATAAACATCGTGTAGACAATAAATTATTTTCTGTATGTATATTTAAAAGCAAACACACACACACACACTATTGTTTTCAAGTGGAAACACCAATAAAAAATAAATTTAAAAGTGTAGAAATCATATGGGGTCCGTTTAAATGTCTTTGTTGTGCCCGGAGACGTTCCCGGTGACCCCCTCCTCGTCCTCCTTCTTCTCCTCCCCCCTCCTTCCTTCCCTTGGCAACAAGCTGTTGTTGTTGTGATCCACGGTCCCGTTTGAACTCGTCCCGGTCGGTGTTTTGCACTTGTCTGCCCTCCGTCTCTCTCCACCGCATCAGAGGCAGACAGCTGATGATGATGATGACGATGATGATGATGATGATGAGCCTCCGGGCTTTATTTAAAGCTCTGGGGAAGCGGAAGCCTGGCCTTCTGTTGCCGCTGTGTGTTATCAGCTGAGGGCTGCTAGCTTAGTTAGCACGGCGCCGAGCCGAGAAAGCATCGTTAGCTAGCGGGGGCAGTTTGCTGTTTATTCACACATATGGTTTCAACATGACACAAGAAGGAAACACCAGTGTATTGTGGCGGCCGTGAGACGCTTGTATCAGGAAGACGCCAGGGTGAGTAGGCGCTTTGTTTTTTTACGTTACTACTCTGACGGCTAGCAGCTAGCTACTGGCAGCTGGAAGCTAGCAAACAACACAGCTGTAACGACACTAACTGGTTATTTGACAGACGATGACCAGGTGATTTTGATACAAAAGTAATGGTAATTGGGGGAAATAACTTGGATAATCACTTCTAATGTCACCGCATAGCTTACATACAAAGCTACACACAGCTGATTTACTCCGCCACGTCAATACCTGTTATCAATAGTAATCTCTCGACATTTTACCCTTTTTTATAACTCGTTTTACAACTGTTTACTATGTCTGTTTAAATATATAGGTAACGCAGGTTTGTATCCACTAAATGTCTCAACTTCAGTTGAAGAGCCTTAATCATTATAATCCAGTAATGTATCTTATTCTGAAATAACCCTCTGCACGATTAATGCTTTTACGTTTGGTTCTGCAAGTCTACTTTGATAGTTTTTGTACTTTTATGCAGGGCTTTTACTTTACTTTTACACTGCGGTATTTCTACTGAAGCAAAATATCTGAATGCTTCCTCCACCACTGGTAATAATTAATGTTTATATATTTACTACATAACATTTTACATTTAGTATATTCAGTTGCAATTACTACATTACATTACTACACTTGAATTATTTTGCTATATTTTAACCCTTATTTCTAGTTGTGCTGTTTTGTTTGTATTCTCTTTTAGTTTCTTCTTGCATGATGAGGTTTTTATTTGTTATACATATTTAATTTGCATTGTTGGAACACTTTAGATTTTCATTGCCAGTGACTTCCACTTCTCTGTAATTGTTTTGCTTGTGATGAGTGAAGAACTTGAAACAAACCTGAGTGCTATTGCACAAAACCTAGATAAGGGATTAAGCCGGGATTTCACATTCATCCCGGCTAGTAACCCTAACAACTGCAATCAAAGATAAGCGGTCACATGACACTGGTTATCAACTCGGTAAATCAACCCAGGGGCCTGTACTACGAAGCCAGTTCAACATACCCAGGGTATCTTTCAGAGATCCAGCTTAAGTTACCCTAACAAAGGCAATCGGAGATAAGCGGTCACACGAAGCTGGTTATCAACTCGTTAACTCAACCCAGGGTTTACCTGTCCAGCTATGAGCGCGTGCACATGAGAGGCGGCGTTTGCAGCATTTGACCAATCACATACATGGATCAGTCTACGGCAGCAGAGCGGCGTATTTCACGTACGAGGAGCAAACTATAATCTTACAGAAATACAAAGTTAAACATATAATCCAGGTAAAAGGCAACAGTTTCATCTGTAACATGCAGGAAGGACAGCTGGCAAAAACTCACTGACTGTGTGAATGCGTAACTTAATACCGGTGTATTTATAGTTAATTATAATATCACTGCCCCATCATAGGGGCACGAGTAGATCTGACTTTGATTAGATTTGTGTATTCCATTGAGCTAATATGTTGTGCGTGACAGCTCAATTACTTTTATCCACGTTGAGTTCTTATCTGGAACATAACCAGCTCTGGAGCAGGTTAGCTCTGGAGCAGGTTAGCTCTGCAGCGTAAGTTACCCTGGCGATCTACCCCGGTAAGAAGTGAACCAGTGTCGTAGGACTGAAAACCCAGAGTTAAGCCTGAAGTTAACTCGCTTAGCCCAACTCCTGCTTTGTAGTACAGGCCTCTGGTTTGGCCTTTGTGCAACTGATTGAGCTAAGCTGCTTCCATTCGGATATGTTGAACGATAGTTCAGTCATTTATCCTGGCTGTCTAAATTCTGCTTTTGAACAATAGCCAGACAAGCCTGGATCACAGCTGGATGAAATAACGGCCACGTTAGCTACCTAGTAAATTAATCATGGCATAGTGTATCTGTAAACAAGCATTCTGCTAATGTCTTTTATTGGTTCTCCTTTTAACTATTTTTGACCTTGATACTTCTGATATTTTTAATTGCATTAATTTGTATTGTTTTACCTGCTCTGTAGCCCTTTTTGAGATTGCTGAAATATAAAGTGCAATACAAATAAAATGTATTATTATTACTATTATTATCTGCTATTGTTCAGAATCAAAAATATGTTGTTGTTGTTGTTTTTATTCCTGTGTTTACATTCAGTACACCACTCGGAAAGGATGATACGTTGTTGTTTTCCCTCTTTGTTTATTTGGGTCAGGGATTGTGCCTCTTAATCGTGTCTCCCATGCTGTATCAGCATGCGTAAATAATAATGCTGAGCACTAATGCTGGAACTGCAGTTTGCCTTTTGGTTTGGAAATGGTTTGGTCAGTGGACAAGGATCTGTGGGATTAAGTCTATGTTCAGGCCGTCAGGCTTCACCAACACTCCACAACATTTGCAATCTTGGCTCCGTTTATTTTCGGTTCAAAAAGTGTGAGGAAGATTATTTGATATTTGGGACGAATGGCTAATTTACAGTTTTTCAGGCTGCATATTTAATATAACAAACAAGATTGGACAATAATCCCTCACCGTGATGGTATTTGATTGTTTGTAGATATATACAAAAGTTATTTATAATAGTTGAAACATCACTTCTCTGACGGTGTCTCCAAAGTCAGAACATTATTTCCTTCTCAAGTAGAATAATTATTACACGTCAGCTCTTTAATGATGATGATTGTAGTAAATTCTTGTATAACTTATTTATGTGGAGATAGAATATAGACATACATAAAATCCCATAAATGAACACAAGAGTTTCTGCACCATCTGCCATGTTAAACCCTGTGTTTAAAAAAACAACAACAACCGTATAGAGAACATAGGATTTTATATTGTGTACAATCAACTTTTAGATCTCTCAAGCTTGTGTTAACCACAGACCTTATTTTTATCGAACAAAAAAAAAAAGCAAAAGACTTCCAGGAGAGGTCAACTAGACGTTCACAATGCAAAGCCATTTCCAGGTTTTAGGACTCATTCCTGCAGCACTTTATAGTCTTGTCAAAATGAAAGCATTTCACGCAGGAATATCCGTCTGCCAACGGTCTGTTATTGTAGGATAATATTCCAACAGTGAGACAAATGACTGCAGTCTGTAGCAAATTCAGCGCTTTGTCTGTTACTATCTTTAGTCAGGGGTTATCTGAGGAGGAGACAGCTGTTTATCAGTCTGCTGCACATCGCGCTCACTGACTCTGACAAGCACACTTGTTTTTACAATGGATTAGCAGCTGCTTTGGGCAAAATGGCCCTCTTTAGTTGCTCTCACATGGCAGGAAATTAATTAGTACACAAAGGACAAAATCCTTATACTTTCACAGGGCTGTTGTACTGTTGACTATTTCATTTCACTCATCTTGAACAGCTAAACAGGCTATTGTTGCATCTAGCTGCAGTGCTGCTTTAAAGGGAAACTCAGGCATGTGTCAACCTGGACCCTTTTTCTCATAAAAAATAAAATAAAAATTAGTCCAGTAATGAGGAAGAACACTGCAGCCATCAGCCACTAAACAGGGCTATAATGTAATCATAACAGGCAATTCTGCACCATCAATATACATCCACTAAAAAGGCTTGTGTCTGCGGCTGACAGGCTCAGATTGTTATTGTGAGTGTCTGACAAACAGCGTTATGAAAAGGACCCTGCAGAGAAACTTCTTTACCTTTCACTTGATCTGGTCTGTCTGTGATTGTGTACGACTTGTTGCTGGGAGACAGCGGTGCAGATTTGAGTGAGAGTTGGAGAGAGCAGTGTCTGTTGTCAGTTTGTTGTCTTGAAGTACAGAAAGTGTAGCTTAGTGTTATCTTTAAAACAAAATGGTTATGTTATGGTTGAATATTTAATCTGATTTCGGCAATGTGGAGTGGACGCAAGATTTCAGCTTCTGAATATTTTACTGCACTATGTAATTTCGTACATCAGTGGTGGAGGGTTTAAAAAATATATTTTTAAATTAAAAGTAGGAATACAACAGTGTAAAACTACTGTCAAATAAAAGTCCTGCAATGAAGAAGTTACTTCAGTAAAAGAACATTAGTATTTGTTGTGCTTGTGGAGGACTCCAGTAACAATTAGGGAGCAGGCAGACAGGCAAGTTGGACGGGCTTAATACAGTCCTGTCAGTATAGTGTGCTCTTAAAATGTGTTAGAAAAATCATAGTATAACATGTCATAAAAAGTTGTTAAAAACAAATGGTATAGTTTGTCATACAGTCACAAAAAGTTGTATTATGTCATTGAAAGTCACAAATGAATTGAATAATGCATCCGTGTGTAAGGATCATTAATGTTGTAGCTGGTAAAGGTGTGGCTAATTTTAAATATAACTGTTATACACAGCTGGGTAGATTGAGCTATAATAGAACTTTGTATTCATTTGTTGATCGATAATCTGAATGTGCAAAGCAAATATAGAAGCTGTGGAATTAATTAAAGCGATTACTAAAATCTGCTGATTTTCTCTGCTTGCAGAAACAAATCATTCCCAAACCCACGGAGAGCAGAGTTGCTGCTTCCTGCTCCCCAGGTCAACCTTCTCCTTCGAGCCCTCACCTGCACCGTTTACGGCCACTGTAACCATGACGACAGGGGGATGTTGCCACCTGCCCGGCTCTATGTGTGACTGTGCGAGCAGCACTGGTGTGTGGAAGAGCGTGGAGGAAGCTGGTGGCGACAGGTGTCAGGCACTTTACGTCACCCAGGTCACAGCCATAGATGGACGGATGCTCTCCTCTGTGCTCAAGCCCATGAGCACCCAAAGGTGAGGACCAGGGCTCGAGCTTAAAGTCGAGCTGAGACAGCATTTCAAGAGTATCTAGCTTCTGTGCCGTGAGACAGTGAAACAGGATCGTCAAGCAGGAAATTCCTTTTGATAGTTGAAAATGTCCTGGTTGTTGCATCGTTTCAGGCCTTCCAGCCCCGCTGCTGCGTTTCTGAGCTACCATCCTATAGCTGTTATCTTGTGTGTGTGTGTGTCACACCTGGCCACCAGATTATTTTAGAATTATATCTGCATTTGGCTAAACTGTTGCTCTTTTGTCATCTGTTTTATTTTTCTCAGTGACGGCCCCATATGCCGTATTTGCCACGAAGGAGGCAGCAGCGAGAGTCTCCTGTCTCCGTGCGACTGCACAGGCACCCTGGGCACGGTGCACAAGAGCTGCCTGGAGAAGTGGCTGTCCTCTTCCAACACCAGCTACTGTGAGCTCTGTCACACAGACTTTAGCATCGAGCGCCGTCCAAGGCCTCTCACAGAGGTAACAAAGGTCAATGCCGGTTGCCTTGTCTGCATCAATCTTTCTGCTCATCTTTTTTTTTCTTTTTCTTTTTTTTACTATCCTTGGGTTGTGCTGCTGTTTGTCAATTACTTTGCATGCATACTTAGCGTTTTCTTTCTCAACTTTTTGCTTGCGTGTTCCGTTCTTTATTAACTTAACTCTCTTCCACCTGTCTGTCCAACATCTCCTTTGCGTCTCTTTCGCTCATATATATTCTCCCTCTCCTCTTTCTTTCTGTCTCCTGCTTCCTATTCCACAGTGGCTGCGGGATCCCGGCCCTCGCAATGAGAAGAGGACGCTGTTCTGTGACATGGTGTGCTTCCTGTTTATCACTCCCCTAGCAGCCATTTCAGGCTGGCTGTGCCTAAGGGGCGCTCAGGACCACCTTCAGCTGGGGAGCTGGCTGCAGGCCGTGGGCCTCATAGCACTCACTATCGCCCTCTTCACCATCTATGTCCTGTGGACCCTGGTAAAAGTTCATCTACGTACAGCACTATAGAAATGCATGCCTTACCTGTTGACTAATAACCAGCGAAGAGTTAACCGACTTCTCTCATACCGGGTTGTCTTTGCAGGTGTCCTTTCGCTACCACTGTCAGCTGTACTCAGAGTGGAGAAGAACAAATCAGAAAGTACGTCTGCTCATTCCTGAAGCCAAGGACTCTAACTCTTCCCAGCATTCCTTGCTCTCTACCAAACTGACAAAGAAGTCTGCCAGTGACAGTATAGTATGAGACCAAATGGACATAGTTGATGACAGTTGATGATAGTAGTGTGTTATCGCCGGCCAGCTAGTCTTTAGGGAAGCACTCTTTGCTTTTTACAACAAACAAACCAAATATATTTGCCCCGTCAGTACTTAATTTACATCACTTTTTCAAAACAAATCAGTCCTCCTGTGGGTGCTGACATGAGCACATTTAAATGGAGTCCAGAGATGTGGGAACAGTGTCGTCATCGCTGATACGATGAGAACGTTGAAGAACAATGACAACGGAAGAAGAAACGACCAAGCTGACTTGTTGAGTGGGCCGCTCGGTCTCACAGATGACTGTGGAGCACAGCAGCTCCATTCATTGTTGAGCTGCGATGGCATTTCTCGGCATGCCCTTAACCCACATAGGCCTTGCATTCTCTGCACAGTGTTGTCCACCGAGGAGCTCTTTCGAGCAATGCTTGTGTGATCCTGTATTAATCTAATGGATCCTTTTTTGATTTGTTCACAATCCAGATGCAAGTATGCTGTCTGAGATGAAGCTTTTAATTTCAGCACAAGGTTGTTGGACTTTATTTTGTATCCATCTCTTTTTACATCTCGTCCAAGAATGGATGGCAGCACAGCATTGCTAAAGCCAGAGATAAGAGTGCAATAAAACACTGTGGACATCGAGCTCTTGGCAGTACACGAAGAGGCCTCTGCCATCATGCACACTTAGCATGCAAGCACTGTTGATCTTTTTTTTATTGTTTTTTTTGTAGTGTCTGTGTATTTCTTGTATATTTCTTTTGTTGTTTGAAAAAAAAACATTTCTTGAACCACTAAAGAATGAACATGTTATCTATTCCTCCTGAAGTAGGGTTTAACAGCATCCTCATAGAGGTTCTTGTATGATCAGCACTTAGCAAGTAGCTCTTTTATTGATTGATAGAAAACAACATTTTCCGCGAATGTTGTTGGGTGGCTGATGCAGTGTACTAAAACATAATTTTAACAGCCTGTTAAAGTACTTAATTATTTCTATTTTGCTTGTTTAATTTTTTTCAAAACCATACACATTGCTCTGTGTGTAGTTTCCTAAATAACACCAGGAATCAGGGAAACGGAAACAAGCATTTATGATTGAAGACATGGTCAAACTTCATTGTCTCTTATCTGATGGATAAACACAACATTTTCTGTGCTGATGTTTAGTTAAACTTTACCCACCAACAATGACCATAGTGGGTACATTATGCAAGCACCACAAAGGCTTAATTTTAGCTTTCTTTTTTTCTTTTTTTGCTTTCAAGGAAGCCACTGCAACCTTTTCTAAATCCATTTGATGGATGTCAGCATCTGTTGGGGTGCAAACTGGCCCTCGTCATGTTACTGAGCATTTAAGCTCTGTATAGGAAGGAAGTCACGTCTCTTGTGTATATCACTTGGTGCAGATTATAATCTCAGGGTTAGGGTTAGGGTTAGTCAGAAAACAAACAAAAAACAGTGTCTGCAGGTTTACAGATATCCAGTTTATAACTTCATGCAGTTAGTTGATTATTTAATTTAACTTAATCTTGGTTATGGAAAGAATGTTACAATGTGAACACTATGCGATCTGAAAAGGGATCAGGATGTAAAATGAAAACTCCAACATGTAGTAATGAGAAAAACTTAATTCTACCATAACTTGAATTGTAATGGAAACACATTGAGTTTTGCTGGTGGTTCAGTATTATTGTGCTGGTGTTACTATTTGTGAGGGTTTTAATGTATAATTGCAATTCTGTGGGGTGCAACAAAAACATTGTAACAAGTGTTTAAAGCACGATGGCAAAAATTACCCTAAAGCTAGAATGGTTTGTTAATTCTGAGACTGGACTTTTAACCTCCTGAGCTTTTCAGTGGAATGACATTTACAATTTTATTAATGAGTGATCATACTTTTTTATTAATTATTAATGGTGTTTTGTTCTTACCTGCTTTTCATTAACTTTCTCTCGTAGAGGCATTGAGAATTGACATATTGTGAACATGGTGTGCAGAGGCCAAAACGTTATTAATTAATTTTAATTAAAAAAAATGTACATACTTTATAACAATCTGGCTTTTCCGTTGTTGTAAAACAATCACGCCGCAACTTGGTATGTGTTTGGTGGGACACTTACACCATAATGTCGAGTAGTATCTTTTTTTTTTTTTAATTAACTGCTTACCATGTGGCATTACCAGTAACCAGCAGGTGTTTCCCTGTCCTGGCCTTTTCATAACATCACACTTTGGTACTTTTAGCTCCTGGTGGTGGGTTGTTCCACATTACTGCCCCAGATAATCGTTTGTTTATGTTTTTGATCTCAGAACAAAGGATTATATCCTGCAATTTACCCGGGGGGGCCTTAAAAGCTTATGAGTCATTTGATCATCCGTGTGTTTACGGTTTGTTATGAACGAGGCTTTACTCCAAGTCTGAGGATCTGTTTGAAGCCATGTCACAAGCGGAGGTGCAGCTACTCAACAAACAACTGAATTGTAGAAGATGTCTGACTATGATGTTTAATTTTTACAGTATTGGACATTTGTTCAAAGTCGCCTATTACATATGCAACACTGTTCATCCCCAGGGTCCCTGCAGATCCTCACATCTCCAAAGAGTTTTAAGTGTTTTTACACTTTAACCGTAACATATGGGATTTACATTTTTTTTTTAAATGTTACTTCTGTTGTGTGATGTTGTCTTAACATTTTTGTCATCTTTTTACATGTTTTTTTATTTATCTATTTTTTAAAAAGAGATTGGGTATGTTGCTATAAATCATTTGTAATTTATGTTCTTCAGTATTTTTATAAACATTTTATAAACATAAATACGATGTTTATGGTGTGCTGTGGAGAAAAAAAAAGAAGAAAGATGTTTTCAACAAAAATGACCTGTACTTGCAATCAGCTGAGAATTGTTTTGTGAAAACAAATAAAACCTGATGATAAATAAAAGGTGAACGTTAATTTAGGCAAGACTAACTTTTTTACTCAGAGGTAGAGCAAGTCGTCCTCCAATCAGAAGATTTGTGGTGCAAATCCCGGCTCCTCCAGTGTGCATGCTGAAGTGTCCTTGGGCAAGATACTGAACCCGCAATTGTCCCCGATGCTGCGCCATCAGTGTGTGAATGTGTATAAATGAGTTGGATCCTGATGTGGGTTAGGGGAATAAAAGTTTTAAACTTTGTCGCTGCGAAGCGTCTGATGCACTGACCGTCACAATTTTTGTTCCACACGCCATCCATCCCTCACCATAACATTATGTTTACCTCTCGTTAAGGCCCCTGGGATATATAGTGTCTAGTCTCAGGATCCAAATCTTTTCACTTCTGCACCTTTGAGCTTTATTCCACCTTAGATTGCACTGTACGACTGTGGCCTGAACAGCCTGCCAACCATGTAGCATGAAATGTTGGACCAGGTGTGTATGAGTGTTCTTTTTTCTGAGGACGTTATACCTGTGCTGAGTGAACCTAACCAACATCGTGTTACTGATCTCGCCCACGTATTGTATGGCACATTGTTGACATTTGATGACGTATACGCAGTTTCTCGACTTGGGGTTACCGTAACATTCTGTTCCAAAAACATTGTTGTTGTATTGATTTCGCAACCATTTCTGGTGCTGAAAAAATTCCCCGTGACCGTGTCTAGGTTTGTTAAGTGTCTTAAGTTTAGCTTTAACTAAATGATCATGCAGGTTTTAGTTTTTTCTGAACGCTGCGATAATCCTGTGATCTTGTAGCAGCTGAGTTCCCTGTGTAAATGATTGAAAATTGTTTTTAACCACCCTAACCAACTGAACTGTAGAGGGAGAATATGTAGTGATGAACGGCAACAGAGGATCCAAAACAATGGGCTTTCTCAGTGTGAAAGTCCTGAAACATTTTCTTTAAAAGTCCTACAGTACCCCCTGGTGGTCAAAACTGAGAACAACACCTTAGTGGCCTGCAGGAAGTCTGAGCGTTGAGTACATATTCTATGAAACCTGAGTAATTGAGATTTAATTAGTCCCCGGTAGGTGTGTTTGGGATGAAAACTTGTCTTGTGGAGAAGAGCATGAGTGTCTGTGTCCTTAAAGAACACCTTTACTTCGAGTCTGGGAGTTTCCTGGAAGTCACTGTGTTTAAAAGTGGTTGTGTCCAGGAAATCTACAGTCATCACTGACCGTCGATTTAAGCGTGATTGAGGCATAGTGTGTGTTTAAGGTGGTTATAAAATGATCAAAGTCCTCTCTCCAATGAGTCCAAACTCCCCAAATGTCATCCAGATACCTAAAGTAGTGTGCAGGTTTTTTATTGCATGCTGCCAAGGCCGAGGTCTCCCATTGGGCCATAAATATGTTGGCATATGCTGGGGCAAATTTCTTCCCCATGGCTGTACCTTTGGTTTGGGGGGAAAATTTCCCATCAAATTCAAAATAATTTCTGGTCAAATTGATTTCCAGTAGTTGAAGTAGCTCTTTATCCGGTCTCTTTTTGTCTGGATATTTATGAAAGATGTTTTTAATGGCCTTAATGCCTTCGCCAATATCAATATTCGTATAGAGACTATCAATATCCATGGTGAAAAGAATGGAGTGGTCAGGGATGTGGAGCTGCTTCACTTTGTGTACAAAATCGTACGTATCCTTGATGTAACTGGGATGTCTGGCGAGAGAGGAGTAAGATAAAAGTCCAGGAACTCAGCTGTATAATATGTTTCGCTGTCACAATCAGACAAAATGGGTCTGCCTGGTGGAATGACGTGTGGAACTCTCCACTTTGAGGGGTCCTTATGTATTTTAGGTAGCATATAGAACAGCCTGGCCCTAGGCACAGAGCTGCCCAACAAGTAGTTTTTTTGTTTGGAATCAATACATTTTTTTTGTCTTGTAGTGACTGTAGGATTTTAGCCCTTAAAGGGATTGTGTCCAAATAGATGGGTTTGTCTAACTTGGTATAATACTGTGTATCGTTAAGTTGCCGGTAACCCTCCCAGAGGTACTGTGACCTGTCCATGATGGTAACTGCGCTGCCCTTATCAGCTGGTTTGATCACAATGTGTTTGTTACTGCTCAGCTGTTTAAGTGCCTCAACTTCTCCAGGGAGGAGGTTCGGCTTCACAGGAAGAACTCTAAAAGCTGTATCAAAATGTGAGATATCTGCTCTGATGAGATCATGGCTGTGGGGATCTTACCAACAGGAGGGGTCCAGACTGATTTTGGGGTGAAGGGTGGCAGCTTTGAGTCCTGCTTATCTTGAAAATAGACCGACAGCTTTAGTTTTCTGTGGTACTTTTGAATGTCAAACCTGCTTTGGTATACAATTTGTTTGTTGCATCCGTCTGTGGGTATAAATGAAAGACCCCTGTTAAGCAGGGCAAATTGTGCGTCAGTTAGTTTGAAATTTTTAGCCAGAATTATGATATTTTTGTTACTACTCTTCCCCTCCTGATTACACAGGCTTGTGGGGAAGTCTAGTTTAGGTGCTCAGCCCAGTGCTCTGAGATATTAACTGCCTTGGATCGGGTCCAGTGAACCGTGTCCCTTTCAGTGTGAAACTTGTCTTGTGGTAAAGCTTCAATGAAGTTACAGTTCGCAGTAATGTACTGGTTGAGATGTGTTAGAATAGTCTGTTCTCCGTGGGGGAGGGTTCTAGAGAAGTTGATCTCGGGGATCAGGATCTCCGCATGTGGAAATCTGATTCTGACAGTCTTGAGCATTCTTTGTAGTTCTTTAACGGCCGTGTCGGCGGTATGTTGGCTCTTATTGTTCAGGCCGAAAGAGAGGTCCATTTTGTCCACTGTGGTGCTCGTAGCTGTAGAGAGAATAGCCTCTGCGTGTCTCAGTGTGGCAGCTGGGAAGCTGTCGATTTGTAAGTCTGGAACGGAGAATGGTGGGAGTCTGGAGACGTTGGAGTCACCCATAACGTTCCATTTCTTGACTATATGCAAACTCCATGACTGCAACTTCCTGGTCGTGTTGGGGTGTCTAGTGGGTTTGCATTTTGACTTGTTGGGAGAAGAGGGCGATTTTTTCAGGACCAGGTCCAGTTTAGTTTGGACCGTGGTTTTGCGTCTGGGGGTCAGAACGATCCCCGTTGTGGGTAGTGGTCTCTGGGACCCCCTGGTGGGGATGAGGGAGGGAGGGGAGAGGAAGGGGGGAGGAGGGGGTGGTGGGGGCTCTGTGTCAACATAGTCTATAGAGTCCAATGTGTCCACCTCCGACTCCTCGTTATCGGCCTCCTTCTTCACCGGTGTGCTAGCATAAGAGTCTCCAGTTTTTTCTCCCTCATCCTCTGATGCCAGTGCCTCAATGATGTCCAGTTCTTGCATCGACACACATGGATTGGTTGTAGAAACTTGGGGGTCGCAGTGGGGCCCACCAGGGATTAATCCGGTATTAAGTTCCGTAGTGGACTGGACCCCGTTCGTGGAAACAGGGCCGGAGTGGGGGTGGATGTGGGGGAGATGGCCCAGTCCTCATCCTCACCTTCAGGGGCAGTAAGCCAGTCTGTGTTAGCCCTCGTCTTGGGGGTCGTGCCCCCGTAGCGGCCCCCGGTGGTGTTGGGGTGGTCGCCACGAGGTGTTGTGTGTCAAAGTCTATGATGGTGCGGGGTGGAATGTGCAGCTGTGACACCGTCCGTATAATCTTAGGATGTAGAGGTGTCGTTGTGGGTTGCGTTGACGGCCGCAGGGGTCCCTGTGTGGTCTCTGTTCCCGCAGTCCCTCCAGTAGACGGCTGAGAGGATCCCTGTGCGATCTCTGGTCCCACAGTTTGTGCTCTGGCCGCAGCAATAAGCTGACTGAGATCAGTCGTCTCCAGTGGGTTGTCAGAGTCCTCATCGGTCCTCTGGTCTGATACCAAGGTCATCAGCAACGCCTCCGTCTGTTACAGAGTCTCTGGTAGTAGGCGGCGGCCCAGGTTATGTCTAGCCCAGAAAGATGCCACCTGAAAAGGTTATTTTGTAGTCGGGGTTAGGTAGGCGCGCTAACTTATCGAGGCTGTCTACAGGTACATAGGGGCAGGTCTAATGAGACTGTCTACAGGTAAATAAAAGGGCGTAGATACTGCGACCGTCTACAGGTACATAAAGGGGTGGAGCCACTGGGACTCTCTCTATAAGTTCATAAGTGGCGGGGCTACTGGGTTTTTTTCTCTAGGTACATAAAAAGGCAGAGCTACTGGGACATCTACAGGTACATAAAGGGGCGGAGCTACTGGGATGGAATGAACCAAGCAGAATGTGGTCACAGCCTTCTTGTGATGTCACTGTGTCCAGGCAACCATGGAGGCTCTGCTGGCTCTGGGACTCCACAAACAGGCAGAACAACTGTACCGAGACTTTAGAGTACCTGACAAAAGGTGAGACCTTCAGGAAGTGATGTCACTGCTCGGATGTCAAATCAAAAACTGTTGGTCTACATGCACCTGTCTCTCCTGTCTCTGTATGTCTACCTGTCTCTCCTATCTCTGAATCTCTACCTGTTTCTGTATGTCTACCTGTCTCTCCTGTGTAGGTATTGGTGGTTGAAGCTGAAGTCTCTAGCAGAGGAGGAGGAGTGGGATGAGTTGGAGAAGTTCTCAAAGAGCAAGAAGTCTCCAATTGGATACCTGGTAAACCCCCTCCTGCCCAGCCTTGTTACTTCCTGTGTCCACTGTGGAAACTTCTTCTTCTCAGCATCTCATTGAACCAAAACAAAAATATCAGGACCAAACAAGCTCCTCCTACATTTGACATGTGAACGGAGATTTCTCTGTTTTAATCAGGAGACGGTCTGAACAGTTGAAGATGCTATGTGGACATAACCCAGTCATTTTAAATAAAGACATAGGCGTAATTTATGGGGGGGATGGGTGGGTTGTAACCCACCCAATAATCCAAACCAACCACCACAACCCACCCAATATGATATCAGAATTATTGATATTGAATGTTAAGCATTATAATCACAACAGTGTGGTAGATTTTCTCAATTTACCAGTAAAAAATAGTGACGTTTGTCTGTGCCCCCTCCCGCTCTGAGATTTGGTTTCGCCCATCTTGCCGGACCTGCGCTTCTCTCCGGTCTCTCCCCGCATCAGCAGTGGTATGAAGAAAGCACGCGGAAAAAAGCAAAAGAATAAAAGAATCTTCCCAACAGGAGGTAGCTACTGCTAGGGCTCCAGTGCCACCACTCACGAGTCAAATCATGTTACTGAACAAAAGTTAGACCACACCACAGCCACGGTCTGTTCCCCCTTCTGACAAAACCGAAATTGTATAAGTCTGTGTAGTGGTCTAGTATGGCAATTGCGATATTCGATATAATGTTGTTACTTGAAGAAAAATAAGGAAAGAAGATGAATTCCCTTTGCGAATCAGTTCTCTAAATATTGGTTATGGTTTGTTAGTCATGGTATAATACATGAAAAACTTTATGCTCTCCTTGGTTTGGCATAAACAAAAATCAGGATCTTTAAAATATCATGAATGCAAAAACAATACTGACCCTTGTTAGACTGACGCCTGCTTGAGCGTGGCGTTCGGATTACGTTGCCATCGCTGTCCCTCTTTGTCCACCTCATTGTTGGAAGAGGTGCAGTAGCTTGCTCTTTCTGGAGCTCACCAAGTAAGTCATCCACCCCTTGCAGGTCATCACTGAGATTTTCAGCCAGGTCATCTGCACTCTTGAGCAGATCCTGGAGCTCTGAATCACTCATGATGAAGACACAGACAGTTAGACAGACAACAGAAAGTTGGACAAATAAGACAAACACAAAGGTAAGCACAGTGACAGTGAGAGAGACAGAGTGTTAGAGTGAGTGAGAGAGAGAACGGCTAACAGGTTAAACACAGCAAGGACAGGTTAACAAGAAAGACGTGGCTCCAAAAAGTGCCTTTGTGTTGTTTAGTTTTCAATAAAACAGGAAAGGGTTGGTAGGATGATAAATTTGCAGGATCTGTTGAGAAAAGAGAGAGCAGAATTGGAAACTCAAACCTGAAGAAGATACAGTACAGATTGTATTATCATAATTGACAAATAGAAGGTACCATTTCATTTGAAGGGATACAGGCTAGGTCTGGGCTATGTCTAGGCTAGGTCACTGTGCAAAAATACCATAGCCTCCAGTCATTACAACAAGGTAAGAGTGGCAGTACGGAAGTGGTCTTGACAGAAGTGGTAGGATAAAGAAGTATGGGAAGGCCCACAGATTTTGCCCTGCCCTTCAGTGATCACTTTGTTGAACTTCTGGTGGTAGCATATCACTTCTATATTTAAGTAGGTTACAACTTGTAATAATTTAACATAAAAGTGTGGAAACAATGATTAAAGCCATTTTTTATGATTTTTCAGACAGAACCGTATTTATTTATACAACTTTTATTCTGCATAGACGCAGCCTTTTTCAATCTGGAGGCCTACTAGCCGGCTGTAGGCCTAGGCTAGGCTACTCGTTTGCTAAAATACTTCTCTGCACATTTAAGACAGTGTAGTGTCTTAAATAAATCAGTCGAATGAAATTTATATTCTACAGTTCTATATGGGCTACCAGCTACATTTGCGCTGATTCTATCAGTTTTTGGGGTGCAGATTTTAGTCCTATTTTGTTCTTTTTACTCTCTTAACCATGCATACATGCTCTTACCTGAAGGGGAAGACTGCAACTGCCGCGAAGGACGCCGGTCCTGGTCGCACACCATGACGTGTATCGCGCATTTCGTTTGATGGCGCACGCACCTTTGAAAACAATTCTTTATCTATAAAGAAACGGACATTTTACACTGCGGTACAGAGGGAAACAAATAAATGAGCCTATTATGTATGCTGTCATATCACATCAGTAATGTTTACAGCATGAATTGTTTGGAGTTCACATCGTAGCCTACGTTAAGTTTTGTTTGGACAGTTGAGGATTATGGGTAATGTAGGCTGGTGCCTTCAGCTACGAAAAACTGGCAACAAACGAATTGAAGGGGAAACGCGGAAACAGATGTACAAGGCCCATTCGTCTTGTGTAATTAACAAGGATACACTGCTGTGTTAGTTGCTAGAAACGTCACAGGTATTATTGTAAAATCATCGTTAGTGTAAAAACCTAAAAGAAATGACAGTACTTCCGGGTAATAGGTCCTCCCTATCGGACAGGTGCTCACGGCGTCTTTCAGCCGTAGTCCCTAGCAACCCGACGTCATTGAAACAGCTGTCTGGCCATAAAATCTTCCTAACAACTATCCAATAGGACGGATGCTCACATCGTCCATTAGAGCCGTGGTCGGGTTAATACAGGAGTGAATGGGCTGCTGCAGCAGCCGCTCTGAACGTCAAATATCGCCGCTGTCGGCATTACATTGTAGTGAAGCAGCCGCTCTGAACGTCAAATATCGACGGGGACGGCATTACATTGTAGTGAATTGAACCCCATCTCCGTCTGCAGACGACGTCGAAGGGTACTTTTTCCGTCAGTTACTGACGCTAAAGGGCCCTTGCCGTCAGTCGCTATTTGACGTTCTGGGAGTGAGACTGTGTTGACAAAACAGGACTTTTTCCCAAAGCGACATCCATTTAACATGGGAGTCTATGGGGGAACGGTACATGCCACGGGGATGGTTCAGGCATCTATGGATACGTCTCGGCCCACTTCCGGATAGCTACTTCCGGTCACGAGCTAGAGACACCGGAAGTCCGACTTTTGAAGTCCCCCCCCCTATGATAGAAAATTGTCTGATCGATGCTCATTTCTTACTTTCAGCTCTCTACGACCTTCCTAACGGACGTTATTCGCATATGTCGCCACGACGTAACCTTTTCCAGCCCTATACCCCTAACCCTAACTGTATTGTTACAACATTTTATGAATTTTGTTTTGGACTCCCTACACTCAGACTTGACGCGACAAGCGATACGAGCGATTTTTATGACTTTTTAATATTTTTTTACGAATATTTCAAGAATTTATTTTGACTGACTTTTTTTGTGAGCACTCTCGCCTCACAGCAAGAGGGTCCTGGGTTCGATTCCTGGGTCAGCCCGGGTTCCTTCTGTGTGGAGTTTGCATGTTCTCCCCGTGTATGCGTGGGTTCTCTCCGGGTTCTCCGGCTTCCTCCCACAGTCCAAAGACATGCAGGATGGGGATAGGTTGATTGGTTACTCTAAATTGCCCGTAGGTGTGAATGTGAGTGTGAATGGTCGTTTGTCTCTCCATGTTGGCCCTGTGATAGACTGGCGACCTGTCCAGGGTGTACCCTGCCTTCGCCCAATGACAGCTGGGATCGGCTCCAGCCCCCCCGTGACCCTAAATACAGGATAAGCAGTAGAAAATGGATGGATGGATGGATGGACTTTTTCGTGAATTTTCGACATGCTTTTGTATGACTTTTTTCTAAGAAAGATTTAAGATATTCTTCCAGCGTAGAGAAGTTTTTATTTAGCAGTGGACAGAGAGGAAGCATGTGAGAGAGATGGGGACGTGACATGCAGCAAAGGAACTCCAGGCGGGATTTGAACCGGTGTCGTCTGCACATATGTTTACATGATAAATGGCTTGCACTCTAACCACTAGGCCACCTGCCAGCCATGAACAACCCTTTTTATGCCTTATTTGGACTCACTTCACCCAGACTTTGATTGACACGCGATACACAAGCATATGTTACGGCTTTTAAATCATTTTTACAACATTTTATGAATTTTGTCGATTTTTCACTTTTTTTTCGACAAGTATGACTTTTTTTTTCCCACGAAAAATTTGACCATGGCTTTTTATGCTTGTTTTGGACTCCCTACACTCAGACTTGGCGCGACAAGCGATACGAGCGATTTTTATGACTTTTTAATATTTTTTACGAATATTTCAAGAATTTATTTTGACTGACTTTTTCGTGAGCACTCTCGCCTCACAGCAAGAGGGTCCTGGGTTCGATTCCTGGGTCAGCCCGGATTCCTTCTGTGTGGAGTTTGCATGTTCTCCCCGTGTATGTGTGGGTTCTCTCCGGGTTCTCCGGCTTCCTCCCACAGTCCAAAGACATGCAGGATGGGGATAGGTTGATTGGTGACTCTAAATTGCCCGTAGGTGTGAATGTGAGTGTGAATGGTTGTTTGTCTCTCCATGTTGGCCCTGTGATAGACTGGCGACCTGTCCAGGGTGTACCCTGCCTTCGCCCAATGACAGCTGGGATCGGCTCCAGCCCCCCCGTGACCCTAAATACAGGATAAGCGGTAGAAAATGGATGGATGGATGGATGGACTTTTTCATGAATTTTCGACATGCTTTTGTATGACAAATACAGATCGTATACAATACAGCTCGGCTCTAGTCTCGTCACCTCTCTGCTGCTGAGCACTGTGGGCCGAGCCGATGCATGTCTCTCTCCCCGGGCCGGCAGAGTTATCATACCGTACTGTGCGTGCGTGTCCAAGCGTGTGTGTGCGTGCGTGGAGTGCTCACAAGCGTTTGCTTGTGTTTAGGTCGGGGATGGAGGGCACAAAAAACTATTTGCACCGGTGCCTATCACCATGATATACACTACTGTTTCACTGATACTGAAAACATTAGATTTTGTCTTAAAAAAGTATTTTTCCATTTGTTGTTGTATTTGCCGTTTCTGTGCGTACATTGAAATTGAATCCTGGCGGCGGCGCTGACAACACCCTCCCGCAGCTATAATCACGCACACAGTGAGAGAGAGAGACAGAGACAGCGAAACGTGAAAAGTTACGTTAACAGCCGGGACCCGAGTGGTCATCTTCCCCTGCAGGTGTCAACGGTGCGTCCGTAGTTTTATCCAACACGCCCGCCACCGCCATCTGTTCTTCCGTCCGACGACGTTTAAAAACTAATGTATCCATGATCAATTTTGACCAGCTTACTAACGTTAACTTAACGTGAGTGACTATAAGCCGCTAACGCGAACTGCTAGAGCCAGGTAGCTTACAAACTAGTAGCCTGCTGTCTCTGTGTCGAGCATACACTAAAAGCGGGCTCACATGAGTGACGTTTACGTACGGACAGTACAGTCTGTTAATGAACCCAGATCAGTGACAGTTGTCATCGCAGCTGCCTGAATGCCGTTACGACGTGACGTGGTGCTGCTGTTGAACTCCGCACTTTTCTTGGTTATTTTGTTGTTGTTTTTTTCTTGGTGGTTTTATGGTAGGGCTAACGGTAGGGCTGACACAATTCTTGATGGGGCTATAGCCCAACAACCAACTGGGGCTATAACCCGGCCACCTCCACGGTGTGGGTCTAAAATGGCTGATTAACTGTAGCGCCCCCGAGTGGTCAATTTTGATAAAACTTTCAGGATATGTTCCAGGGAGAGATGTCAACACATCCTGCAAGTTTTGAGCAGATTGGACATTGTATGCTGAAGTTACAATGACTTCCTGTACACTGGCAAAAACGTCACGCACTGGCCACGCCCTTTGACTTATGCAAGACCTTTTGATGACTCTTCATCATTGAAGACTTAAGTACATGATGACCACATTTGAGGTGAATCTGATAAAGCTGCTAGGAAGAGCCCGCTGAAGTATAAGACTTAACACTTTCTATAGCCACTAGGTGGCGCTCTGAATATGAGTCAATATTGCAGTGCAGACGTGTTTAGAGTTGGACTCTTGACAAACATGTGAAGTTTTGATCATATCAGACAATGTACATTGAAGTTATAACAGTTTAGATTTTTGTGGTCGAAGCATGAAATTTGTCCAAGTTCAGGACGCCGTCCTGGCCACGCCCTTAGACTTATGTAAGACCTTTCGATGATTTTGCATCATTGAGGCCTCTAGAACAGTCTCAGCGAGTTTGGCATGAATTGGATCAACGGTGTAGGAGGAGTTCGTTAAAATATAAAGCCTACAATTAGTTAAAATGGCCTAAAATGGCCCAAAATGGCTGATTTACTGTAGCGCCCCCGAGTGGTCAATTTTAATAAAACTTTCAGGATATGTCCCAGGGACATATCTCAACATACCCTGCAAGTTTCGTGATGATTGGGTTAAATATTGTGGAGTTATGTGTATTGAATTCTAGAGCCCCGCCCCTCTAATGTTCATTGGCTTATAACTTCTGAACGCAACAATATTTGTTGTGATGACACACAGCAATTTTGGTGAGAATCGGATCTATGTTTTAGGAGAAATTAGCAAAAACGTTTTTTTTTTACAAAATTCAAAATGGCGGAAAATTTCGGTAGGTTTTTTGTAGAGCACACTTGCCTGCACATGTGTACCAAATTTTTTTTCAATCGGAGTTACTGTGTGAGGGGTGTGGCCTACAAGGCGCTAGGTGGCGCTAGCGAGCAACTTTTTTTGTGGCCAACTATGAAATCTCAATTTTTTCGCCAGTCCAAATGCGCAGGGCAATATTTTTCAACTTCTGAATATGACAAGGCCCCCAAAAAGGCCGTTGAACTTGCGTAATAAGAAAAAGAATAAAAATCCCTTCAGTTTCAATAGGGCTTCGCTGCCCGACGTTGTCGGCGCTCGGGCCCTAATAATAATTAAAACTGCGAGCAGTATCGTGACGGGCCCGAGCTCTTATGCGGTCGTGGAGTGCCTGCGGTCACAGGGCAGTGTCGTGGACGCTGCCCTTGGCGCGGCCGCCTCTCCTGGCGCAAGTCGAGACGGAAGCGATGGACACCGAAAGGCATCCGTCTGTCACGTGCGGTCGTGGAGTGCCTGCGTTCACACGCGTGGCAGCCGCCTACCTGTGCAGCAGCCACCTCCTCGTGGCGCGAGTTTAGACACAAGCGATTGACATTTAAAGCCATCTGTCTGTCACATACACACATGTTCATGCCTTCCTGACATCTCTCCTCCTCCCCCTAGTGTGACCTCTCCTCCTCCCCCTGTGTCCTCCTTGCAAGCTGAAATGAGAGGAATTAGTTATAAAAAAAAATCAGGTGTGGCTTTAACTTGGAAAAATTCACAAAATCAATGACATTTCCTGTGGCCAGTAGGTGGCGCTCTGACAGAGTGAATGTCAAAGTGCAGATGTGTTCAGGAAGGAACTCTAATCAAGTGTGCAAAGTTTGGAGCAGATCAGAGAACAAACACTGAAGTTATAATGTTTATGGCAGAGTTCAAGTGACAGCTGTGTGAGATGCATGTGGAGATGTGTGCCATCTCTCCTCCTCTCTGTGTCCAGGCTGAAATTAGAGGAATTAAAAGTGGCATGGCTGTTGATCTGGTGTGCTCCAAAGTGAAACTACATTTCAGTCACAGAGCTCACACACATGTTCATGCCTTCCTGACATCTCTCCTCCTCCCCCTAGTGTGACCTCTCCTCCTCTCCCTGTGTCCTCCTTGCAAGGTGAGATGAGAGGAATTAGTTATAAAAAAAAATCAGGTGTGGCTTTAACTTGGAAAAAGTGACTAAATCAATGACATTTCCTGTCACCAGTAGGTGGCGCTCTGACAGAGTGAATGTCAAAGTGCAGATGTGTTCAGGAAGGAACTCTAATCAAGTGTGCAAAGTTTGGAGCAGATCAGAGAACAAACACTGAAGTTACAATAGTTTGGATGTTAATGACAGAGTTCAGCTGACAGCAGTGTGAGATGCATGTAAAGTGTGTCATCTCTCCTCCTCTCTGTGTCCAGGCTGAAATGACAGGAATTTAAAAAAAGGAATTAAAAGTTTCATGACTGTTGATCTGCTGTGATCCAAAGTGAAACTACATTTCAGTCACAGAGCTCACACACATGTCTCTGCCTTCATGACATCGCTCCTCCTCCCCCTGTGTGACATCTCTCCTCCTCTCCCTGTGTCCTCCTTGCAAGGTGAGATGAGAGGAATTAGTTAAAAAAAATCAGGTGTTTCTTTTACTTGGAAATATTCACAAAATCAATGACATTTCCTGCTGCCAGTAGGTGGCGCTCTGACTGTGAGTGTCTATCACAGTGCAGATGTGTTCAGGAAGGAACTCTAATCAAGTGTGCAAAGTTTGGAGCAGATCAGAGAAGAAACACTGAAGTTACTGAAGTTATAATGTTTATGGCAGAGTTCAGCTGACAGCAGTGTGAGATGCATGTAAAGTGTGTCATCTCTCCTCCTCTCTGTGTCCAGGCTGAAATGAGAGGAATTAGTTATAAAAAAAATCAGGTGTGGCTTTAACTTGGAAAAAGTGACAAAATCAATGACATTTCCTGTCTCCAGTAGGTGGCGCTCTGACTGTGAGTGAATATCAAAGTGCAGAGTGTTCAGGAAGGAACTCTAATCAAGTGTGCAAAGTTTGGAGCAGATCAGAGAAGAAACACTGAAGTTATAATGTTTATGGCAGAGTTCAACTGACAGCTGTGTGAGATGCATGTGGAGATGTGTGCCATCTCTCCTCCTCCCTTTGTGTCCAGGCTGTAATGAGAGGAATTAAAAAAAAGGAATTAAAAGTGGCATAGCTGTTGATCTGGTGTGAGGCAGATTGAGCTGCATGTGAGATTCACAGTTCCCCATGTGTCACTGATAGATCTCTGACTCCATCTGGTGGTCGCTGTGCGCCTGTGTCTCTCCCCTCTATGCTCCCCGAGTGAAGATTGAGTGAAAACCTGGCTGATTTACACACTTGGCTAAAAACATTTCTTTTACCTACTTTATCATGACTTGAGGCGGTGGGTCCAAGAGGCTTTTTGTACAGCTCCACTTGGGCTATCTAGGAAAAAATGTTTCATGCGTGTACGCCTTACCTAGAGGGGGGGCTGTTGCTCAGAAGATGGGCATAAAATCGGTCACATTTCATTTTGCCATTAGGTGGCGCTCTACCTGTCAATTAAAATTGCAGTGCAGTTGTGTTCAGGACGTGATTGTTAACAAGCATGAATATTTTGGAGCAGATCGGAGAAGAAACGGTGAAGTTATAACAGCTTTAATGCCTATGGCGAAAGTTAAAAATAGTAGCGCAGTCAAGGCGTCGCCGTGGCCACGCCCCTAAATATTCTGGACATCTTTGGCATACTTTTTGTCCGTAAGGCCTTTCCAACAACATATCCAATTTTGGTATTGATTGGATCAACGGTATAATCAGTTTTTGATTTAGCGTGACCCCTGTGAAAGGGCAAAAACAGCCAGAAACAAGCATAACTGGCAATATTTGGGATTTTTTGGAAGTGGCAAATATGACTCCATTTAGATGAAACTTGACATACATGTTCTTTCAAGCGATGTCAACATAGGTTTCTAGTTTCGTAATTTTAGGGGCAAAGGTTATAGAGTTATGCTAATTGCATTTTGGTAGCCACACCCTCTAATGTTCATTGGCCGATATCTCCTGATTAAATGCATATTTTCAAAACCTTTTCGGACCACCCCCTCAGCTAGGTCTAAAGAGTATGCGTACCAAATTTCGTCCAAATCGGACCAACGGTTTCCGAGAACTGCGCAACGTCCTTTTTTTCATAAAATCCAAGATGGCGGAAAAATTCGGTAGGCGGACTTTGGTACTCCAAGAGGATTTTTTGTAGAGGACACTTGTTTGCACATGTGTGCAAAGTTTCATGTCAATTGGAGTTACGGTGCGGCGGGGCTGGCGATTCTCCACTGTAGGTGGCGCTAGCGAGCAACTTTTTCGTGGTTGAATGGGTTAGGGTTAGGGTTAGGGGGAGGGTAAAGAAACCGGCACTGAGTCCGGGAAATGCACGGTCCATCTTATACCTTGAGTCCAAGTCCCCCTGGTCCCTCTTGCCTCCAAAATTGGGCTTTCATAAAATAAAAAACTAATTTAGTCTTAACTTGGCTTTAATTTAGAACCATTTGTCTTAAAAATCAAACAACTAAAAGCGCTCTTCAGGAGGATTTCCATAAAATAAAAATAAAACTTATTTGTTTTTGTATTTTGGTTTTTCCATTTTTTTGTAGTTTTCTTTTTGAGTTAGGCTTTAATAGTGATGATCATAGTTCTTGTGTGTCTGCAGTGGGCTACGTTTCGACCCTATTTGGGTCTTCATCAGGCCCAGACACACAGGCAAGTTGTTGCTCTTTCGAATGCTCAATGCCAAATGAGCGTCGTATTCCCTGCTTCCCCTTTTATACTCTCCCGTACGAAATGAATTTGCATATCTTCGAAGCTGTTGAATTTCTTTCGAAGTCTTTTCAATTTGAAATAAGGTAAGTATGGTAAGTATATGTTTTTAATGTGTCAATAATTTATGTTTGTAATTGTTTTTAACCCTATGTATGCCGAATAAAATGTCCAATTGTTTTCAAAAATATTCAATAAATTATGTTTTTGACCCGTTGTCCTTTGACTCCAATTATTTATGTGTATAAACCCTTCATCCTTTCTTCCTTTCCTTTTTCCAATCCCATATGTTTTTAACCCTTTCTCCAATTAGATATATTTACCCTCAATATTATTTAATTTAGTTTAACCTGGTCCCTTCCTACCCGTCCTCACGGTGACTCATCCTTTAATAAATAACCAGTACCTCAGTGGGAATTTTGCCTATTTGGTCCATCCACTGGAATTATTGGGGTTTAATAATTAGGGGTTTGGGGGACAGAGATTGGGGTTAGGAAAACGTCTAGGCCCAAGGTTAATTGCCACAAGGGGGCTATGTTAGGGTTAGGGCTACAGAAAGGGGTTGGTTAAGGTAAGGTTATAGGGCAGGGGTGGGGTTAAGGGTTGGGGTTAGCCAAATTAAAATAGGGTCTGGGTAGAGTGGGTGGGATATGTAGCAATCGGGGAGAGGGACAATGAACCCAAGGGAGGCTCTGGCTGGTTAGGGGGAGGGTAAAGAAACCGGCACTGAGTCCGGGAAATGCACGGTCCATCTTATACCTTGAGTCCAAGTCCCCCTGGTCCCTCTTGCCTCCAAAATTGGGCTTTCATAAAATAAAAAACTAATTTAGTCTTAACTTGGCTTTAATTTAGAACCATTTGTCTTAAAAATCAAACAACTAAAAGCGCTCTTCAGGAGGATTTCCATAAAATAAAAATAAAACTTATTTGTTTTTGTATTTTGGTTTTTCCATTTTTTTGTAGTTTTCTTTTTGAGTTAGGCTTTAATAGTGATGATCATAGTTCTTGTGTGTCTGCAGTGGGCTACGTTTCGACCCTATTTGGGTCTTCATCAGGCCCAGACACACAGGCAAGTTGTTGCTCTTTCGAATGCTCAATGCCAAATGAGCGTCGTATTCCCTGCTTCCCCTTTTATACTCTCCCGTACGAAATGAATTTGCATATCTTCGAAGCTGTTGAATTTCTTTCGAAGTCTTTTCAATTTGAAATAAGGTAAGTATGGTAAGTATATGTTTTTAATGTGTCAATAATTTATGTTTGTAATTGTTTTTAACCCTATGTATGCCGAATAAAATGTCCAATTGTTTTCAAAAATATTCAATAAATTATGTTTTTGACCCGTTGTCCTTTGACTCCAATTATTTATGTGTATAAACCCTTCATCCTTTCTTCCTTTCCTTTTTCCAATCCCATATGTTTTTAACCCTTTCTCCAATTAGATATATTTACCCTCAATATTATTTAATTTAGTTTAACCTGGTCCCTTCCTACCCGTCCTCACGGTGACTCATCCTTTAATAAATAACCAGTACCTCAGTGGGAATTTTGCCTATTTGGTCCATCCACTGGAATTATTGGGGTTTAATAATTAGGGGTTTGGGGGACAGAGATTGGGGTTAGGAAAACGTCTAGGCCCAAGGTTAATTGCCACAAGGGGGCTATGTTAGGGTTAGGGCTACAGAAAGGGGTTGGTTAAGGTAAGGTTATAGGGCAGGGGTGGGGTTAAGGGTTGGGGTTAGCCAAATTAAAATAGGGTCTGGGTAGAGTGGGTGGGATATGTAGCAATCGGGGAGAGGGACAATGAACCCAAGGGAGGCTCTGGCTGGTTAGGGGGAGGGTAAAGAAACCGGCACTGAGTCCGGGAAATGCACGGTCCATCTTATACCTTGAGTCCAAGTCCCCCTGGTCCCTCTTGCCTCCAAAATTGGGCTTTCATAAAATAAAAAACTAATTTAGTCTTAACTTGGCTTTAATTTAGAACCATTTGTCTTAAAAATCAAACAACTAAAAGCGCTCTTCAGGAGGATTTCCATAAAATAAAAATAAAACTTATTTGTTTTTGTATTTTGGTTTTTCCATTTTTTTGTAGTTTTCTTTTTGAGTTAGGCTTTAATAGTGATGATCATAGTTCTTGTGTGTCTGCAGTGGGCTACGTTTCGACCCTATTTGGGTCTTCATCAGGCCCAGACACACAGGCAAGTTGTTGCTCTTTCGAATGCTCAATGCCAAATGAGCGTCGTATTCCCTGCTTCCCCTTTTATACTCTCCCGTACGAAATGAATTTGCATATCTTCGAAGCTGTTGAATTTCTTTCGAAGTCTTTTCAATTTGAAATAAGGTAAGTATGGTAAGTATATGTTTTTAATGTGTCAATAATTTATGTTTGTAATTGTTTTTAACCCTATGTATGCCGAATAAAATGTCCAATTGTTTTCAAAAATATTCAATAAATTATGTTTTTGACCCGTTGTCCTTTGACTCCAATTATTTATGTGTATAAACCCTTCATCCTTTCTTCCTTTCCTTTTTCCAATCCCATATGTTTTTAACCCTTTCTCCAATTAGATATATTTACCCTCAATATTATTTAATTTAGTTTAACCTGGTCCCTTCCTACCCGTCCTCACGGTGACTCATCCTTTAATAAATAACCAGTACCTCAGTGGGAATTTTGCCTATTTGGTCCATCCACTGGAATTATTGGGGTTTAATAATTAGGGGTTTGGGGGACAGAGATTGGGGTTAGGAAAACGTCTAGGCCCAAGGTTAATTGCCACAAGGGGGCTATGTTAGGGTTAGGGCTACAGAAAGGGGTTGGTTAAGGTAAGGTTATAGGGCAGGGGTGGGGTTAAGGGTTGGGGTTAGCCAAATTAAAATAGGGTCTGGGTAGAGTGGGTGGGATATGTAGCAATCGGGGAGAGGGACAATGAACCCAAGGGAGGCTCTGGCTGGTTAGGGGGAGGGTAAAGAAACCGGCACTGAGTCCGGGAAATGCACGGTCCATCTTATACCTTGAGTCCAAGTCCCCCTGGTCCCTCTTGCCTCCAAAATTGGGCTTTCATAAAATAAAAAACTAATTTAGTCTTAACTTGGCTTTAATTTAGAACCATTTGTCTTAAAAATCAAACAACTAAAAGCGCTCTTCAGGAGGATTTCCATAAAATAAAAATAAAACTTATTTGTTTTTGTATTTTGGTTTTTCCATTTTTTTGTAGTTTTCTTTTTGAGTTAGGCTTTAATAGTGATGATCATAGTTCTTGTGTGTCTGCAGTGGGCTACGTTTCGACCCTATTTGGGTCTTCATCAGGCCCAGACACACAGGCAAGTTGTTGCTCTTTCGAATGCTCAATGCCAAATGAGCGTCGTATTCCCTGCTTCCCCTTTTATACTCTCCCGTACGAAATGAATTTGCATATCTTCGAAGCTGTTGAATTTCTTTCGAAGTCTTTTCAATTTGAAATAAGGTAAGTATGGTAAGTATATGTTTTTAATGTGTCAATAATTTATGTTTGTAATTGTTTTTAACCCTATGTATGCCGAATAAAATGTCCAATTGTTTTCAAAAATATTCAATAAATTATGTTTTTGACCCGTTGTCCTTTGACTCCAATTATTTATGTGTATAAACCCTTCATCCTTTCTTCCTTTCCTTTTTCCAATCCCATATGTTTTTAACCCTTTCTCCAATTAGATATATTTACCCTCAATATTATTTAATTTAGTTTAACCTGGTCCCTTCCTACCCGTCCTCACGGTGACTCATCCTTTAATAAATAACCAGTACCTCAGTGGGAATTTTGCCTATTTGGTCCATCCACTGGAATTATTGGGGTTTAATAATTAGGGGTTTGGGGGACAGAGATTGGGGTTAGGAAAACGTCTAGGCCCAAGGTTAATTGCCACAAGGGGGCTATGTTAGGGTTAGGGCTACAGAAAGGGGTTGGTTAAGGTAAGGTTATAGGGCAGGGGTGGGGTTAAGGGTTGGGGTTAGCCAAATTAAAATAGGGTCTGGGTAGAGTGGGTGGGATATGTAGCAATCGGGGAGAGGGACAATGAACCCAAGGGAGGCTCTGGCTGGTTAGGGGGAGGGTAAAGAAACCGGCACTGAGTCCGGGAAATGCACGGTCCATCTTATACCTTGAGTCCAAGTCCCCCTGGTCCCTCTTGCCTCCAAAATTGGGCTTTCATAAAATAAAAAACTAATTTAGTCTTAACTTGGCTTTAATTTAGAACCATTTGTCTTAAAAATCAAACAACTAAAAGCGCTCTTCAGGAGGATTTCCATAAAATAAAAATAAAACTTATTTGTTTTTGTATTTTGGTTTTTCCATTTTTTTGTAGTTTTCTTTTTGAGTTAGGCTTTAATAGTGATGATCATAGTTCTTGTGTGTCTGCAGTGGGCTACGTTTCGACCCTATTTGGGTCTTCATCAGGCCCAGACACACAGGCAAGTTGTTGCTCTTTCGAATGCTCAATGCCAAATGAGCGTCGTATTCCCTGCTTCCCCTTTTATACTCTCCCGTACGAAATGAATTTGCATATCTTCGAAGCTGTTGAATTTCTTTCGAAGTCTTTTCAATTTGAAATAAGGTAAGTATGGTAAGTATATGTTTTTAATGTGTCAATAATTTATGTTTGTAATTGTTTTTAACCCTATGTATGCCGAATAAAATGTCCAATTGTTTTCAAAAATATTCAATAAATTATGTTTTTGACCCGTTGTCCTTTGACTCCAATTATTTATGTGTATAAACCCTTCATCCTTTCTTCCTTTCCTTTTTCCAATCCCATATGTTTTTAACCCTTTCTCCAATTAGATATATTTACCCTCAATATTATTTAATTTAGTTTAACCTGGTCCCTTCCTACCCGTCCTCACGGTGACTCATCCTTTAATAAATAACCAGTACCTCAGTGGGAATTTTGCCTATTTGGTCCATCCACTGGAATTATTGGGGTTTAATAATTAGGGGTTTGGGGGACAGAGATTGGGGTTAGGAAAACGTCTAGGCCCAAGGTTAATTGCCACAAGGGGGCTATGTTAGGGTTAGGGCTACAGAAAGGGGTTGGTTAAGGTAAGGTTATAGGGCAGGGGTGGGGTTAAGGGTTGGGGTTAGCCAAATTAAAATAGGGTCTGGGTAGAGTGGGTGGGATATGTAGCAATCGGGGAGAGGGACAATGAACCCAAGGGAGGCTCTGGCTGGTTAGGGGGAGGGTAAAGAAACCGGCACTGAGTCCGGGAAATGCACGGTCCATCTTATACCTTGAGTCCAAGTCCCCCTGGTCCCTCTTGCCTCCAAAATTGGGCTTTCATAAAATAAAAAACTAATTTAGTCTTAACTTGGCTTTAATTTAGAACCATTTGTCTTAAAAATCAAACAACTAAAAGCGCTCTTCAGGAGGATTTCCATAAAATAAAAATAAAACTTATTTGTTTTTGTATTTTGGTTTTTCCATTTTTTTGTAGTTTTCTTTTTGAGTTAGGCTTTAATAGTGATGATCATAGTTCTTGTGTGTCTGCAGTGGGCTACGTTTCGACCCTATTTGGGTCTTCATCAGGCCCAGACACACAGGCAAGTTGTTGCTCTTTCGAATGCTCAATGCCAAATGAGCGTCGTATTCCCTGCTTCCCCTTTTATACTCTCCCGTACGAAATGAATTTGCATATCTTCGAAGCTGTTGAATTTCTTTCGAAGTCTTTTCAATTTGAAATAAGGTAAGTATGGTAAGTATATGTTTTTAATGTGTCAATAATTTATGTTTGTAATTGTTTTTAACCCTATGTATGCCGAATAAAATGTCCAATTGTTTTCAAAAATATTCAATAAATTATGTTTTTGACCCGTTGTCCTTTGACTCCAATTATTTATGTGTATAAACCCTTCATCCTTTCTTCCTTTCCTTTTTCCAATCCCATATGTTTTTAACCCTTTCTCCAATTAGATATATTTACCCTCAATATTATTTAATTTAGTTTAACCTGGTCCCTTCCTACCCGTCCTCACGGTGACTCATCCTTTAATAAATAACCAGTACCTCAGTGGGAATTTTGCCTATTTGGTCCATCCACTGGAATTATTGGGGTTTAATAATTAGGGGTTTGGGGGACAGAGATTGGGGTTAGGAAAACGTCTAGGCCCAAGGTTAATTGCCACAAGGGGGCTATGTTAGGGTTAGGGCTACAGAAAGGGGTTGGTTAAGGTAAGGTTATAGGGCAGGGGTGGGGTTAAGGGTTGGGGTTAGCCAAATTAAAATAGGGTCTGGGTAGAGTGGGTGGGATATGTAGCAATCGGGGAGAGGGACAATGAACCCAAGGGAGGCTCTGGCTGGTTAGGGGGAGGGTAAAGAAACCGGCACTGAGTCCGGGAAATGCACGGTCCATCTTATACCTTGAGTCCAAGTCCCCCTGGTCCCTCTTGCCTCCAAAATTGGGCTTTCATAAAATAAAAAACTAATTTAGTCTTAACTTGGCTTTAATTTAGAACCATTTGTCTTAAAAATCAAACAACTAAAAGCGCTCTTCAGGAGGATTTCCATAAAATAAAAATAAAACTTATTTGTTTTTGTATTTTGGTTTTTCCATTTTTTTGTAGTTTTCTTTTTGAGTTAGGCTTTAATAGTGATGATCATAGTTCTTGTGTGTCTGCAGTGGGCTACGTTTCGACCCTATTTGGGTCTTCATCAGGCCCAGACACACAGGCAAGTTGTTGCTCTTTCGAATGCTCAATGCCAAATGAGCGTCGTATTCCCTGCTTCCCCTTTTATACTCTCCCGTACGAAATGAATTTGCATATCTTCGAAGCTGTTGAATTTCTTTCGAAGTCTTTTCAATTTGAAATAAGGTAAGTATGGTAAGTATATGTTTTTAATGTGTCAATAATTTATGTTTGTAATTGTTTTTAACCCTATGTATGCCGAATAAAATGTCCAATTGTTTTCAAAAATATTCAATAAATTATGTTTTTGACCCGTTGTCCTTTGACTCCAATTATTTATGTGTATAAACCCTTCATCCTTTCTTCCTTTCCTTTTTCCAATCCCATATGTTTTTAACCCTTTCTCCAATTAGATATATTTACCCTCAATATTATTTAATTTAGTTTAACCTGGTCCCTTCCTACCCGTCCTCACGGTGACTCATCCTTTAATAAATAACCAGTACCTCAGTGGGAATTTTGCCTATTTGGTCCATCCACTGGAATTATTGGGGTTTAATAATTAGGGGTTTGGGGGACAGAGATTGGGGTTAGGAAAACGTCTAGGCCCAAGGTTAATTGCCACAAGGGGGCTATGTTAGGGTTAGGGCTACAGAAAGGGGTTGGTTAAGGTAAGGTTATAGGGCAGGGGTGGGGTTAAGGGTTGGGGTTAGCCAAATTAAAATAGGGTCTGGGTAGAGTGGGTGGGATATGTAGCAATCGGGGAGAGGGACAATGAACCCAAGGGAGGCTCTGGCTGGTTAGGGGGAGGGTAAAGAAACCGGCACTGAGTCCGGGAAATGCACGGTCCATCTTATACCTTGAGTCCAAGTCCCCCTGGTCCCTCTTGCCTCCAAAATTGGGCTTTCATAAAATAAAAAACTAATTTAGTCTTAACTTGGCTTTAATTTAGAACCATTTGTCTTAAAAATCAAACAACTAAAAGCGCTCTTCAGGAGGATTTCCATAAAATAAAAATAAAACTTATTTGTTTTTGTATTTTGGTTTTTCCATTTTTTTGTAGTTTTCTTTTTGAGTTAGGCTTTAATAGTGATGATCATAGTTCTTGTGTGTCTGCAGTGGGCTACGTTTCGACCCTATTTGGGTCTTCATCAGGCCCAGACACACAGGCAAGTTGTTGCTCTTTCGAATGCTCAATGCCAAATGAGCGTCGTATTCCCTGCTTCCCCTTTTATACTCTCCCGTACGAAATGAATTTGCATATCTTCGAAGCTGTTGAATTTCTTTCGAAGTCTTTTCAATTTGAAATAAGGTAAGTATGGTAAGTATATGTTTTTAATGTGTCAATAATTTATGTTTGTAATTGTTTTTAACCCTATGTATGCCGAATAAAATGTCCAATTGTTTTCAAAAATATTCAATAAATTATGTTTTTGACCCGTTGTCCTTTGACTCCAATTATTTATGTGTATAAACCCTTCATCCTTTCTTCCTTTCCTTTTTCCAATCCCATATGTTTTTAACCCTTTCTCCAATTAGATATATTTACCCTCAATATTATTTAATTTAGTTTAACCTGGTCCCTTCCTACCCGTCCTCACGGTGACTCATCCTTTAATAAATAACCAGTACCTCAGTGGGAATTTTGCCTATTTGGTCCATCCACTGGAATTATTGGGGTTTAATAATTAGGGGTTTGGGGGACAGAGATTGGGGTTAGGAAAACGTCTAGGCCCAAGGTTAATTGCCACAAGGGGGCTATGTTAGGGTTAGGGCTACAGAAAGGGGTTGGTTAAGGTAAGGTTATAGGGCAGGGGTGGGGTTAAGGGTTGGGGTTAGCCAAATTAAAATAGGGTCTGGGTAGAGTGGGTGGGATATGTAGCAATCGGGGAGAGGGACAATGAACCCAAGGGAGGCTCTGGCTGGTTAGGGGGAGGGTAAAGAAACCGGCACTGAGTCCGGGAAATGCACGGTCCATCTTATACCTTGAGTCCAAGTCCCCCTGGTCCCTCTTGCCTCCAAAATTGGGCTTTCATAAAATAAAAAACTAATTTAGTCTTAACTTGGCTTTAATTTAGAACCATTTGTCTTAAAAATCAAACAACTAAAAGCGCTCTTCAGGAGGATTTCCATAAAATAAAAATAAAACTTATTTGTTTTTGTATTTTGGTTTTTCCATTTTTTTGTAGTTTTCTTTTTGAGTTAGGCTTTAATAGTGATGATCATAGTTCTTGTGTGTCTGCAGTGGGCTACGTTTCGACCCTATTTGGGTCTTCATCAGGCCCAGACACACAGGCAAGTTGTTGCTCTTTCGAATGCTCAATGCCAAATGAGCGTCGTATTCCCTGCTTCCCCTTTTATACTCTCCCGTACGAAATGAATTTGCATATCTTCGAAGCTGTTGAATTTCTTTCGAAGTCTTTTCAATTTGAAATAAGGTAAGTATGGTAAGTATATGTTTTTAATGTGTCAATAATTTATGTTTGTAATTGTTTTTAACCCTATGTATGCCGAATAAAATGTCCAATTGTTTTCAAAAATATTCAATAAATTATGTTTTTGACCCGTTGTCCTTTGACTCCAATTATTTATGTGTATAAACCCTTCATCCTTTCTTCCTTTCCTTTTTCCAATCCCATATGTTTTTAACCCTTTCTCCAATTAGATATATTTACCCTCAATATTATTTAATTTAGTTTAACCTGGTCCCTTCCTACCCGTCCTCACGGTGACTCATCCTTTAATAAATAACCAGTACCTCAGTGGGAATTTTGCCTATTTGGTCCATCCACTGGAATTATTGGGGTTTAATAATTAGGGGTTTGGGGGACAGAGATTGGGGTTAGGAAAACGTCTAGGCCCAAGGTTAATTGCCACAAGGGGGCTATGTTAGGGTTAGGGCTACAGAAAGGGGTTGGTTAAGGTAAGGTTATAGGGCAGGGGTGGGGTTAAGGGTTGGGGTTAGCCAAATTAAAATAGGGTCTGGGTAGAGTGGGTGGGATATGTAGCAATCGGGGAGAGGGACAATGAACCCAAGGGAGGCTCTGGCTGGTTAGGGGGAGGGTAAAGAAACCGGCACTGAGTCCGGGAAATGCACGGTCCATCTTATACCTTGAGTCCAAGTCCCCCTGGTCCCTCTTGCCTCCAAAATTGGGCTTTCATAAAATAAAAAACTAATTTAGTCTTAACTTGGCTTTAATTTAGAACCATTTGTCTTAAAAATCAAACAACTAAAAGCGCTCTTCAGGAGGATTTCCATAAAATAAAAATAAAACTTATTTGTTTTTGTATTTTGGTTTTTCCATTTTTTTGTAGTTTTCTTTTTGAGTTAGGCTTTAATAGTGATGATCATAGTTCTTGTGTGTCTGCAGTGGGCTACGTTTCGACCCTATTTGGGTCTTCATCAGGCCCAGACACACAGGCAAGTTGTTGCTCTTTCGAATGCTCAATGCCAAATGAGCGTCGTATTCCCTGCTTCCCCTTTTATACTCTCCCGTACGAAATGAATTTGCATATCTTCGAAGCTGTTGAATTTCTTTCGAAGTCTTTTCAATTTGAAATAAGGTAAGTATGGTAAGTATATGTTTTTAATGTGTCAATAATTTATGTTTGTAATTGTTTTTAACCCTATGTATGCCGAATAAAATGTCCAATTGTTTTCAAAAATATTCAATAAATTATGTTTTTGACCCGTTGTCCTTTGACTCCAATTATTTATGTGTATAAACCCTTCATCCTTTCTTCCTTTCCTTTTTCCAATCCCATATGTTTTTAACCCTTTCTCCAATTAGATATATTTACCCTCAATATTATTTAATTTAGTTTAACCTGGTCCCTTCCTACCCGTCCTCACGGTGACTCATCCTTTAATAAATAACCAGTACCTCAGTGGGAATTTTGCCTATTTGGTCCATCCACTGGAATTATTGGGGTTTAATAATTAGGGGTTTGGGGGACAGAGATTGGGGTTAGGAAAACGTCTAGGCCCAAGGTTAATTGCCACAAGGGGGCTATGTTAGGGTTAGGGCTACAGAAAGGGGTTGGTTAAGGTAAGGTTATAGGGCAGGGGTGGGGTTAAGGGTTGGGGTTAGCCAAATTAAAATAGGGTCTGGGTAGAGTGGGTGGGATATGTAGCAATCGGGGAGAGGGACAATGAACCCAAGGGAGGCTCTGGCTGGTTAGGGGGAGGGTAAAGAAACCGGCACTGAGTCCGGGAAATGCACGGTCCATCTTATACCTTGAGTCCAAGTCCCCCTGGTCCCTCTTGCCTCCAAAATTGGGCTTTCATAAAATAAAAAACTAATTTAGTCTTAACTTGGCTTTAATTTAGAACCATTTGTCTTAAAAATCAAACAACTAAAAGCGCTCTTCAGGAGGATTTCCATAAAATAAAAATAAAACTTATTTGTTTTTGTATTTTGGTTTTTCCATTTTTTTGTAGTTTTCTTTTTGAGTTAGGCTTTAATAGTGATGATCATAGTTCTTGTGTGTCTGCAGTGGGCTACGTTTCGACCCTATTTGGGTCTTCATCAGGCCCAGACACACAGGCAAGTTGTTGCTCTTTCGAATGCTCAATGCCAAATGAGCGTCGTATTCCCTGCTTCCCCTTTTATACTCTCCCGTACGAAATGAATTTGCATATCTTCGAAGCTGTTGAATTTCTTTCGAAGTCTTTTCAATTTGAAATAAGGTAAGTATGGTAAGTATATGTTTTTAATGTGTCAATAATTTATGTTTGTAATTGTTTTTAACCCTATGTATGCCGAATAAAATGTCCAATTGTTTTCAAAAATATTCAATAAATTATGTTTTTGACCCGTTGTCCTTTGACTCCAATTATTTATGTGTATAAACCCTTCATCCTTTCTTCCTTTCCTTTTTCCAATCCCATATGTTTTTAACCCTTTCTCCAATTAGATATATTTACCCTCAATATTATTTAATTTAGTTTAACCTGGTCCCTTCCTACCCGTCCTCACGGTGACTCATCCTTTAATAAATAACCAGTACCTCAGTGGGAATTTTGCCTATTTGGTCCATCCACTGGAATTATTGGGGTTTAATAATTAGGGGTTTGGGGGACAGAGATTGGGGTTAGGAAAACGTCTAGGCCCAAGGTTAATTGCCACAAGGGGGCTATGTTAGGGTTAGGGCTACAGAAAGGGGTTGGTTAAGGTAAGGTTATAGGGCAGGGGTGGGGTTAAGGGTTGGGGTTAGCCAAATTAAAATAGGGTCTGGGTAGAGTGGGTGGGATATGTAGCAATCGGGGAGAGGGACAATGAACCCAAGGGAGGCTCTGGCTGGTTAGGGGGAGGGTAAAGAAACCGGCACTGAGTCCGGGAAATGCACGGTCCATCTTATACCTTGAGTCCAAGTCCCCCTGGTCCCTCTTGCCTCCAAAATTGGGCTTTCATAAAATAAAAAACTAATTTAGTCTTAACTTGGCTTTAATTTAGAACCATTTGTCTTAAAAATCAAACAACTAAAAGCGCTCTTCAGGAGGATTTCCATAAAATAAAAATAAAACTTATTTGTTTTTGTATTTTGGTTTTTCCATTTTTTTGTAGTTTTCTTTTTGAGTTAGGCTTTAATAGTGATGATCATAGTTCTTGTGTGTCTGCAGTGGGCTACGTTTCGACCCTATTTGGGTCTTCATCAGGCCCAGACACACAGGCAAGTTGTTGCTCTTTCGAATGCTCAATGCCAAATGAGCGTCGTATTCCCTGCTTCCCCTTTTATACTCTCCCGTACGAAATGAATTTGCATATCTTCGAAGCTGTTGAATTTCTTTCGAAGTCTTTTCAATTTGAAATAAGGTAAGTATGGTAAGTATATGTTTTTAATGTGTCAATAATTTATGTTTGTAATTGTTTTTAACCCTATGTATGCCGAATAAAATGTCCAATTGTTTTCAAAAATATTCAATAAATTATGTTTTTGACCCGTTGTCCTTTGACTCCAATTATTTATGTGTATAAACCCTTCATCCTTTCTTCCTTTCCTTTTTCCAATCCCATATGTTTTTAACCCTTTCTCCAATTAGATATATTTACCCTCAATATTATTTAATTTAGTTTAACCTGGTCCCTTCCTACCCGTCCTCACGGTGACTCATCCTTTAATAAATAACCAGTACCTCAGTGGGAATTTTGCCTATTTGGTCCATCCACTGGAATTATTGGGGTTTAATAATTAGGGGTTTGGGGGACAGAGATTGGGGTTAGGAAAACGTCTAGGCCCAAGGTTAATTGCCACAAGGGGGCTATGTTAGGGTTAGGGCTACAGAAAGGGGTTGGTTAAGGTAAGGTTATAGGGCAGGGGTGGGGTTAAGGGTTGGGGTTAGCCAAATTAAAATAGGGTCTGGGTAGAGTGGGTGGGATATGTAGCAATCGGGGAGAGGGACAATGAACCCAAGGGAGGCTCTGGCTGGTTAGGGGGAGGGTAAAGAAACCGGCACTGAGTCCGGGAAATGCACGGTCCATCTTATACCTTGAGTCCAAGTCCCCCTGGTCCCTCTTGCCTCCAAAATTGGGCTTTCATAAAATAAAAAACTAATTTAGTCTTAACTTGGCTTTAATTTAGAACCATTTGTCTTAAAAATCAAACAACTAAAAGCGCTCTTCAGGAGGATTTCCATAAAATAAAAATAAAACTTATTTGTTTTTGTATTTTGGTTTTTCCATTTTTTTGTAGTTTTCTTTTTGAGTTAGGCTTTAATAGTGATGATCATAGTTCTTGTGTGTCTGCAGTGGGCTACGTTTCGACCCTATTTGGGTCTTCATCAGGCCCAGACACACAGGCAAGTTGTTGCTCTTTCGAATGCTCAATGCCAAATGAGCGTCGTATTCCCTGCTTCCCCTTTTATACTCTCCCGTACGAAATGAATTTGCATATCTTCGAAGCTGTTGAATTTCTTTCGAAGTCTTTTCAATTTGAAATAAGGTAAGTATGGTAAGTATATGTTTTTAATGTGTCAATAATTTATGTTTGTAATTGTTTTTAACCCTATGTATGCCGAATAAAATGTCCAATTGTTTTCAAAAATATTCAATAAATTATGTTTTTGACCCGTTGTCCTTTGACTCCAATTATTTATGTGTATAAACCCTTCATCCTTTCTTCCTTTCCTTTTTCCAATCCCATATGTTTTTAACCCTTTCTCCAATTAGATATATTTACCCTCAATATTATTTAATTTAGTTTAACCTGGTCCCTTCCTACCCGTCCTCACGGTGACTCATCCTTTAATAAATAACCAGTACCTCAGTGGGAATTTTGCCTATTTGGTCCATCCACTGGAATTATTGGGGTTTAATAATTAGGGGTTTGGGGGACAGAGATTGGGGTTAGGAAAACGTCTAGGCCCAAGGTTAATTGCCACAAGGGGGCTATGTTAGGGTTAGGGCTACAGAAAGGGGTTGGTTAAGGTAAGGTTATAGGGCAGGGGTGGGGTTAAGGGTTGGGGTTAGCCAAATTAAAATAGGGTCTGGGTAGAGTGGGTGGGATATGTAGCAATCGGGGAGAGGGACAATGAACCCAAGGGAGGCTCTGGCTGGTTAGGGGGAGGGTAAAGAAACCGGCACTGAGTCCGGGAAATGCACGGTCCATCTTATACCTTGAGTCCAAGTCCCCCTGGTCCCTCTTGCCTCCAAAATTGGGCTTTCATAAAATAAAAAACTAATTTAGTCTTAACTTGGCTTTAATTTAGAACCATTTGTCTTAAAAATCAAACAACTAAAAGCGCTCTTCAGGAGGATTTCCATAAAATAAAAATAAAACTTATTTGTTTTTGTATTTTGGTTTTTCCATTTTTTTGTAGTTTTCTTTTTGAGTTAGGCTTTAATAGTGATGATCATAGTTCTTGTGTGTCTGCAGTGGGCTACGTTTCGACCCTATTTGGGTCTTCATCAGGCCCAGACACACAGGCAAGTTGTTGCTCTTTCGAATGCTCAATGCCAAATGAGCGTCGTATTCCCTGCTTCCCCTTTTATACTCTCCCGTACGAAATGAATTTGCATATCTTCGAAGCTGTTGAATTT